>NW_025953582.1:98626-523342 GCF_022495145.1 Xylaria bambusicola
TTTTTTTTTTTTTTTATTTTTTTTTTTTTTTATTTTTTTTTTTTTTTTTTTTTTTTTTTTTTTTTTGTTTTTATTTTTTTTTTTTTTTTTTTTTTTTTTAATTATAATTTTTTAAAAAAAAAAAAAAAAAAAAAAAAAAAAAAAAAAGCTCCATTGTATGAGGAAGTCAACAGATTGGTAAAGTATTGATTGGAAGTGGCGCTAAATTGCATTTGCACCGGCTTCATTACATTGCGGTGTAGAGATAGAGTGACTCACTGTCAGAACGGCTGTACAAGGTATACAGTGAGACTCTCATTGCGGCACAAGATCTAAAAGGTCAGAGGTTTAAGGCATTCAGACTTCTCTAACTATATATAATGTATCTCTGTGTTCCCCTGCCCTGAGACCCCTGACACTTATCAATAAGGCTTATATTGCTGCGCGAAGCTAGGAGTGAAGACGTCCATACCCATCTGACCATATGCATCAGTTGTCTTTCTCTATCTTGGTCCCGTAACTAAAACCATAGGGGCCGTGATTATTCTCTGTTCAAACAGATACAAGGGTGTTTTAAGATTCCATGACCTCTCTAACAAACTTGACAATCTGCTCTGCGAGTGCTTCTGGCTGACTGACAAATGGCATGTGTCCCGTATCAAAGTTTACAACATCCCACTCCACGCCGGACTTCTCAATCCATGAGTCCTAGGTATATAGCATAAAGGTTAGATGTTTTGGTCGTCATACAAAGAATTATTGCAACATAACAATCTAACGATCTGAAAAGGGAAACTATTACTCACCTGTAGAAAGGAGGGATTGCATTGGTCCTTAACGGTGCGGATATACAATCTCCTCCTGTTAAAGCCTTCATCTTGCCAAGCCGGCGCTGATGATTTTGTCTCAAATGCTTTGAGTGCGTGGGGTTTCATGAATCTATCAAGCTCTGGGTCTGGCTCGCAGTCGTTATATAAGACTTGCATGGCTGGCTCGATAAGGGCGAGGCCTTCCGAAGGCTTATTGGACTTGATGAAAGGTGGATATGCACCACCCACTGCCTCGAACAGTGTTTCGCCCTCTAATGTGCTACCAGGCTTGTTGTTAGTGCGTTTCTAATTACTTGAACAGCTCAATTTATTTTGAGGTGATACCCGAGAGGGAAAAAATAAAGCCAGACTCTTGCTCACATGTTTCCGGCGACGTAAATGAGTCCGAGGACTGCATTTTCGTAGCCTGCGGCCTTGCGACTGTCCTTATCGAGTCCTTTTGCAGCGCCACCAGCGACTACACCCCCATATGAGTGAGCGAGAACGACGAGATCTAGTCCTTGATCTAAGAGTGAAAGTAGAGTGTCCTTGAGGACCGCGATATCATTTGAGCAGTCCGCATTTAGTGGATCAGGTGGGTTGCAACTTGGGTATGATCTGGGGTGCGTCTTAATTGCTCCAAGGTACGAAGCCATTTTGTTAAAGCCTTCGGTTGTGCCAAAAGCACCAGGAACGAGAACAAGAAGAGGCGCCATTTCAGAAGCGATCAGGATCTTTGAAAAATGGGAGGATCTGGTGAGGTATGATGTTGGTTAATTGTGTGGGAAGCTTAGATGTCTTGAGGGTAGGTCCTCGGAGTAAAGCATCTGTCTTTGGTACAAGTCTACGATAAGCGTACATCACATTATATATGCCTAGAAATAAAATGAACAACTAGAGGAAATGAGTGAAGGATGATCCAAGTCTACCCTTCGGCCCCCACGGGAAGGAAAATAAGAGTAGCGTCAGATCTGCAGTTGGTAATCCATCAATAAAGCTGCAGCTGGCGGGTGTTTCCAACTGGAAGTCAGCTGCCGATACAGTTTATATACGGCCGCCTACCAAAACTACAGTATGCAAAATGACGCCGTTAGCTGCACCTACTGCTTGAAGCTATCACCAACCCTACCCAAGCACCTTCAATTTCAACACTTCTAACCACCAACAAGTATAGAGATGGCAAACTGGATAACTTAGCCCTCTTTGACCTTGTTCCTTCTGCAAACATCGAGAAACAAATGCGTACATTTTGATGAATAGCCGTCATATAGCGTACCATTCAAACTTTGGTGGCATACTGTGTGCGAATGATAGAAATCAAATGACAGCATTTAAGAACAGCTGCCTGTTACAGATTTAGAAGAAAGGTTACTACAGACCTAGCCTCGCTTGAAAAAAAGAAGACAGAGAGACAGGGAAGGAAAAGCTTTAGGTAGACGGACAAGTAATTGCTCTATTTACAACACTTTGACGAACATACTTGGATCCAAGTTAGATGTGCTCTCCGTCACCAGATTTCTTTTCGCCGCCTTGAATGGGTAGACTAGGCTTGCTGTTGCGCTGCTCGCGAATAACCCTCGTGTGCTTCCAGAGGATATCTTGTTCGTCTTCAGGAACCCATCGCTTGACTAAGACATAATCTGGATCCTGTTGCATGTTACAGTTAGTTAATACATTCAGTTCTCCCCAGGCGCACCTCTGAAACAAAGTGCTACTTACTTCGTCCAATACAAAGTCAACCTTGTGGACGCGCAGAGTCTCGAGTGAGAGATGTCGTCGGGCAAAACGTGTGTATGTGGGCCGTTGAATCTCTTCTTTGGTGATCTTATCTTTTGGCTTCAATTCCTGATTTTCCTGCCCCTCGAGAAGCGCATTTATCTGTTTTTCCTCAAGACCAGACTGTAATAATGTTTCCTGGAGGCGCTGCTTATACTCGCGCTCGTACTCCAGCCTCTCGGCTTCTTTTTTCTTGTATTCCTCAACGGCCTCTTCAGCCTCCTGCTCGCGGCGCCTCTTTTCAGCAAGCGCAGCTTCCTCCTTTTTTAAACGATCAAGTTCTATCTTCTGCTTAATACGACGCTCTAACTCTTCACGCTCAATTTTCTCACGGATTTGGTCCAGCTCTCTTTTAGCCTCACGCAGCTCGTGCTCTTCATTGGCGCTCCGTTCGCGGCGTTTCTTCTCTAGTTCGACTCTGGCGAGGAGTCTAAGTTCCTCGAGTTCATTACTAACACGAACAAGCTCGTAGTCGTCGGAGATGGTGGGGTCGGCTGTGAGCTTCGCAATGGCTCGCCGCTGCTTGATCTCGAGTTCATCGATCAATCCACGGTCCCGCATATTAGACCCTTCCGCTCGCGTGATGCCTACACTACTTATTAGCAAAAAAGTACTTCGACAGTGCGTGAAAGCGAAACTTGCCTTGGTCAATATCTTGAAAGCGAACGATATCAATATCTGGATAGTGAGTGGTGTCAATATCATGATCCTCAGTGATGATCTCTCGTTCGATGGTGACCGGTTTGGTTGTGGGCGACAGACGGTGTGGATTCCCCCGCGAATCTCGGTGTCTAACCTTAACCTCGATATCATCCATTTCGTCGGCAAACCGCACACTATCCTGCCTCTCCTCCACGCTGTCTTCCGATGGCCGGAGCTTGGAGGGAACGTTCTCTCCTTCATGTCCTTCTGGATAAAGTTCGGTAATAGTTTCTGTCTGTTCGGCTAATGCTACCCTTCCCATAGCGTCTTCTCTTGTGCTCTCATGCGAGACACGCTCTGAACTTCCATCAAATACCCAAGGGCCAGTATCGTTCCTAGGAGTAATAGGCTCTTCATGGGCATTTAATAAGCCACTTGGAGTAGGTGACGGCGTTCTACGTGGCGAGATGTCGTCACTCCTTGCTTCAGAATAGCTTCCGCTGTGGGTAGATATGGTTTCCTGGTCTGCATTTGCTTCATCGGGTTCCTCATCGTCATCTTCAACGTCTGGAAGGGCAAAAAGGGCCAAATCGACTTGATGACGACCTACGTGCCGCTGGTATTGCGCACTGGATTCCAGGGCAACTTGGCAAAAGGGACACTCGACAGGAGAAGATGGAGATATTGATAGAGTTCGACTGCATTTCGCAATCAGCGCATCGACTTCCATGTCCGTTTTTGACCCGTGGATTCTGCTAATGTGCTGGTGCAAGTTTAATTCCGTTGTGCTATCTAATCCACATTGATATGGACATGTCCAACTTTTCCAATGCTTCTGGAACATGTGGTACATCCATTCGTGGCGGCGACTGTATTCTCTACTAGCTGTTGTACAGTCTTCGGCCAGACAAATGTATGGCCGTAAGTCGCGGAGAACGTGTTTCCTATCTTTATAAGCATCTGTGAAACCTCACTAGCGAATTCAACGTAGCGCACTTACTTCCATTGATGTGTACTGCTAACTGATATCAACATGAAACAGAATCGACATTCAAATGGACCATCATAGGCTCTTCTTGGTAAAGGGGGTATTCTGAGTTGATTAGACTCTGGAGCAGTGGTAGCGAAAGAAGTTTGAGAGAAACCCGTATCGGAACGTTCATCCTCGTCTAGTTCTCCGAATGATGGTAAAGCTCCATGAACTCTCATTGCTATGGGAATAGATGATGCAATCGTGCTCTGTGCACCAGCTTCGGACCGCCCGGAATCGAACAAGCCGCGAGCCAGTTTCTCATGATGGGATTTCCGGTACCTGAAATACTGTCGCCTCATGGATAGTGCTTGGCCCAACCTTTTAACCAGAGTTTGACTTAGGCTTGGAAACTTAGCTTCCACATGAGCTTTATCATTTGCTTCAAAGTAGTGCACCTTTGCGTACTCATTCGACATGAAGCGGTCGTGTGGCGCAGGGTTTCGAAGCGATATTGAAAGTCTTAGCAAACTACCAACGGTGTCAGTAATTTCCCTCGTCAACTGGCTTAATTCTGAATTGAATTCGAAATCTTCGTTGGCAAGGAGATCCTTGAGTTCATCGTCGAGTTCACTAGCTTCCCCATGGTCCTGGTCCCACGGAAGTGTTTCTCCGGATAGTATTGAATGCACTAGACCTTGTCAGAGATTGGTTTACACTTCGCAAGTGGTTTGTATCCTACTTTCATGCAGTGAGGTGATTAAATCGGCAAGCAACCTCATCACTTGTGCATGGAGGTGAGACGAGTCTCGGAGGCGATAATCTAAAGAACTGCGTCCAGTTCGATGCGCTGCTATATTGCCGGCCCATAGCTTGAACTTTGACAGTTGGTCCCCTATCATTTGCACCCCAGAGACTTCTGAATCGCCAAGCTCTGCTTGGATCTCAACCGTATTGATTGCTTCAAATGCGGCCAGACTCTGGGCTACGCGATCTGCGATTGACTCTGTGGGGTTCTCGGCGGCCATTTCCACATCTGAAGCAAGAATTGTGTGATTCGAAAGGCCCTTCTTGAATCTTTTGTTGTCTCAATGAGAGGCTTCAAATGAGGTATCTATCAGGCTTTGATGTGATCTGACTCAGCAGTGTTGCTAAGTAATTTACAAGTGAGCCTCACCCCTCATTCAGTTATATCATGATGCCAGGATAGTAGGGTTACATCGCATGACTCCTCTAAGCTTACTTATGCTGACACCACTGTAATCAGTTTTCAGCCGCAAAACCCCTCTTGCAAGGAACCTTCTTTTCATCTGCGACTACTCCGCCATCGATTCATGGCGTCGGAGTCTAGAGTTCCTTTTTTCTAGGATTTTCTTGCACAGACTGTACAATAGTCGTGCGTTAAAGCCGTCAGAATGTCAGGCTTCGAAGTTGTCGGTATTGTCCTCGGCGCTATCCCCCTTCTGATATCCGCTCTCGAGCATTATGAGAGTGGAATTAAGACGATACAGATAGTTCGGCGTCGTGCAAAAGTGATGCATTCTCTGGCCACGGCCCTTAGTACTGAGCAGACCATACTTAGGAACACCTGCGAGACCTTGCTGGGGGGGATCATAGACCCCAAAGACATGCAGCCTCTACTTGCGGAACCTTTCGGGCCGCTATGGCAGGACCCCGATACCAAGGCCGTCGTCGAGCGAAGGCTTGACCACACGCTGAAGGATTTTAAGGCTCTGGTACATTCCATGAAGGAAGCGGTGGAAGAGATACAGTCGAAGCTAGGTCTTGGGCCGGATTTTGAGGTCAGTCTCATGCTAAAATCAGAAAGCTTTAGGCCGTGGATCATGGACTAGACGGTAGTAGGATCTCAAGTGTCATATGACTAAACGGATAGAACGATTTTCCCGATTTCAGCGCTAACAAGCTAAGACAGATGAAAATCGACAATAGGCCGGTTGCCAAGCGGGAAATGGTCAAGATCGCTTTACAATTTTCCACTCACGAAGACGCCTTGAAGAAGCTAGCGGATACCAATCAGAAACTTGATCTGATGATAACTGGTAACCTGCGAAATGAGCCTTATCGGAAGGTTCATTCACAAGAGAAGCTATTCAGCTTGCTAGAAGCAGTATCAAGAAGCATATATAATGCTCTAAGATCCAGCCTATCTTGTACATGCGCCCGATCGCATGGCGTAGGTTTCAGTCTCCCTGCGGCAAGAGTCACAAGGCGGGTCCAAGACGAAGAGGCGCTGATTAAGCGACTAGATTTCCATCTTGTCTTAGCCAACAAGCCGCAGGATACCAAAGGAAAAGCACACAGCAGCTGGGTATGGGATGAACTTGTCCTCCGATTAGCAGAGATCCCAATGAAAGTGCGTGCAGCAGCTTTGCTTCCCGTGGCTACCGATGTGGTAGTAAAGAAGTCTAAATTTGTTCGCGTGAAATTCTTGGATCACGACACAACTACACCTATAGTACGAGCACCTTCACCGCTAGACAGCGCTGGATCGACGGTTGCCCCAGGCCTTGATGCATCGCATCAAGTCATTACCAACCCCATGGGATATGCTTCTCAGCTTCCACGAGAGACTCGGCAACTTGTACAGGTGAAAGACATTTGTCGCACATTAAGCGGCAAGCCGCCAGAGATCCAATATCAGGACCCCTACGGATATCTGCTTGATGAGACCACTTCACAAAAACAGAGATTTGAAGTATTTCCCTTTAGATCTTATGATAACGACGAGTGCGCGACGGTCCACCTAAGGGACGTTTTCTCCCAGACGCGTCGACCTTCACTCGCTCGAAAGTACCACATTGCCGCCACGGCGGCTTCTAGTGTTTTATTTATGCACAAGACGCTATGGATGCCCGCTACGCTTACTATAAATAACGTGTTCCTAATCTCGCGTTATGGGAACGTGGATTTCGATGAGATTTACTTGATAAAGCAGTCGCTTCATGATTTAGACGGTTCGACAACAGCGTCCAACTATGACTCTTTAAGCGAAGCCGCAGGGGTATCGACACTATACTACCTAGGAATCTTCCTTATAGAGGTTATGCTATGGAAGCCAATATACGATTTTTGGAGCGAGGAAGGTGTCGACTTAAGCGGTGTTCCGCTAGAAGACATATTCGACTATACGACAGCTAAAGGCTTTGCTAGGATTCAAGGGATATTAAATCAAATCGAGTGGATCGGCTCCCCTGAATTCAAGAAGGTCGTGGAGCACTGTATCAAATGCGATCTGGACGCCAACAGTTTATCTTTGGATAACGTTGCCTTCCGCCAAGCCATTTACAGCGACATTGTGTTACCATTGCAAGACGCCGACCGACTAGCGGGTGGAAAGATGACAGCAGGTAAAGGCAAACCTCTCACACCAATGAAAGTAGCGTAATGGAAAGAAGAATTGCTCTATAGTTTCAAAAACTGTCGTCGGTTGTTGTAATATGCTTTTAGGAGCGCAACACAAAAATGATTTGGTAGGCTCAGCGTTTAGGGAATC
The DNA here is from genome assembly GCF_022495145.1 of Xylaria bambusicola. NCBI lineage: Eukaryota > Fungi > Ascomycota > Sordariomycetes > Xylariales > Xylariaceae > Xylaria > Xylaria bambusicola. The sequence continues at coordinate 106,317 of NW_025953582.1, forward strand.
GGAAGGGGGGTATGGACGAAACAGAGACTGTATTGACTGGAGCAGGACGAGCGGGGTGTACCGAGGTCCGACCTGTTTTACCTCTGCTGTTATAACTGTCCCATTAGGCCTCAGCACCAAGATATACTTGGGATATAGATGCAAGTGTGAAACCTTGCTATGTTAGCAGTAGTGTTGGCTGGTGAGAATTACGGCGGCAGGAGGGTAGTCGGGGTTAGGACGCTAAAGCTGCCCTGTATTTCTGGCATCTGCCGCACCCAAAATGTCCTCAGATACCTAGGGTTGTAGCAGTCAGAAATAAGCGAGCGAGTCAATTGAAGGTGTATCGAGCTTGGCGAGTCTTGGCGTGGTAGCTGGTATATTAATGAGCGTATATGAGACTAAACTTGTCGAGCATCATTGTCTAGAAAATAAGTAATAATTGAAACTATTTAGGTTTCGATATCACTTCAGCAAAAGTAAACATTCTGGGGGTGAGTATTGACATCATCTACTTATGTGTCATTACACCCCCTACTTTCTTTGAGATACATATCTCCGTCTATGAGAAGGATGTTGTCGCGTGTTCTAGGTATAATCATCGCAAGAAAGTGGGTGCAAGCTAATCACCTAATCATGGACACTTATGCCACTAGAAATAGATGGATCATTGTCAAGAACAATCTTACAGACCATACCACTGACGGATACATCTGCTTTGGTAGATTCTTGCGAGTATTGCACACCCAATACTGATACTATTAAACATAGACGAGTAATAATTGTCAACGATCGGTGTTTTCCGGCAGCATACAGGCTGGGAGCAACAATAGTTGAGGCACAAGGTGTCTGTATGAGCTTGGGGAAAACAGTGCTCTGCAGGCTTTAACCCTATCGTTCAATTCTCTATCTTGCGTGGTTGACTCATTTCGCTAATGCGCCTACGAAGCACCGAATTTTCAAAAGTTACAGTATGATGTTTGATTAATTTGCATCCTACACCATTCCGATTCCATCCTTCTTCTCCGTTATTGTTACCGTTGAAGTTGAATGCGGGGTTTGCAGCTCAGCCGACCTTCGACAGAGATACTGCAACATAACAACCAAACTGGGATGAATATTTATTACTAGAGATCAGTGTTCAGCTGCTAACTCAAACCTGGTTCGTCACGATTTAGGCTTCCATGAGCATTGATCGATATTATCAACGTAAAAATGATGCTATGAAGAATCGTAATGGGTAATTGTCGTTGCACTTGCTCTTAGGTTTGTTTATTAGCGACTCGTATTGATTAGAGCAACGATTCAATAGCGATGCCAAATCATGTCTCTTGATGGAACCGAGATGGTTACGGTATCTCAAATTCTATTAACCAAGACCTATGATTCCACATTTCGGGATAGACATGGGAGTCAGGGTTGACCAAGTGGGTTATGATAGACAAACATGATAGCTGAAAAGTTCATAATGGCATAAAGTCCTGCCTGACGAGAGCTGAACGTAATGCTTTTGGTGATCGTTCCATCTTGAGACTATGTAGATTCGAAACTATCATGAGTGAATGGGTGTGCGACACTCCAAGAAGCCATGGTCGAGTACATATAAATGATGACGAAGATGGAGGGTTTTCATCGTCGTTTGTGCAACTCAGTAACAAAGAAGACATCTATTTATTCACCAGCCGATACTTGCTACGTATAATTTCTCATCAAAATGAATCCAGACTTTGAGTTGACATTCGACATCGATGATGGTGAAGCCGAGTATAACAGACTCATAGTAGAAATACGTGACCGTCTTTCTGAGGGTAGGCGGAGTGCCTGTCAATCAGTCCGCTACCTCCGCCCGCAACAAGACCCTCCTGCTAATTGGTTCGACGTCGTATTGACCGCGGGTCAACAGACAATAAGAGTGAGATTCAGGAGTGACAACCTCTACTTGGATGCTTACCAGCAGGGAAACACTCCCACCAGTCAGTGGTTCGAGTTCAGCGATGCGCCACGGATTACTCCTGGTGCTACTCGTTTGACCTATCAAGGTGGCTACCCTCAACTTGAGCCTGTGGCCGAGACGGGTTCTTCTGGCAGAGCAACGATGGCTCTTGGTCGCGCTCAGCTCGAAAATGCTATCCAAGTACTTGGAAGAGGGCCAGCACAAGAATCGCAACGAGCACGACAACTCCTTGTTCTTATACAAATGATAAGCGAAGCGGTTAGGTTTACATGGATTTCTGACGAGTTTGTCAACAATTGGTGGGGTACAGTACAGCCTGAAGGTAGAATGATGGGACTTCAGAATGCCTGGCGAATACTCTCAGGTGGGGTATTGCATGCCAATGAGGGTGATGCTGATACCCCCCTCCGGATGCGGGAAAACGCTGACAACACTCTGAATATAAATACACCTCGTGCAGCCGCTGCTGTCCTCGGCATCATGGTATGCCGCGCTCTTCCGGGCCCTAACCGTCCTGGTCGCTCTACGATGACCACAATGGGACAAAACCCATTCGACTATCCCAAGGGCCGAGAACTAGTCGAGGTCTTCTGGCTTTGCATTAATGATATAGATGGTGAAGATGACGGCAGTCTTTACGGTACCGTCATTGCAGTTGATGCCTTAGGCAGCCAGTACGTCTATAACCGCGACAGAAGCAAGCCTGAATCCATCGCTCCAGGCCAACACGCTTTACTCACGGGCCCACCCCAAAGCATCGAAGCTGCGGATAGCTTCGCCTTCGTCGTGGACCTAATGGACTATGACTACCTTTCACCAGACGATAGCATCGCCAAGGGAACAATCAACTGGAACCCCTACAACATTGCAAATCAATACGACAAGGCCCTAACGGATAGTATCAAGGGAGACAACGGCTTGGTAACGCTTCACTACGTCGTTCTGAGCAACGCATCGCAGGCCCTCATTGAAATCATTCTGATCAACGGGGATGGGGAGAGCACCGCTAGTGTCTACGGTACCATCACAGCCTATAACGAGCATGGAGATAGCCAACTTTTCCTGAAGCCAGATAATGACTCTTACGTTAACGTGAGTCCCAATACGCCTATTCCGCTGTTGAGATCAGTCGTTGCTGTGCCCATGACCGGTGCACTTACAATCGATGCCCTCCTGTACGATTATGACGAGTTTTCTCCCGATGACGAGATTGCGAAGGGGAAAGCTGTGTTCAGGCCAGATATTGGGAAGTCTGAAGCTCAGTCGATCAAAGGAGCATATGGAGAGATCAGTGTGAGGGTCACATGGAGTTAAATAGCCATGGTGGCAACCTACCAGAGAATTTCGTTATTGACTATTTCCTATATTGTCTACCAACCTTAAGGCCTGGTTATTCTTTCCGCTTATTTACCTTACCTCGTCGCCGTTTAATAAGTAATTTCAATCTCTGATTTCTAAACATTTGATAATGTCCAAGCGAAGCAACCTTGGCATGCAATACGCTTAAAAAACATCTAGAATGCCTGTACTCTCTGGAATGAGAAATGGTAACAAACAGTGAAATCAAGCCTGACAAGGAGTCAACTAGCCATGTGTTACACGTGTAACCTCTGTGCCGGCTGAAATATGCAGTTCGCCTTGCACTTCGGTCGTACGAAGGACCATTGCAGGCTGTTCATGATCTCTCAAGGCATGCAGGCAATATTGGGCAATATTGGAAAGTGAGGTTATACAGACTTCGCTTCTTGAAACAGACCCTAGAGACCCAGACGGCCTGGGCTGGCAGACCATTTGTATATAGAGTCAAGTCAAGCCACCAACAGCCGAGAAGGAGTTGGTTGTTCAAGGACTACTGCAGCCCTAGTAGATCATTGTCATCTGAATTCCCAGTTCCAAGCCCAGTTCCCCTGTCCTTGTTATACCATGGTGGAAGGAGCTGATGGTAGAGATGGCTCATACAGCAGCAGCGGATGAAAATGTCGACCCTATAGTATTATGAACCAAATCACGTGATACCATTAACATGATTGCAATTGGGCAAATTCAGGCTGACGTGAGGGGTTGCAGAAGTTCTTTTTCTTAGACTATTCAAATATTAGTGCATTGGGCCGTCTTTTATCCAAACACCAAACATAAAGACAGCCAGCAGAGTTTCATTCAATGCGGTTAATTGACGTGAACACGCTCAAACTACATGAGTTTTTCGGGGATCAGATACCACCCTACGCAATCCTTTCTCATACCTGGGAAGCAGAAGAGGTCACATACGAAGAGTGGCTGTACGCAGGTCGCCAATACCCCCGGAGGTGGGGTTGGGTATATGACAAGAAAGAAGTGAGAGATATTAAGGCAAAATCTGGATATGATAAGATCGTACAGGCCTGTGCTAAGGCCCAAGGCGATAGACTATCATGGCTCTGGGTGGACACTAATTGTATCGACAAAAATAGCTCGGCAGAGTTAAGCGAGGCGATAAATTCCATGTTTCAATGGTATCGTAAATCAGCCGTCTGCTACGCCTTCTTGGTAGATGTGCACAACCCTGATGTTCGAGCATGCTTTAGAAACGACAGCGAGTTTCGGAAAAGTCGATGGTTTACAAGGGGTTGGACTTTGCAAGAGCTTATTGCTCCTTGTGGTGTCTGCTTCTACTCTTCGTCTTGGATGCCAATCAGTACAAAAACGAACATTGCGCTCTTAATCGAGGAGATCTGCTCAATACCAATTGTTGTTCTTTGCAAACCAGATGCACATACATCTTATCGAGCTGCGCAGAAAATGTCTTGGGCATCAGGGCGGAATACAACGCGGCAAGAAGACATCGCATATTGCCTGATGGATCTGTTCGATGTAAACATGCCTCTTCTGTATGGAGAAGGTGAAAAGGCCTTTCTGCGATTGCAGATTGAGATCACACGTCAACAACCGGATGTGAGGCTCTTGGCATGGCAGCAATTGCGTTCTGAACCTCGAAATATCTTTCACGTCCTCAGCTCTACCCACAAGTCTTTGCGAGCATTTGCCCCTAGCCCGAAGCACTTCTTTTTCGCTGACGGTCTCCAAATCCGCGCACAATCCATACCCACCTCCTTGCGAGTCGATGGCTTGGAGGTTGTTGTCCGGCTGCCACTAGTAAAGACACTATCATCGAATTTTGTTTTCGCTATATTGCCTTATGTACAAACGTCAGATAATCGGATGGTATGGATTCCTCTTATACATATCAGAGGACAGAGATACGTGAGAGTGGAGTTCCCTACCGTGACATTCTTTGCACCCGACATTCAATATGAACCACCTGTTGAGATCATTCTTCCTACTCATGAGGGACACTTAAATAGTATTTATGAACGTTCAGTGAGCATAAGAAATCTGGGCTTAGGATATTCGAGCACAAACGATGTCCTTCCAGCCCTTCTACTACATTTCCGACAGGCATCAGTTCCAAATGGCGTGTTGTGTACAAATTTCCTGAATATATAGACCGGAGCGACAACGGTCTTGGAGTCACGGCTGGCTCCATCCTTCACTGTCTTCATATCGACAACGATGACCGACAATTAGCCTTCGGAGGGCTCCGACTCGCTGGCGATGATACGGAAGTAGAACTACTGTTCATGGCCAAGCTAAAGGGGCCCGATGGCCCTTCAATAGCTCAATGGACCTGTAGGGACATTACTGATTGGCCCGTGTCTATCAATGACTACTATAACTCAATAAGCCATCGACACTATGATGGAGGCCATAGATTTGCTCAGGATCTCCATGGCGACAGGTATCGCGATATCGCTCAGCGTCTATATAGTCAGAGGAAGGCATATGAAAAGTTCTGGGACCTCGTGGAGGAAATAAAATGTGGAAAAGAAGACAAATTTGGCGGCTACGTGGTCATGGATGACCGAGTTTATGACCCAACCAACTCCAAGTTTCTCTCACCTACACCTACCTTGCGTTCGCCTAACGGTACGCCACCCGGGCCATGGGTCACAGTGCAGATAGTCCTTCCCAGGCCCAAAAAGAATTGAGTGCTCATAGTATTTGATTAGATTTCATAACTGCTAGTTATTCTAATCTAGTTAGTAACTTTCTACACCATTTATCACAATTCTTGGGGTTATACGAAGCGAATACCATTGTTAAGAGCCCAGGCTACTTATGACGAGGCTGGCGACGACGGCGTTAGTGCGGTCATGGGGAAGGGAGAGGTGGGGGACTTGACTTCGGGTTCGATCCAGCTGATGATCAAGCAAGACGCAATCTATCTAAATAGCTTTTCTATTATCTCTATCTAGCGGCTTAATGGACAAGCATAGACTACATAATGCAGTTAGTAGCGAACAGTGAAACTCAACGTACTTGTTCTGTGGAACGACAATCTGACATTTCTCCATGCGGAAAAGATTTACTGTTTTATACAATTGCCGACAGGTTCCCCACGCATACTAAAATTTAACTTCCTAGCTAGTCTATTCCCTATGGAGCGGATCAAAGCCCGTCTAGGGTACGCGTTAATGTTAACACTCAGTCCCTGGCGTCATCACACCACCAGCGTATCAGTGGCGGAGATACATGTAAACAGGAACAAGTCAATTTTGAATTTGGAACTCCATCTAACTATATGTATGTAAAACTTGATGGGGTACCCTGACTATTCAACTCGGGGCATCCCGGCTCTACCCCTCACGAGCATGGAGTCGGAGTGGGTTATCTTGGGGAAGAAGCCCACACAAATCATTGGAAGTGGAGTTGTGATTTCCAAACAACGTTACCATTATGTGGGGGACATTGGCACGATGGTCTTCCAGCGAGAAATGATCAGTTATTATGTGGGGGACAACGTCTGACCAGTGTTTACCCCAGCTTTGCCCAGCCACCTCCGGTAATGGGATGGGATGGGAGTGGAGCGTGGGGGAACAAATATAGGTTCTCCGGAGTAGGGACTGTGGAGAGTCTGAACTTCTATAATCTTCGACATTTTCCACTTTCCTGTTCCTCTTCGTTTATACTTCAAAATATCATTAACCTAAAAAGTCCACTTGATCTGGTTGTTCTCCCGGTTGCTGACACGGTTTCACGTTCATCTAAATCGAAATCAGATCAATATGGAGGACGACTTGAAGCCCGGCAGCCTCTACGAGAATGTTGAGCACGGAGGCTCCAATGATGGCGGATTGGTTATGCCGACCAGCCTTGCTGCGCTGACCGAGGCTGAATACAGCAAGCTTAGTAAAAAAGCTACGTTGAAGATGGATTTTGTGATCATGCCAATTCTGGTTATCATGTATATCCTCAACTATCTCGACCGTCAAAACCTAGCCAGCGCAAGACTTGCTGGCATAGAAGAAGAACTTGGCATTAGCGATGTCCAGTACCAAACCTGTGTGAGGTGAGTTATTTCCAGTCGGACATAGTGCAATACGCGATAGCCCGAAAATCTATGAGTGCGGGTAGTTAACCGTCGCACAATTTAGCATTCTATTCGTTGGGTACATTCTACTTCAAGTCCCTTCAAATTTAGTGCTGGGCAGGATCAAGTGGCCCGGTGTCTATATCTGCGCTGGCATGGCGGTTTGGGGCGCCATATCTGCAGCCATGTCAACAGTACAAGGTTTTGGTGGCCTCTTAGCTGCAAGAATCTTCCTTGGTGTTGTCGAAGCTATCTTCTTCCCTGGAGCCCTTTATTTTTTGTCGCTCTTCTACAACCGGAAACAGTATGCGTTACGCGTGGCCATTCTTTACGGCGGTTCACAGCTTGGCAATGCATTCGGCACTCTGTTCGCCATTGGCGTGTTGCGTCTAGGTGGGACATATGGCTTATCTGGATGGCGCTGGGTGAGTAAACCTTTCTATTTGACATATAATCTCCATCATTATCGTGTCAAGACTAACATGTTATTTTAGCTCTTCTTGATTGAGGGAGTGCTTACCACTGGCCTCGCGATCGGGTTCTCCTTTATCCTGCCCAACTCGAACAAGAAGATTCTTGGCTTATCCGAAATTGAATGTGAATGGGTAGAATGGAACATGGTCAAGGACCAAGGCCAGACCAATAATTCAGAGGAAATCAGTAACTGGCAAGGCTTCATGCTTGCCGCTACTGATCTCAAGACTTGGCTTCTAACCGGCACTCTATACTCGATTTACATCAATGGTGCAATCACCAACTTCTTCCCATCTGTTGTCCAGGGTCTCGGCTATGACCGGAACACTACCTACGGCATCACAGCTCCGCCATTTGTTCTAGCAGTCATCGTCATGTACATCATCGGTTGGAGCTCTGATCGCAAGCAGGAACGCTGGCTTCACATTGTTGCGCCACTAATCGTCACTGCAATCGCCAATATCATCTCCATCTCTACCACCAACACTGCGGCTCGCTACGTGGCCATTCTTCTTCTCCCAGGATCTTTCTATAGTTCGGGTATTGTCACGCTGTCGTGGGTTAGTAACAGTCTGTCTCAGCCTGCTCCGAAGCGCGCAGCAGCCATCGCTTTGGTCAATGCCATTTGCAACACGCCTAACATTTGGGGATCATACATCTACATTGGCGCTCCTCGCTACATAGTGGCGTTCATTGTTAATCTTGTAGCCGTAGGCCTCGCTATTGGATTTGCTACTGCAACAAGATTACATCTGAGAAGGCTAAACGCAAAGCTCGATCGTGGCGAGGATTCTGGAAAGCATGGTCCCACTGCGGCCCAGGTTGCTAATGGTTTCCGATATATACTGTGAGGTTACATACCATGGGTTTACCAACTTTATTGTCCAAACCAGGGGTTAGATGTTAGATACTTGCCATCCAGACTGTACATATGACGAATATTTTCCTAGACAGGTCTATTAGAGTTTCAGCATCTAGATCATGCAAATACTTACACTTCTTTTTTGATGGTCCACGTATTCTGCAAATAGTTTCGACGATTTCCCTGTCATCAACCCTTATTATGATAAGCGTGAACCCGTGCGTTGTATGCAATATGTTTACGGGCCCGGCAAGCACTTGGAATAGTCATCTACTGTGGATCTCTTGTTACAGGTAGTTATGAACACGCCTAACTTGATTTACTTCTAAGATATACTAAATGTCTCGCTCTCGGCACGCTACTCCCTTCCAACATAACACTCGGCAAATTTGATTTAGACTTCTGCGTTACATAGTCCACCTCGAAAAGCGAGGCGATGTGTTCCAAAGCACGTGACACGGTCCTTAAGGTTCTGGGCTCGGTCCTCCGGCAACGGCCACGAGATGAGTCACATCTGCATGAGAGGCCCGAGAGCAGCATCCAAAACCTTGCGGAGAAAAAGAAGGGTTCAAACAATATGTTCAGATACCAAATAACGGACACGGATAAATATCGCAGCGAAGCAAGCTAGCTAGCTAGCTCAGTGGAAGAGCGCCGGGCTCATAACCCGGAGGTCGATTGATCGAAACAATCGCTAGCTATATCTTTTGAAGATATTTTTGGCCCCCACTTGCTGGATCAGCTCCATTACTATAGTTAGCGCTACCCAACCTGACGGTATTTGGTATGCCTCTCTCTACTATATAACCAGATGTGCCACCCCAATCTATGGTATCACCAAGCTTTCGAGACCTAGGCGATCTAAACTAGCAGCAACAAGGCCAGGCAGGCTGTCGCTGGTCGTCCAATTCAATCTTCCGCTTAGTGGCAGACCTGCGATCTATATGTCCGATCACACCCACATGTGACAGAACATGACAGCAATAACGTAGCGTGAAGAGACTAAACAGTCAGTTAAACAAGATTACTAGAAGTGCACTGGGAAGCATTGTATCAGATAAAGTTGTACTAAAAAGTAATGCTCGCTATCCAACGTGACTATATATATCCTTATGAAAGACCAAACCACGCAGCTATGCTAGTTGAGAACTGTGTCTCTATCCATGACTTCACAGCCCCCAGAGATGTAAGCAATGTATACATGGACATTAGGCTTTCCGTCGATCCAAGACTCACCGGACCGTGCAGCATGATAGAGCTGCCCAAGTCGCACGCGAAATACATATGCCAGTGGTGACCAACAACCTGGATGAGGGGCAACGACACCAACCGTTGCGGCGCTGCAGTAGTAGACCAGTCCAGCTGACTACGAAGGTAGGACATCCGCTTATGCCACGCAGCAGTCCATAAGCCAAGCTGTATCAAGGGGTCTTGAGACGAAAATTGCGGTTTGGTCTCAATAGAGACAGCAATGGGCGAATACGTCACGGGCAAATACGTAGTCTGGTTAATATGTGGTGCGGACTCCCCATCCCGGATCGCGACATCATTCACAAGGCTACGGATAAGCTTAGACAGGGTTGAGTCATCGGGCAGGCGAAGAACCAAGGCGTAGTCAACTTTCTTACTGCTGCTACTACTGTGAACCTGGGTTACTTCGATACTGTCATCGACCGAACTGTCGCCTACGCTGCTCGCCGACACAGAGCAGGCAAGACCTGCGCCGGAGAATAGAGGAATTGAATCCCCCGCAATCGTCGCAGTCATCATTGGCTCATAGGCAACGATGGCATGGGCATGTTGGGTATCCTCCCTATCTGTCTCATTGTCTGACCGGAAGACAAGCTCGAGTAGTGGTGTGTGCACCATGTTATTCCATGCCTGTTCGTGGCGCTGGTACTGTGCTGAACTCAGGGCCGCTCTTCGGATGCGACACAAGGCAACATGTATTTCTTTGGCTCTGGAAGACACATTGGGAACTGGCTCGGGGACGCGAAAGCAATGAGACGGGGGTAGTCTGCCTAACCACTCTATCGGATTTGGCACGTCATTAGGAAGGATGCCCTGTTTGAACTCAACCGCATTTTGGATGTCGGAATGCAAGGTCTCGACATCAGACGGTAATGCGCATGTGGTATCGACAATGACGGGTTTTTCGAGGAGATGCAGGCCTGTCCTTGACTTCGTGGGGCTGCGCGATCGCGTTCGCGGACGTCTGGGTACGGGAATGAGAATCTTGCGTGCCTTGGGTGTTTTCTCAACGTCTGATGCGATGGCTGGATAGAGACATCAGATTGGTATGTACGATAGTACGCTGGGGCAGCCATACCTTCGGAACGGCTGTCTACGCAATTTGAGTCGTCTGCGGTCCTTTTGCTATGAAGTGCTACTTGAGGCATGTGTTCAGCCTCGGTCAATGGGGGGGTCCCAAGCGCTGGGTTGCTGGGTTGAGAAGTAGGCAGAGGGTCGGAAGGGATGTCGGATTCAAGAGAGTTACGGTGGCATAGACGTTTGCTAGGACGTTCTGCTTCAATATCGCTGTCTTGTATAGATCGTAGCCAGCTTTGGATCCTGATGCTGTGAATCATGTTGATGCTGATGATGATGATGGGGACAACTAGAGAACAAGTACACGGACGCTATCACAAGTGACATGGGTCTTGGCTAAAATAGTGTAAAAGGAACAACGGCATATAAGCATAACTACTTAAACAGTGTAGGTAATTGCGGATTGTGGCCCACCCAACTCGCCAACGTACCTTTACTATGTATCACGGTATGTTGGCACATAGGGTGTACCTATATGACATACTATTTTAACTGTAATCCTTCATTTTCGGTAGCACTGAGATACACGATGGATAGGATGGCACCAATTTAGTTCGTTCGTTTAGGGCCTTTTGACGGGTAGCCGTAAAGTCTCGGAATTGTTGGGACTTTGCTTGCTCTGATCTAAATCACGCGCTCGGCGAGTTGTGATGCACGATAGAATACGTGCTTGGAAAGATTTCAGCCGCATAAGATGAAGAATGATTAGAATTGGCGAATGGGCGATGAGCGTCTCGATTTTTCTGCCTGACATTACACACTGCGTTGATCTCAGCGCAATTTTCCTCGGTTAATTGCAGTGAGCCCCTGCGATCTATGACGCAAAACATCGTCTATGAAGTCGTACTTAAAGCCAGTCGATCCTGGGATGAGCACCCGAAGGCTCGGTACGTCTCATCTCTAACTGCCTAGCCTTATCTAGTGATATACGTAGGAGTGCTGAATCAAGTGCGCCCTGAACTGTCCGATATTATACACTAGATAACATAGCTTTGAAGGGGACGTTCCTGCACCTGGTTGCTGGCACTTCCCCTTATTATTCGCAATAGGGGCAATTGACCTCCACGTACGACCATAGCCTCCGGAGAATTCGGGATCCCGTCCGCTCTCCCATAGACAAACCAGAGAGCGCCAAATCAGTAGTCGGGTCGGTGACGACCGGCGAATCCTTGGTGTTGTACGTATCATTTTGCTAATATTTTCTTTTTTTATCAGTAACTAAAGGTCTATATAACTCAGCGTATAATTACCATACTCGTTTTAATATGTAAAGGGGTAGAGACATGCTAGAGTATTAAAGTATGGGTCAGTGATGTGCAAGTCCGCAGCACGATCGTGGTTGAGTATAATCCTAGAAAAAAAAAAGGAATGGTGTCTCAGGCCAGTGATGCATATCTAGACTCTCGCCATATTACGAAGCAGGTATCCAGATGCTCAATGTTATTCGGTATGGCTCGGTACAATTTCGTCACTTTCTTGTCTTTTGACAATTGTGGCCCGCGCAGCCAATCACCGGCTAGTTGTGCTGTATTCAAATGATCAGCATACTTCAGTATCTGGCGTTATCTGCAACGTACCTGGTAAGCGATGACTTTCGGCCGAGGGAGCGAAGCTTCCCGATTGTCGGGCTGCGTACGAAGTTGCTATAAACGAAACCCCTCACAGACTCGATCGAGTCCAACACCCCCTTTCACGCTATTTTGATCTAAAACGATGGAATCGGACGATTTGCTGCAGTGCCTACGCCAATGGTTAGTGCTATCTGGCTGACGATGTTGTGATGATTGTCGCTTGATGTGGACCTTTCACGACGACTTCGGCGGCGATCTCATCCATTCCTCGTAGAAAACGAATACGCTGTTTACTAAGGCTTTCATCCCCGCCCAACAGTCCGCACCATACCGCATCCCGCATCTGCCCGCACTCACCGTGCCGTACCGCTCCGCACCGATCCGCACCGGCATTGTCATCCACAACGACATGTAATTTGGTCCGTGGCGATGAGGCAAGAATTGCATGACCCTAAAGCTCTGATAAGTCTACTGCTTACTGATGTGGGTTGGGGGAAAAACATCATCTCCACCATCACTCCAGCTGTCGCCAATCGGAGTGATGTCCTTATACCCAGGGACGAGGAATGCTCGGGCGAAGAGTCACAATCGGCTCTGTGAGAAAATATTCTGTTTTGACAGACCAGTTGGAAGCCCTCTGGTTGTAGAAATGCTTCGGATATCCGGATAGACACATAGACTCTCCTAGCCTCCGACATCCGCCAGCATGTCTCGTATCTACGAGGGTCGAATAACTTCCTTGTGATGACTGTGGGACTGTCTCTGGCTGCCAGCGCGTTTGAACGTGGCGCACATCACTCACATATATAATATAAAAGGTCTATCACCACATATATCAGTGCTGTGAGTTCCCGATAGGGTGCTGTGACGGAGAGACTCTCAAAGCTACGTGTTGTACAAGATTTTAATATTAGTTCTTCACGCGAGAAATATATTGATATAGACCATGACCAACCCTAAGATACTAGTCACTGGCGCGTCAGGCTACGTGTAAGTGAAACTTTTCAGATAATCTCAGGGGCACACACACTGACCTCACCAAGCGGAGGTACTGTTCTTTCACAATTCCTTAGCTCGTCTATTGCCGAAATCAAGAACGCGTCTTATTCCGTTCTTGTCCGAAAACAAGAACAAGCAGATCAATACGCGTCGCAGGGTATCACTGCCCACCTAGCAGGCTTAGAAGACCAAGCTGCCGTCCGACAGCTAGCAAGCCAATTTGACATCATCGTCCACGCCGCCGACTCGACAAACGTCGCTGCTGCTGAAGCACTGATTTATGGTCTTCGCGATGGTGCGCAAAAGAGTGCCAAAATCACGAAACCGTGTCTCATTCACTTGAGTGGCGTCTCTAGCCTAGGAGATCGACCTGTCTCGAAGCCATCTACTATCATCTCCCACGAATTCTCGGATAAGCGCGATGACATCTACAGCTATATGAAATGGAGGGAGAGTCTCAAGCCTTATACCCAACGCACGACAGACCTAGCGGTGATTGATGCTGGCGAGAAGGCCGACGTACAGACGTATGTAATCAAGGCACCCCGCATCTACGGTCGCGGCACAGGAATGTTTAATCGGAAATCCGTGCATATTCCAGTGCTTATAAGCGGCGCTATCGCGGCAGGGCGGCCGGAGTATATCGCAGATGGTGCTGGCGTCTGGGATGATGTACACATCCTGGATCTCGCCAACTTCTACGAACTGCTCCTTGGGAAAATCTTGAAGAACGAGTCTATCCCCACAGGGACCAAGCCATTCTTTTTCGTTCAATCCATTAGGCATTCATGGAAGGAGCTAGCTGAAGGGTTGGCCAAGGCCGGTGTGAAGAGCGGCGCATTGAAAGCGGAGGAAACGTGTTCAATCGGACTGTCGGAAGCGACTGAGAAGTATGGTAGTGGAGACACTGGTTTGACGGAAGTCGCATTTGCATCAAGGTAAGTAGATTAAGTGACTTTCCACATGTTAATCCCGAGGGTACTAACAATCGGCATTCAAAGCTCGGTTACCAAAGCTGATCTAGCTCTTGAAATGGGGTGGACTTCGCAGAAGACCGAAGCGGATTTTCAGCAAAGCCTCCTAGATGACTTCAAGGCAGCCACTTCGTGCTAATTAGGCTCATCTGATGGTGTTAACAATAATTCAGTATTTGAAAACATTCAAAATTGCAGGCCTTACTATATAAGACTACATAAGAAAAGCATTCTTAGATAGTGCGCTACTGCGGTCTTTATAAAATAAAGTATACTACAAGGCCATCATTGTATCTATCAAGTATGTTTTTCAAGTGAAGTGAGAGGCATAAACGTCCTGTTACCAACAGATATAATATCTACAACTCCAACCAGGTAACGCTTCTTGCTTCCCTTGCCAACAATACCAGCACGCTCTCCTCTATTCTCACGTAAACAATAATATAAAAACAACTCATTATGAACTTCATGTTTTCCTAATCTATATACAAAACCCACACCCCTCACGCCTTCATCCATACAACCATATCAAGCTAATTTCCTCTCGTCACTCACGCCTTAAGTCTCACCCCTTTCCTCTCCCTTCATCTCCACCATCACGAGAGTTCACTATCAAGATAGTTCACCACGATAGTCCAAATTACATCAACCACGCCACAGCTCACTTCACTCACTATCCACTTCATTTAAAACACTACCTACTACCTATGCATATAATAACCAAACCCTTCTATCCCTTTCCTTTCCAAGTCCAGTTAATTTTGTTGTTATCCGTCTGCAGAAGTCGGATCCATATACCACTTAACCAATGCTTTTATGACACTATAAACATGAATACCTAGGCATTCTTCAGAGTCATCATTCAAGTGGGTATGTTTCAATACCTGATGCTCTGATCATTTGGATCTTCACTATTCCCTCAATATACATCATTTCATCCTATCTCATGCCATCTCATGATAACCACATCAGCAGCTCCTCCCATAAATATAAATCACCGGTATACGTACTTCTTTCCGATGCGCGAGGGATAGCTTTTCGATACTGAATCCTGGCTGTTGCGTGGTTCGCCGGAACGTATAATTCCTATCAATTGCCCATCGTACGCCGCACGCGAGGATAGACTGAGCCTGGCAAGTATTTCATACCGTGAGGCGCAAAGTAGCTACCGACAATGTATGAGGGCCCCATGGATCACGGCGCCGCGAGACGTATCGGTGGGTCTGATTATGCTACAGCTGAGTTCCGAAGAGTTCAGGCGAATCACGAATAGCTCATTCCTATCGGGGTAGTTTGTATGCGACTCCTTTCGTAATTCAACTTCGTGATCCCCAAGGTGAGTCATGGGGGTGGCGTAGCAGTTCAGGCCACAAGAATTGAAGCGCTGGTAGGTGAAGATCTGTAGGAGTTGCCGGGAGACCACCTTCTCTCTTACTTGCTATAAGACTCGGTGTCAAGATAAGCTATCTGCGGGAACTAGTAAATGCTCCCCGAAGCAATGACTTTTCAATCTCTTAGATTATCTCATTCCGCAACCCATTTGTTGAAATCTTCAGAATATTTGAGTGACACGCATTGGTAAGCTTCAAATGTGGCATACAAGATGCTTCAATCCTATCATTATGATAATCTTGTATTCCGCCTTCGTGTGAAGAAGCCATACGACCTTCTGGTCTGTTGATGGTCGGCTTAGCCAGCGACAATTTGATGTCGTGTAATGTGACCTTATGAAGGGTATTTTTCGAAGAACAGAGTTATGCCCTTACCGTACTGGCCCCAAGGCATGTTGGGGTTAGGGTATATCAGTAGATAAGTCATCATTACACAGGCATCGATGGAAAGTCCATGGTCGACCACTCCTGTGAGAACCACGAAGCGGACTCCACACCTGTATTGCCGTAAGACTCGAGAGCAAAATCAAAGCCGTCCATAGCGCCTTCGAAAGCATTGTTGTTATCTAAGCCATCTGGAGGAACAACGGGCGGAAGATTTGGTCGAGCCATATTAGGATCGGTCACACTGAGATCTGAGAAGGATGTATCGCGGCGGTGCTGTAGCGGACCGGGAGTTGTAGCAGCGGACATTGGTGTTGGTATCGTACCATTACCTATATTCACACCAGGTGATGACAAGTTGGCAGAAGGCGAGGGAACTGGAACCATGGGCGTCTCCTCATCCAGGAGATGTATATGCTGATTGTGGCCGAGGACTTGACGTGACACTGGGGGCTGCGATACCGCAACAGCGCCCACAGCCTCATGGTGTTCTGGTGAGCCCGGGTCAGCACTTGACGTTAGACCACGTGAGATGAGTTTCTCCAGGTCAGCAACCTAATTGGGATTTTGAGTTAGTACACTTAGTCAATCGGAAGTTAAGCGCCAAAGCTTACAATTGCAGCTCCTGCAGAAACATGATTCATCGACCGGGCGATTTGTAAGCATGTATTGGCGTGCTCTACTACTTGATCGGCAGTCAATCTTAATTCACCCTTGTTCGTCTGATAGGCATAGTAAAGCATCCGAGCGCATTGGTAAGCGCAGACAGGAAGATCAAGATCGGTGACGGGCAGTCCACCGTCCAGAGCGAGGACAAATCTGAAAATCTCGACCATGGCAATCGCGTGCTCGAAACACTGGCGTGTGCAATAGGACACAAATTGAGGCTCGAGGCGATTGACACTCGATTTCGGAAGTGCCTCCTTCAGGCCACTCAGTACAATACGGTAGAGGTCACAGTGACACTGGCGCCACCAAACATGAATCATGATATATACACATAGACGTGGAGAGTACGCGCGTAATTGAAGGTTACTCTCGGAAAATTTGAATGATGCAGGTAAATGGTCGTTGAAGGTGTCCAACTCCTGGGAGAGGACTTTAATCACTTGCGGCAGCTGGGTAACTTCAGATTCCGGCATGTTCAAAACGTTCTTGGCGCAATATGACACTCTGCTCCTCATCCATAAGAGTCGTACATGTAGAGCCAAGGAGCCCACATCATCAGGGAAAGGCTGTGAAGGACGCGGTCTGAGGTGCCCGGTAACTTGTGGGAGATCAAATTCGAAATTGCGTTCATTACATGGTAGTTGAATATGC
The DNA here is from genome assembly GCF_022495145.1 of Xylaria bambusicola. Classification (NCBI taxonomy): domain Eukaryota; kingdom Fungi; phylum Ascomycota; class Sordariomycetes; order Xylariales; family Xylariaceae; genus Xylaria; species Xylaria bambusicola. The sequence continues at coordinate 123,960 of NW_025953582.1, forward strand.
AAGGATTCAGGGGAGACTAGGGTAAAATCTGGTTGTCCGCCATTCACTCCCGAGTCGATGGTTAAAAATGCCCACATTAATCTGCGTCGCGATTCCCGGGCTAAGAAGCACAGGCTCGGGTTTTCATAGTTCAGTCGAAGCGCGTAAGCAAAACGCGCGGCTGTGGCAGATAGCATGAAGGCACTGGTAAACCTCCGTGAGAGTATGCGATGCTTCATTACGAGAACAAGGGCTTGTATTTTGATTGTGGAAGGATTTTCAAGGTCTTGTAAGACCATGCTCTGGCATTCATCAATGCATCTGGCGCCGTACTCCCGCATTCCGGGACCTAGATCAGTAAGTAACGAGGTAACACCCACGAGAGCCAGCAGAAGAGCTCTATCCATCATGCCAGCATGATAGCGTTGCATGAGTGACGCACGGTGAAGGAATGAAAATACGGGAACATGGTGCACATGACGGAAATAGTTACTGAAGGTGCGCTGGATCAGACCTTCGTCCGGATATATGAGTCTAATGTCGCCCATATTAGCCTTTGCGTATTACAGGAACAGCAGTAGCGGAAGACGTACGGGTCGTGACCGAGTCTCTTGGACAATTGGCCCCCAGTGATATCAAAATTCGGATGATCTGAGCTACCATTACGACCGTGATGCGAGCCATGATGGTCACGGTGTGTCATGGATCGTTTCTCTGGAGGCTCAGATCCGACAGATTCATGCTCTGAATCTGTGGTACCATGTTGGTTGCCGACAGCAGTGCTGCTGATACCAGCGGACCGCTTCGTCGGACGATAAATACACTCGATGCCCTGAGCATGACAGCGAGCACACTTGGGGGTCTCACCGGTGCATCTGGCCTTTCTCGAATGGCAATTGGTACAGGCCAGCCGTACACGTCGTCGCGGGAGACTCAAGGCGGTCACGCTGTCGCTGTCGGCGTGCGGTGAGCCTGCGTCCTGGAAGGAGCAGGTGAAGCCGAGTCGTTCACAGTTCTGGCAGATGTCCCGGCGGCCATCGCACCGCACCTTGCGCAGGCGGCAGGTCGAGCAGGTCTGGCTCGTCTTCTTGGGAGGTCTGTTGGCCGGGTCGGCGGCAGCAGCATCAGCGGCAACCTCGGCGGCCGTGTCCGCTGCCGCCACCTGAACACTCATGTGTTCCATATCCATGCCTGTGGCCGAGCCGGTGGTGTCTGGGGTCGGAACTCGCGAGGCTCGCTATTGTTAGCTTCCGCACTCGCGGGTTGATGCAATTCCGCCGGGCGATGGGGGTGTGGTAAACGGCATCGGTTCGGGTGGCGCTAGATCGACTCCAGGTTTTGTGAGGAAGCGTGTCACTGTGTGTCACTTGGTGCGATGGCGGATTGCGCAATCGCTCGCTCGATGGCGATCACTGGCATTTGGTTGTGGGACAAGCCACGGCAGGCGGTTATTGGGTCGTCTTTGTCGACAGGCTGGGTCGGTTCCTCGAGGGATGAGAGAGCGAGCGAGCGAGCGGGAGGGCGGGCGGACGGGAGTGCGCAAGAGGCAAGAGACAGAGAGACACAGACAGACACACAGACAGAGACAGAGACGAGGTCTGGACGGACGGGGTCTGGACGGGGACGGCGAACGAGACGTCTCGGCGAGAAATGTCGACGACACTAGCTCGGCCCTTCAGGCGAGAAGGGTGGGCTTCTTAGGAAGATGGAAGAAGACTCTGAACCACTCCTAACCCTTGTGTTGAAGGTCGTGGAGGTACCTGGTACATACTGGAGAATCTACAGCAAACCCAGACAGTGGCTGGACTGTTGGGCCTGGGGGTGGCTTCAGGGTGGAGCATCACTGAACATGTAAAGTATAGGTACGCGCCGGCCTCTTCGCCGATCGCGCTATCACAGGCGTCAGTGGCCTGGATGTCTGGTACAGGATACTTCGAGAGACACCTTGAGAGACATGCCTGGTTGCATCATGCAGCTAAATACAGACCCTGTATGTACCTGATACAGTGCTGCTATGTACATGTATGTATGTAGGTACTCACCCTCCACGGCATTACAGCCCTGGCTGGTATAAAACTTCTCCTCGTCCTACTTACATGCCCTTCCACCCGTGGAAGAACATCAAGCAAAAACACATACACACCGCAGGATCCGAATGCGCCGCAAGATTAAATTCGTCTGGTCAAGATAAGCGAGACAGCTCACTACTTACAAGCACGGACGAGCTACCGCAACCGGCAAAGAATGCCGGGCGCATCGGCACGCTGGGACAACAAGCCAACAACAAAAATGCACTCGTCCGGACATAGCCTTCGAAATACCTACCTGCCGAGCACCCAGATTGGCCCTGAGCGATTTCCAGGATGAAAGGGGGAAAAGGGGGCTGAAACATTATTCATTCATATATTTTGTATGAGCGGTGTAGAGGCCACCTCATCAAAACCTGCGAATTGTTGTCGAGCATGGTCGATGACCACATATAAGCTGGCTATCACGTCATGGGCGATGGATGACGGCTCTTGCGCATTCTGTTCCGAATATGTCGCCATGCGCAAATATGGGAATCTTGCATTGCTCGGCGAGCGCGGAAGGCCGCATTGTCCACTCACTCACTCGTACACCCATCTGCTTCCAAACTGACATCAGGCAATGATGATAGAGCCTGGATACACTACAAGGCATCCAGGTATGTGTACAAGAGAGGGGATTCGACGATACGCGCCCACACCTACCTCCTACCTAACACGAAAAAATATAAAGTTACTTTCCACGGCTCGATGCTGCGCTAGCTCGAGATGGACTGGACTGAGCAGGGCCTAGCTGCAAGTCAACCGGCTTGGCGTTCTTGGGTAAAGCATCATTAGCCGGCATAGCCGTCCGAGCCGTCCGAGATGACCGACAGCCGCCCTTATCGCTCACTCTGGCATCACCATTCCACCGACCGGTATCTCCTTTGCCTTATGGTGTGTTGTGTCTACGAAGAGATGGCATGTGCTCTGGGTTGGGCAAGGTAGGGGTGTTACAATTCTGCTGTTGCGATGCACCAGTAACGGTGTCATGACGAGCTGATTGGGTGGTGTGTGACGAATGGGAGAAAATGGTGCCGTTGAACATCGGGCTCAATGCGCTCAAATGCTAGCCAATGGCGAAGCCCACTAGATCATGTGGTTCGACCATCTTTTCCCAAGTGCTACTACGCTTACTAGACTGATTCTAGAAGTGTGGCTAACGGCAGGCAACTTGGCATGTGACTCTCAATCATCATCCATATTGGCCAATTGTGCACATATCCGAGTCTCGAAATTCTTACTGAATTCTGTAGGATTAAGCTCATGAGCTGCTTACTTCAGATGTCGAGTGTCAAACACAGGGGAGACAGCCAACTGATCCAAACAGACCCAACAGGCTCAACAGACTCCATCCCACGTGGATAGGTACCCAGCGCTAGATCCATCGACCAAACACTATTATCGTGACACTTAGACTAAGTAGACATAAGTAAGCACCTTAGCTAGCTTCAGGCCCGCATACATGCTATAGTACCCTACATTACATTATGTGCCCATGTAAGGGATATCAATGATTGGGATTCCTACTTATCTACCTACCTACCTCGCCTACTACGGTATAATCTGCTGTCAGTCCTGAAGACCGACGGTCATGATGCCGATGGAGATATTGTATCCACCTACCTAGCCCAATACAGGCAAATGGTCGGGTGACCGTTGCTTGTAAGTATGTAAGTACAGATACCAACACCAGATGCCCAAGATACCTACCGCGTCTTTCCTTGGCGGTTAACAGAGCGCTGCCTGCCGCTCCCCGTCTCTATTGATAGCCGGGGGATTCATTGGTGGCTAACAAACTCCTGTTCACCGCTTGCGATTGACGCGCTTCTATCACGGCTCTGCCAAGTCGCCGCTATGGCATTCGAAATTGTTGCTGTTCTCAGCCGCGTATCGCAGATCGATCGATCTATTTGCCGATGGAACTCCCGGCTAGAGGCAATGCTCATCTGCTAGAGTAGGTACTTCCATTGCACCGATTCATATCAAGGGCCGACATGGAGATCAGGAACATCTATCCCAGTAACATTATCGTTGCAAAACGGCACGCATCGTTGGATTGCAGATGTGATTGCCAACTCGCCAAGGTACAAAATGTAGTGTAGTGTAGTGTCTCTCTGTAACGAACACCTCATGATAGCAGCGTCATAACATGATATCGCTACGCCACACAATGCCAATCATCCATGTAACACGAATGATGAGTTGCGGAAGGCTGCTGAAATCGACCGACCACATGACAATCACACAGAAAGTAAGCGCTACAGCCGGTTTCACAAGAACTGATAGTTTCACAGCATAATGACATGACACACGCAGACGCAGTCTTGTTCAACAGGTACCCGAGACACACAGTTCTCTCAATAACCACCACACTACTCTCACTCATCTCACTCATCCATCACAACACCAGCACCATCTCACGCAGCCAATATCTCCCCCCTCATACAAACCTTCCCATCCTTCCTAACCAGAACCTCCCACTTATCATCCCCCATCCTCTCCGCGCCGATATCATACGTCTCGCCCGCATATATCGGCGCCAGCGCGCGATACTCAATCTCCTTCAGCACGCGGCCGTTCGGCTGACAATGATCGCGCCAGTAATCCAGCATGCAGATCAGATTCATCGGCCCATGGACGACACACCCGGCATGTCCTTCCACGGCCGTGCTCCACGCCGGGTCGTAGTGGATCTTGTGTCCGTTGAACGTCAGCGCCGAGAAGCGGAAGAGGCCTGTGGGAGACCAGCGGAGTTCGCGCTTGGGGTAGCCTATTTTCGTTGTTACCATTCTCATCTCGATGGTTGTATATAGAGTGCGTTTGTTGCGTTGTTCGGGGGTGCCTTGGAGAAATAAGAGTAGTAATACAGTGAAATATGTACTAACCTTCGACTTGTGGGATATCTTTCACGGTCGAAGGGCCACGGATAATAAAATCACCGATCGCCTTTGACGCCGCTGGCGACGCGACTGTGGCTTCCGGTCGGAAGATCCAGGACCTGAGTATTCATTAGTATATCTCCTCACTTCACCATTTTCACATCTCAATGGATAAGGAAAGTAAACAAGAAAACGATAGACAGTAAAAAAAAAAAAAAAAACTCACTGCTCATCAACAAGCACCACACCCCCCTCATTCTCAAACTCCTTCCTAACCTGAACAAGCACCATCTCCAGTCCATCCCTCCTAACCTTCGGCAACGCACTCAAAAGCGTCGTACTCTCCCTAACCTCCTGTCCCACCCTCAACCCCCCACCTCCTTCCCACCTCATCTTTCCCCCCGCCCACATCCGCCGCGTAAACGGGTACGGCGCATTATATCTCGCATCAGTCCCATCGGGTCCAAGGTCCTCTTCCACGCCCCCAGGCGTGAAATACACGAGGTGGTATCCGGGTGGTATGAGCGTGTTATCCGGGGGTGTGCGACGGGATACATCCAGGTCCGGATACAAGGCGCTTCGGTTCAGCGTGAGACTGAGTTTTTGCAATTGTGTCCCGTCGGGGATTTGTTCAGTCGTGCTTTTCACGCCTTGGAAGCGCGAGAGCAGTGATTGTGCTGCTTCGGCGGCTGAGATGGTGTGTTGGTGGCGGCGGGTGATTTTGGGAGGTGAGAGATGGTTGCGGAAATAGCGGGGGAGAGCGGATGGTATTGAGCGTGACATTAGAGTGGAATCTGAGGCGATTGGTGTTTCCTTGTTGAGATTCCAGTGAGCAATTGTATAAGAAAAGTATTATATGAATGATATAAGGGGTACATAAAGATAGTCGGCTAAGTGCTTGATATTTCGCATATAAGTTGAACGAACCTAACCTCGGATCGCCAACCCCACGATACCGTACTTAATTAAGCGTAGTACCTAGGTACCCCACCCCATTGAAGTATCCTACCACTACGACCCGGATATAAGCACATCGACGACCGGATATAACTCCGGTCTCTACAGTTTTAACCTTCGGCTATACTTTTCCTCTTGCATACCTACGAAGTACCCAACCTAACCTACTCGAACACACATGCCCTAGATAGTCTAATGCCTCATAGGTATCTTAAAGTAACAGTATATATGTACAAGTAAGTCAATCAGGTAAGCTACATATAATCACGAGAAGATTGGCCTGGCCGGATATCTCAACTTGGACTATAAGTTCTCTTGCCCATTCAACCACGCGATATCGGCTGTGCAGGTAACCTGCCAGACTGTACTGCGCAGTGTTCAGTGTTCATTAACCTCCCTAATCACTCTTATCCTTAAACTCTCTACACATAAACATGTCGCAGATAGTCCTAGTATTTTCATTTCCATTCATCTACCTAAAGCAACCTAGGCAGCGAAATACCTTGGCCGAGTTTAGTTTAATATGGCCTTCCAAATCTACTACCAACAGCGCAACGCAGTGTTCAAACCAAGGAACACATAACCATGCCCCCAGTCAGCAGATTGCAGGTTTAACTTCATCTTTCAGTCTCAACTCTACCACAGCACAACAATAACACACGAATCACACTCGCTATGCTATCTATCCATCAATCGCTGATGCACACATCCCCTTAACGTCTAATCACGTCCTTTCTTTACCCCTTGTTCACCACACCCCGCAAGATTCGCCAGAATTGAAAAAGCAAGTCCTAATTGCTCGGCGCTTCGGCAGGAGTCGAGGTAGGTGTATCCGCCGTGGACGCAGCGGCGGCAGCTTCAACAGCTGCCTTCTCCTTCTCCTTCTCGGCAGCTTTCTGCGCACTTTTTTCTTTCTTCTTTTTATCCTTGGCCGCTTTCTTGGCCGCGGCCTTCTCGGCTTCGGCTTCTTTCTGTTTCTTGAGCTCGTCGCCACCGAAGGCGTCGCGCCATTCCTAGATTGTGCATAATTAGTCCCGTCTTTACTCCGTTGTGATACAGTTGGAAATAGATGACTTACCTCGAGACGAGCTGCGGGAATTTGGGAGAATAGAAGGGTGGCTGCTCCGATCTTTTGCCCGGGCTCGAGCGTGTTCGCGGTCCAGACATCAGGGATCGAGAAGGGCGCATTCTCCAGACCGACCTGCTTTAGCATAGACCGTGCAGTCTCTGGCATATAAGGGGCTATTTGATGAGGTGGTCAGTAAAATTTCGAAGTCTTAAGATATATCATGCCCCCGTAGAAATTGGGAGAGGTAATGCAAGCACTCACTGAGCAGGCTCGCAAGAAGGTGAACATGGTTCAAAGCAAGACCAACAACCGCTGTGCACTTGTCATGATGCTCGGCGAGAGTTTGATTACTAAGTTTGTTGGCCTGTAGGAACTGGTTGCCAAGTGTTGATATGCTATGAGATGTGAGTAAGTATCAGTACTTCTTGCTTCCTAGCAGACGTACCCAAGAATGGTCTGTAATCCCTGGCGGAGCTTGATCGCCTCCATGGCAGACTATAAGAACACGTGTGAGTAGCTTCCTAGATATAGCAAGACATACAACTTTCGGGCCTTGTAATAGTGACTAGTCCGGGGTTTCCCCTAGAGATTAGAGGGTACAGGATACATACGATGTAGTTCTTCAGTTGGGCATTAACTTCGGCTTTATACTCCTCGAATGACGGCTCTGTGTACTTGCGGTAGTTGGGGATAGTGCTGTCTGAAGAGTTAGTGACTATTAACTTCAAAAGTACAGCTAGGTACTATAGGACGTACCCATCAAGTTTCGCGTGAGTGAATTTCACCACACGATTGACGAAATTTCCCAGATTTTTCAGCAAGTCATTGTTGTTGACATCAAGAAATTCACTATAAGTAGCGTCAGCCATGCCTTATTTTACCGATTCTCTAGAGCACGTACTCCCACTTAAATTCAGCGTCGCTCGTCTCAGGCCGCCTCGAGAGAAGGAAAAATCGCCAGATATCCGCATCGACTCCAGTGAGGCGTGCTGAGTTACCAAAGACACCGATATTTCTAGACTTGCTGAATTTGCCACCCTCGTAATTTAAGTACTCAGTTGTTGAGAACCGACCAACTTTGGTCCAGTTCTCTTTGGTTCCAAGTTGACTGGCGGGGAATATTATACTGTGGAAACTGTATAAAAGTGAGTTGGGTATACCTCCTGTTAGAACTTGATACCAGCACTTACGGAACATTGTCCTTGCCCATCTAATATCATCCAATTAGCGATCGCCAAGTTACACACAACACGTAGAGTGTACGATTATGACAATTATGAGAACCCCCAGAATTTCATGATGGAGAAGAGAAAGGGAAAATGAACAAAACTTACGAATTGGTAAAGGGTGACGTCTTCAGGGTTCTTCCACCTGCGGTGTTGTTAGATTTAGTGATGCGCAAGGGCCAGGGCCAACGCGCGATTGAACCTACCACTTTGTCCACAGCGTGCCTAATGCAGGTGTCAATATGTTGTTCCTAAAACACAATGTTCCTCGACTTACCCTCTAGGTTATTTCCATCCGTATAGTTTTTGGTGATACTGGGATACCCGACTAATAAAAATTAGGTAAGCGACCGTCAATGAAGAAATGTTGTCACATGTCACAGGCTGTATCGCAGGTTAGAAGGTAGGCCGCTGCTAATTGATCGCAGCCACTACCCCGATAATGTTCGATAATCCTTCCAAAATAAGTTCGATAGCGAGAAGTTTTGTTTTGACTTACTGCAAGCATCAAACCACACATAGAATACCTTGTCGCCTAAATCGCAGCCATGTCAGTTCTCAATCGAAAAGTGTCGTTCCATTTCGCTTGAGACACTCAGCGTAAACGGCGCGGAAAAGGTAAGGATTGCGCTCGCTCACGGTAGTCCTCTTCTGATAATCCCTCGCACTTTGGTACTATTTTAAGTCTTGGGGTTAGCAAACCGCTCTGCATATTCAGCGAGAAGTGCCGAATGTACGGGTCTCAGAAGATTACGGGCAAAACGTACTGGGCACGCCCCATTTCAGATCTCTAGTTATGCCACGAGCTTGTAACCCTCTCGAGATCCAGCTCTCTGTGATAGCCACACAGTTCGCGCTCCATTCTTTGTTCGCCGACCGAAACCAGGACACTACGTCGTCCTTTAGTGCATCTAAGCGGAGGAAGAGATGCTTCGTAGCTCGTGGCTCCGGGGTGGCTCCATCCAATTTGCAGCGAGGGTTGATCAACCATCCAGTGGGTTTCGATTCTTGTGCTTGGCCGACGACGTCATTCGCCTGGGCGGCAGGCTGAAGTGGATCGAGAAGGTTTCCGCAAGCATCACACTGGTCACCACGAGCATCTATGATTTCGTCAATATGTCACTTCGCGAATAGGTTCAGCGGAGGGTGGGTTGACCTAGATAATGGCAGATGCTGCACTCTCCTTCTACGAATCGATCGGCAAGAAACGACCTGTTTGAAGCCAAGAGTCAACAACCCTCCTTTCCGTGATTCTGATACAGTAATGATGTTCAATCGTACTCGTGCTTGGGGCAGTATGGTTGTATGGTTTCACGCTCCTCGATGAAGCCGTTGCTCCATAGTCTCTTGAAAATGTCCTGTACTATCTCGGTGTGTTGCGCTGTCGGTGTGCGACCGAATATGTCAAAATCGATTCGAAACCAGTCGTATATTTCTTTGTGAATGGCATGGTACTTGGCGCAGAGCTCTGCTGGTGTGACACCTTCGGACAGAGCTTTGGTCTCGGTTGCGGTACCGTACTGTCAAACGGCTGGGTTAGGATGCGTGATTCAACGGCGACAAGGACGGGGGCGGCGGCGGCAGTGTCGCAGGATATAAGATTTGTTCTTACCTCGTCACTACCGCAGATGTATAATGTCTTTAAGCCTCTTGCACGACAGTAGCGAGCAAAGCAATCGGCTGACTGGTGTTGTCGCAAAAGTTAGCGCACTAGTCGCAAGTTGCTAGTCACGATGGGGGGCTCTTTACAAGGACTGATCCGATAATGTTACCCAGATGGGGCGTATTGTTGACGTATGGCAGAGCCGAGGTAATGAGGATATTCCTCTTCCCCGACTCTGGAAGAATTGGGTGCGCTGTCGAAGCCATGGCGCGCGATGTTGTTCGGGTGGACGCGCAGAGAAATGATGATTCCTGGCTATTTTACACGTATGTGGTGATGTCGTCGCTCATGCAGTGTTGTTGTTCTTCGATGTCGGAATGGATATATGCGACCGATGAAATTTCGTCCGAACGATGACTTCTATTCTCTCTAGAAACAAAGACTGGACAGACCTGTATTCGCGACAAGTCACTTCGTGTGTATAAAATCAAGGGCGCGTGCTGTGGGATGTGGGATGTGGTTGAGGATGGAGGGGTTGATGGACCCAAGGGCGGGGCAGTAGGTTAGCGGGTTGCGCTGCTGCTTGGGACGCTGCAAGACGGGCCTGGGCTGACCTGGAATCCACTGACTCATACCTCCTTGGGGCCGTCTTTCGCACTGTCCTAAGTCGGACCCGATGCCCCTGAACAGAACTGAAACTCTGTGCCACATACAGTGCGATGCTGTCACTGCTTACTGTATCCCGGACTCACTTTCTACGAAGCATAAATGACGAAGGACAACGATGCCCTTCTCATTGGGATCTGGGTAGGTCTTCTATGAGCCTTTAATACACCCAGACAATGCCAATGAAAGACAATACGACATCGTTCTAGGTTTCTGATACCCGTGGCAGGTAGCTTGACTACAACCTAAAACTCGCAGCATATAGAATTGTACGCTCGGACGGAGAAAGAAAACTTCATTCAAATAGTTGAATACACAACATACATCAAATCATAAGTGAGACATCGCCAGAGTCATTCTGACATCGTAAGCGCAAGTGCTTACCTACATAACCATCCTCACCTTCCTCATCTCCAACAATACCCTGCAAACATCCCTACCTAGTCACCATTATACAAGTGCTTTCTTTAAAGCCGGGCTGAAAGTCTGACCTCGCCAGGGGCGTGGTAATCCGGAACTTTCATGTCAAGTGCCGCGCCCGAGTACCCGAGATCCTCGGCGACGAGCATCGCGCATTTCTCGCCGATGAGCAGAGCGGTTGAGTACCTGGAGACACGATACGTTAGAGATTGTAACGACTATGGCCGAGTTGAATCTTTTACTTACGTGTTGCAGCCGACGTTGTCCGGACAGATACTGAGGTCCGCAACCTTGAGGCCCTTGACACCGTGTACGTTGAGACGCTCGTCAACAACACCGTACTTGACGATGCTGTTACCCTCCCGGGGCGCCATCGAGCAGGTCTGCAGAGGTTAGCCTATTGCATGGAACCACGTTAAGGAAATGACTTACACCTAGACAATGCCATGTACTCTCGACGTGTCGTTTAACCCATTCTTCGACTGCCTTGATATCCTCGCTACTATATTTCAATTCCTCTCTGACGTTCGCCTTGTTGCTGTTGAGGATGTTGGCAGAGGCCGTCTTGTCTGCACTGGGGTTGAACACGCTCCAGCTACCGTGTTGAAGACCGGCGCTCAGGTTTCCGGGAAGTGCGTATTGCTTCGTCGTCTCCAGGTCCATGTCATTGGCGCGGGCCGGCGAGTCGTAGTTGAAGAATGGGTGCATGTTTTGCACTTCGCCCGCATAGGCATCCATGCGGCGAGCTGTCTCTCGAGACTTGATATAACCCCAGACCATTGGAGCCATGTCCCTCTCATCATTCATGAATCCGGTGTCGAAGTCGGGCGTTTCGTAGGGATCCGCCGACTTGATGTTGATGAAACCACGAGAGAACGGGTACTCCAAGAAGTGGAACATTGTGAAGAAATTTCCAGGTGGCCTGATTTAATTCAAGAACACGCGTTAGATCGTGACAATTCTAGGAGAGTAGCAGTATCGAATGCACTCACATAAGCATGTGGTCACCGAACCAACCAGCAATGACTGAGTAATGCATGACCGGCTTGTCGGGCTTGCCCTTGAAGTATGACTTCCACCCGTCGGTGAAATGAGGGGTTGGCCACTTGGCAATTTCCTTCAGCTCTTTCTCGGTCGGGCGTATCTTGACTCCAGCTTCAATTCCGTTAGTGGACAGTGGCCCTGTGCCCTTCAAGTCCCACTGGTCAAACACCTCTGGTGCCACGATTAGTATACAGAAGCACAGTAGCCAGGATAGTCTCACTCTTCTGCACCTCAGGTTCACCCCTGACAAAGTCATCAAAGCTCTCTGTTCCTGGCTTGGCGCGATAAACTGAGAAGGTAAGGTAATGATCCTGAAAGTTGAGGCCGACGCCAGGAAGGTCGACGATAGGCTCAACGCCCGCTTGCCTCAGCTTAAGAGGGTCACCTATAATGCCGTCAGAGTTGGTCCCTAATCAGGTGGTTGCTTATCGTACCGATGCCAGAACGCTGCAGAATCAATGGCGACGATAGAGTTCCTCCAGAGACAACAATCTGCTTGCGAGCTCTGAAGATCCTTGGCTTCAGCTCCCCTGGGTGAAGGGGCTTGGTAGGCCTTGCTTCGAAGTTAGGCACACTGCTCAAAATAATGGATTCGAACGGACTTACACAGTCTGGACTGCCACAGCGCGACCGTTCTCAATAATAACTTTGTCAACCTTGGTATTACATGCGAGATAGAGGTTACTGTGAACGGCTCGGGTGGAATGGATGTAGGCGTGAGCGCTGTCACTGCGACGGCCAGTCTGCAATCGACTTAGTAAACCTCCATGTACTAGGACATGGCAAGATTTCATACATCACGATTAATCCATTTCAACCAATGCTCGGCACCATGGCCTGTGCTTAAATCCTCCAGATCATCGACAAATGGTATGCCTTGGGACTCAGCAGCTCGCAGAAAGTCGTCTTTAATGGGATATGTGCTAGTTTAGTCAGCTCACATGTTTCAAGAAGGGTCTTCAAGTATATCGTACTAGTTTCCAAAGGATACCTTGATTGGTCCTTCAAATCCGTGAAGGTCCCTATTCAGGTCAGTAAGTGATTCAAACTTTAGAGCGATCATAAGCGCACCTGTTATGGCAAGCTCTTTGGTATGTCTCATGCTTCTTCATAAGAGGCAGCAGCTCCTTCGTCGTCCAGCCCTTAGCCTGGAAGTCGTCATAGTCGGAAGCTGAGGCACGAGTGTACATCTTGCTGAAGTCAGCTAACCCTCTTCGTCAAATAGACATCCCGCATTTACCAAAAAGTTAATCGAGGAACCTCCCCCCAAAATATGAGCGCAGGGTACAACAGCCTTTCTGCCAGCGAGCCATTTTGACGGACGAGATTCATAAAAAGATGCCGTCTTTGAGTCAATCTTCATATTCTTGGGGTAAATACCCGGGCGGAAGACCCATGGATTGTTAAGGTTGCTCTCTCCTGCTTCGATAAGAAGAACCTTGAGATTGTGGTCGAGATTTGCTAGTCTGTGATGATTAGTATATAGCTATAGTAGCTTATGAACATTGTGTATGGCATACCGGCCCGCAACGACACACCCACAACTCCCACCGCCGCAAACAATGATATCGAACTCCTCTGGTAGTGGACTCATATTGGCACCTGGGTTTCCCTGTGCTGATCTGCCTCAATTTCACACAATAGATCGAGAATTTTGTAGCGAAGATAACCCTATATATATTCCATCGAGGTCCGGCATCTTTGCAACAACATATACCCAGGCGAGCGGGGAAGATGGCCAATATGCAATAGTTCACACACCTCCTCCTATGCTTCCCGCGTGAAGCCGCCAATGAAAGCTTCATCCAGGTCCATGGTTATGATCAAGGCCAATTGGCAACGACACAAATCCTTCGAGCCCCTCTCAGGGCGTACAATGCCTGTCTAAACACAACATCATATGATGCTCAGATGTAACCCTTGAAGCATCCCCTCCTTTAGATAGCTTACTGTACGAAGTACATTGTTTGCACGATGTAGGATACCTAGACGATGATAGGCTTCCTAACTAGGGGTTTGTACTGACCGGGGAATCGTCAGAATATCATTGGCGGAGACTACCCTCTCAGAGAGTGATGAGAAGGGGATCCGTGTCGTATTAGACATTGAGCGGAGATATTAGCAAAAGTCCGCATGAAGTAAACCTGGGTTTCATTGAGAGTACCAGTTATCCGGGATATACTGGTAACTTGGGCCGCTGCATGGAGCGGCGTAGTCAGTGAGGGGAAGCAGCTCGGTGAGGCTCGGGATGTTGCCCAGCCCTAGCATGTCTCTTCCTTGTTGGCTCCCGGTTGATTGGTTCGCTGGTATTTTGCTACTTCTGGGAAGACGATGGCTCACAGGAGCATTCCACTAGGCTGTCATCATGCAAGTTGAGTATCCACCCCCAGGATCTTGTCGTTAGTGAAATGCGGGGGTGGAGACCAAAACGAGGCCAGACAAGAAACGTTGAAGATGACCTGCATATTTCGTTTCCCCGCAGGAGTTCGAAGTGTTGGCGACTAGGTACGTGAGCTGAACACTGTACAGTGAGCTTTTGTCTCGGGCAAAATCGTAGGACGTGAATTCGGTGGCCTACAAGTGAATGGAGGAATAACCCGATATACCGTTCTATTCAGGAGACAGATGACGGGTATGATAGTTTGTCAGGGTCACATCACATTCCGTACTCCAACTGGCAACAAGCCTTAGAAGGCATTGATGCGGGCCTAGGCGGGCAACTCTTCGAGCAATGGTAAGATTTCGCCAATGAGCAGCGTACAAATCTCGACGTGATGGTAGTGATATCGGCGCCTATGTGGCGCAGAAAGAGTTCGCATTGGTCAATTCCTCACAAAGCACAGTGCTTCCAGGAGATGGTGTGCAACCCCCAATTTGCCGGAGGAGCGCGCATATACTGACATGCCTCATACATATCGGCATAGCTCAATGACTTTCTGATTCGCCTAGCCCCGTGGTGCACATAAGCGAGGGGGTTGTTGGCCAACTGACGTAGATGTTATCGGGCCTGGTTGCGTTGCGCATCGAGCCTGATATGAAGCGCATGCTGCGCGGGTCAGCACCATCAAGCAGGCTCTCCGCGAGTCATATGTTTCCATTCTAGACTGGCGATCGCCTGGGCAGCTTGCCCGGGGCAGGCAAAGGAGTTGCTCTGCCAAGGTCGAGGCACTGTCGCCGCTGTTTCTGGCCGAGTTTTGCTCTGGGAAAGTTGATCCCGAATGCCGCCCATGATTGTGAGGGGAAATCTGCAGGTCGCCCCTTTGATCGTCATCTGGGCTTACAGTTTTCCGCTCCCTGGGTGATCCTCATTCCCGTAGGCATAAGCCAGCGGCATTCGTGAAGGTTGGTCGATGCCCGGTCGGCGAACACGAAGCCATGAGGAGAATTAAATACCTAGGTAGGTAGATGGTAGACGGTGAGGCTTGAGTACAATCACAGGGCGTAGTTGCACTAGAGTTGGGGCTTAGTTGAGCCTAGGAGTCCCCTAATTAGGTACCTACATCGGTGGTGGAAGACAGCCGCTGTGGCGCAAGCGCATGAGGGAAAAGAAACTCCAAGTTCCCATGGAGATACCTAGGGTTTATATTCTCTTCCCTGCCGCCATTTCCGTTCATCTGTTGCTCTCAACTCCTTTCCGTACAATAGACCGTGGACGGTCATGTTATTGAGGAGTCTCAGTTTGAAAGACTTCATCTACATCTCGACATGAAGAGCTAGTGGCGTCGCGGTCTTGGCTGTCGCGTAATGATTCAGACCAAACGGGTTCGGAATGGTAGCCCATTCGGCGTTTATACTTCGCCAAAAATAAGACATTGATGGCTATAAATCCCTGTGCCTAGAAAAGAAATCAAAACACTTGATGTGGATGGGCGCGAGTGAGAAGAATGAGGGCTTTGAAGCATTTCCCATCGCGGTGAACCAACGCATTTTCAGAGACATAACTCGATCTTAACAAAGCTGACAGTTTAGTTTGAGGATTGCTATATAACAATGCTATACTATTCAACAGCTTTAGGTAAGAAAGACTCAACGGTAATGTCAATAGCGGTTGATGTGTTATCCGTCCCTCTTCTTCATAGCTAACTTATAGCTCATCCAACACAATGTCCGATGATGCACAAAAACCACGACAAGTTTTGATCTGAGTGAGTTCATTCCCCCTCTAACTTCCGCATATCCATAAGAGAATATAGAATTAAAACACCGGGCTTGGTATCAAGTGGCAACGAATCCCGATTAATCATTCCGCCCAGATCCTGACTCATCAACGTCGTGTCGCCTGTAGCTGCCTTGGCATCCGATCACAAGAGCGATAGCCTACTTCGCCCATCAATCATGAGCATGAGTGACGAATTCAGATCTATCAATAATTGGTTATTGAGGTGGCGTGAAGCTTATCTGACTAGTCTAGGTCTTTCATCAACACCTCAAGCCCGAGTGGTGAAACGAAACACCGCAGTTGAACAGCGGACGCGCAATAAGCCCCGGGTCCGACCCGACGAGCCTATGAGGATCCGATCCGAACATCCGATCATGGTCTCGCCGCCAGCGTAGCCGTAGTAAACTTGCCCAGTCTAGTCCACAGAAAAATCTCTCTAATACTGAAATTCTTCGAGCATATAAAGGTGAAGACATTCCCAATGAGATTACCACGCAATGCGCAATCACGCAATTCGTTTACTAAGGGCCAGACTCGGGGTGCTGACCCGCCAAGTTGTCGCGACCGGCTTTAGTCCGCTCGTTACTCATGCTGATACGAGCCCTTATTTGTCACGAGAAATAATCCACTACACACACGCTTCCAAATCATTACTTAAGCAAGGGCCGTGTGTTATAGTGTAGCGAAATGAAAACATTCAGAGGAGAATGATATAAATGATGTAGGACTTTTCGATGATCTTATAGTCTACAACAACTGCCCAGACACACAGCCTGTTTATACACATCACAAGCTACGATACCGAAAGAAAGATGAGTTCTCTTGCTCAGGATGAAGTCAATGTTGACTTCCTGATTGTTGGCGCCGGCCCGGCTGGGGCCTCACTCGCCTGCTTTATGGCGCAGAATGGTACAGACTCGATAGCTGGATTTACGATGCTCAATCGCTAATAAGCACGACAGGTCTTAAAGGGCTGGTTATTGCACGAGCTAGAGGCACCGCTAATACACCAAGAGCTCATGTTTTTAACCCCTTTGCGCTTGGTACACTGGCCTCCTCAACAAATAGCAAAATTGGCGATGCTAATACTGATCAGAGACTCTCCGTGATATCGGCCTCGAGGAAGATGCCAAAGGCCATGCCACTCATGGCGAAGTGTTCCAGTCCTTCCGCTGGGTGCGGAGCATGGTCGGCGAAGAGTACGGCAAGGTGCAAGCTTGGGGCGCCCATCCAAAAAGCATGGTGGGATTCTTGCCGATACATCCGCGGATAAGATCGACGAAGCTGACCGATTGTAATAGGGGGACTTGGCTAGGGCTACTCCATGTCAGTTTCTGGATCTTCCCCAGTCGTATCTAGAACCAATCCTTGTTCGGTATGCCTCCAACAACGGATTTCAATTCCGCTTCTCGACACAGCTAGTCAGCATAGATGAGATCCCAGGGAGCACTGATTCTCGCTGCGTTCTCCGTGATCGCATTTCCCAACATGAGTACAAGGTCCGCGCGAAATACGTCTTCGGCGCAGATGGATCGCGCAGCAAGGTCGCTGAAACGCTTGGGCTCAAGTACTTCGTCGAGCCACGGGCTGGTGTAGCTTGTAACATCATCTTCAGGGCAGATATTGGCCATCTCATCCCAAAGGAACGCTACGCAGGACTTCACTCCATTATACAGCCCGACAATTTCCCTCGCATGGTTCCAATTCTACGATTGATCCGGCCGTGGAATCAATGGATTTTCGTCTGTAACTTCCCCGAAGAAGACGGCCGCTTCAAGGATCTCACACCGCAGAGTCCTGAGCTTATCGATCTTATACAGAAAGCGATCGGTGATGAGTCAGTGAAGGTCGAGATCGACAGGTTAGATCCGTGGACCGTCAACGAGAGCGTGGCGGAGAAATACTCTGTCGAGGGGAAAAACATTTTCATACTGGGTGATGCGGCTCACCGGCACCCACCTGCTCACGCGAATGGAAGCAACACCTGCGTTCAAGATGCGTATAACCTTGCTGTGAGTGCTCAAAGACATCCTGGACCAAGAACATGTAGTACTAACAGTGTATAGTGGAAAGTAGCCTATGTCGCTAAGGGCCTGGCCGGTCCAGAGCTGTTAGACTCATACAGCGTTGAACGACAACCCGCAGGCGCAACTCTTGTCCGAGAGGCAAACCAGCAACTCAAGGCTCACGCAGATGTATGGGAAGCCCTCGGTCAATTTACCACAACCGCCGAAGAGGGAGCCCGACGACTGGCGGAACTATATGAGCCTACACTCGCAGGTGATAAGCGCCGACAGATACTTCACGAAACCTTAGAAGAGAAGCGGCGCGAATGTGAGAACATCGGTCTAAGCATGAACCAATGGTACACTTCGTCTGCGGTCTATCTAGCCGACGAGACCGAAGCAAGACCCGCTCTAAAGGGCGATCCTGTGGTAGACATTCTAATAAGCACATATCCCGGCAATCGACTCCCGCATGCCTGGCTAGATATCGGAAAACGACAGAAACTGATATCGACACACGACTTAGCCGGCCACGGCGCCTTCACACTATTCATTGGACATAGGGGAGCCGCATGGCGGGAAGCGGCGGCTAAAATCGCAAAGGCGACCGGTATACCCATCAAGACATACGCTATTGGGCTCGGTCTTGACTATATCGACGTCTACCGCGACTGGTACAAGAGCAGAGAGGTAGAAGAAGACGGCTGCGTGCTCGTGCGTCCTGATAGATTCGTCGCATGGCGGTCGAAGACGATTGTTCCGAACTGCGAAGACAAGCTGCAACAAGTTTTGAACAGCGTGCTGTCAAGAGACGGTCTTCAGTCGTAATAGAGCACTATATTAGAAGTATAGATACACACACACAGCTAGATACCAATACCTATCTCTACTTATCGGCTATCGCTAATACAGGGATTTGCACTCCCAGCTTTCGGGGACGTTGGGGTCACCTGATATGTACTTCGCCTGCTTTGGGTAAACGCACAGGGGCCGTTGACTCTGCACACCCAACGCCGCATTATCCTTGACGAACTTCGTCGCAATCAAATGATCCGGCGCCTCTTCATGTTCAACCCATTTCATCATGGCTAAGATGATATCATGCTCGGCATCTTCATACCCGGGGACAGAGTGCGTGGCTCCTGTCAGAGACTGGCTGCCAGCGGCAAGGTACCACGGTCCGGTCATCGATCCCGAACAATGACCCATGTCAGGAATGAGGAAGAAGCGATAGAAGTCGTCGAGGTTGATACCCTTGGGCCTTAGGGTTTGCAAGACTTTCTTATAGAAATAGATACTGCTGCCAGTCGGGATGAGACTATCCGCTGCCCCATGATACTTCAGGATCTTGCCACCGCGCTTCATGAACGGCGACAGATCAAAGTCTCCCGCCGTCGCATTTCCGGGGTTAATGGCGTCTGCTACCTGAAGATCCTTGTAGGTGAACTTCGTGAAGTCATATTCTGTGTCGTTGAACACGAAATAGGTGAAAAGGTCCGAGCCGTATGTTGATACCTGACTCAGAAGAAAGCCTGGATCTGTTCCGAGGCTTACACCAGGAAATACGAATTCCTGGTTGGTATCAACCCAGTCGTTATAGAACTTGTATAGCGTCGTTAGCTGTGCTGGCGTGAGACACGCAGTTGAGTTCGCGCTCGTGCAGAGCAGTGCCTCAAAGTCGAAGGTGCAGCCGTAAGGGTCGCTAATGATGTTATCAACCAGGCCATCTTGCGGGTCACATTGCCTCTTCATTTCAGCAGTGATGGTTCTGAATAATGAAGGGTTAATGTGCGTTGGGGCAGACTCGGGATAATTATAGAGACCTTGCCACTGTAGCACTTGAAGTCAGCCGCCGCCACAATATCAAGTATGATCAGTTGGTCTCCAAGAGATTCAAGATTGCTCGCAGCCACTATTGATGAAAAGACAATCCTTTGATAAAGCGCTGGTTTTCAAGTCACGAAGAGCATGAACTCAATGGTGACTTACAAGAGTTGCGCCTGCAAGATGAGGAGTCCACCAAGCTGGTGCACCGACAGAGATACCGTCGAACGACTCTGGATGAAGCTGAATCTCTCTCAGTCCTTGCCTTCCGCCAGTAGAGCAGCTAGCATAGTAGGAGTAGCTAATGCCATCGTCTGCCGCGTAGTAATTCGTTATGATATGCTTAAGAGATGGTCAGTTTCTACATACAGTTTGTCCGACTGCATTGTGTGAGTACTAACTTTGGCTAAGACAACAGAGCCATGCATGGCACGATAGCCCCAATCTATGATACTCTCGGGCGCATTGAGCGCCCATGACCCGTCACCAGGATCAGACGAATGTCCTGTATCTGTTGACATTGTGGCAAATCCATACTGGAGAAATTGTTAGCCATCGGTTTGCTATACCAGGATATACACAGGAACTCATACGTGGGAGAATATGCCCATATCTGGCCTACCAATTCGCCAGTTCATTAGCAAGGATCAATGATTGGAAATCTCGAATGCCTTATATAAATCACGCACCAATTAATACCACCACCTAAGCCACCGTTGCCCGTTGCTAAGAACCTATTATTCCATGTCGAATCGGGAAGGAATAGGCCGAAGTTGTATGACGAGTTTGCAGACGATTTGACGTTGATACCCACGGCACAGAGCGCCGGTAAGCGCGTCGCATTGAAAGGAAAGGGGATATTAGAACTTCCCTGCCCGAAACTTCCGTTTTGCGGGACGGCTTGTGCGAAGTTGACAGTCACCTCCGGGTTGTCCACAAGGAACGCAGTGAACGTCTCCGGGGCACATTGGGCGCTAGCTAATGCTACGGAGGTGAGAAGTGCGAGAACAGTTACGCTTGAGCGAGCCATGACGTGTAGATTTGCGTGGGTACTTGGAAGTGCGATGAAGGGCCAGAAAGGGCCAACCCAAGAGGATAGGTGATTGTTGAGCTGCCATCTCGTGGAAACAGGATGATGCAGCCATTTATACGAATTTGTCAGTTCCTGATCACTAAGGAGCTTCCTTAATGAGGGCGAAAAGGTTGCATTGGTGAATTTCTCACGGAATGCTTAGGCGGCATTGGAGGTCTCCACGTACCGGGATGGCTGGTCCGCGGTGTTTTTGGGCCGGCCTATGTATTGGTCGCTATATCTTGGGGCACTGGAGTTCCCACATCTCTAGCCTAGCGTTCACCGAGTTCTGACCGAGTACGCGCGTGAACTATGCTGCTGAGCCTAGGTATATCATATCAGTTGATGATCTACTCTATCTGGGGTGGCGTCCCCAGTCATGTTTAGGGCTCCTCGCGAGGCGGTGGTAATAAATAGAGATTGAGAGGAAACAGAGATGTGATAGCACACCACTTTTGGATCATGCTGTTGAAGTCACATCAGTATTACGAGAAAACCCGATGGTTCAGCTAGTAGTCTGGAAAAAATCCATTCATAATCGATCAGACTCTTACTCATAATTTCCTCGTATTTCTTGGCATCCCGTTTTGATGTTACCCCGACCCCGGATTCAGGTAGTCTCCGGCTGAGGTAGTTCTGGAACGGGGATCTTCCCAGGGATACATGTCAATCCATATCGGCAATTATGCGCGGCTGCTTTGGTACACATAAACACAGAGACGTCGATTCACTCTTCTCGACGATCCTGTACTCTTTCAAGTGCGTCATATTGTTTAGCATAGTCTGTCGGCCTACTGATATAAGACACAATAGTAATTCAATGAGACAGAGTCAATTGACCAACTCCGCCCTTCGTGATGTCGGCATCGATGGCACCCGAATCTCGATACTACCCTAAGACTATGATGGTAACTAAGACTTTAATTGAAATCAATGTGTTTCTCTATGAGCGATGCGTTGATTGGCACTTGATCTCGATATGGTTCTCCCGCATTATGAGGCCAACCTGAAGTCCAACCTCTTATTTCCCTTGTCCTGGTGATCCGACAGGTACACTAGCCTTTCCTCTGGCGTCATGGAATCCCACTTTTGCGCCCTTAAGCGATTCCTCCAGACGTAGTAAAGCTTGGCGATTACATATAACACCACATTGAGGCTCAATATTCCCAGGAGGACGGTGTTGCCGCGGCGATATAGAGGCGCGTCGTCAGCGCGGTAGATGTTGGATGAGATTACTACGCCGGCTTGCAAGAACATGTTGTATAATGCCGCACCAATAGCCCGAGAGCGGACCGTATTAGCATTCCTCGATACCCAGCCGACTTGTACGGGGTGAGCTATAAAGTAGTTAGCCCCTAACCTTCATTCTTGCACCATTTGGGCATACCAAGCGGCGCCGCGAGAAGCAGCGAGATTATTGCCCATGTCAGCCATTTTGACGCATGCGTCGTATCGACTACACGCAAGTAAACCAGGAAGGGAAGACACCAGAATTGGAATATCACGGCGGATGCAGCAAGTTGACCAGTAACTTCTGCCAAAATGGAGAGCAGCATCATATTGATGACTATGAATAGGTTAATATTGCTCATTGCCACAGATGCTTGACATACTCTTCAACACTAGATATGGAATCGATAGCAGATTCGTTTCGAATGTAGTAAAGCCCAAGCCTTTCAGCGAGAGCGTTAGGTACTGCCCCGGCGAAAATGTTGGAATGTTGAAAGTGAGCCCGATAGCATAAAGAGGCCTTGATACAACTCGTTAGAAGTACTCGTCAACCATATCAGATGGGCTACGTTACCAGAGGTCAACATCTGTCAGACTCTGCCAAAGTAGTTTGAGCGTGATAGGCTGTCGGTTGTGCATTGATCCTTTGCTTGGATCATCTCGGATTATTCTGTTCACCATGATAGATTCCTCTCTACACACGGTAAGCCTATGTTGAGAAAGAGGCCAAAATTAAACTTACCGAGGTGTGAACCACCCTTTTTCACCTCGGGACCAACTTGCTGTTTGGGTTGGACCCGGAGGTAGCATCACAAATGATGCGATACCGATTGTACCAGTAATCAGGCCCTGAAAGCATCAACTGCTAAGTTGTGAAGCTGTCTGAAAAGCTACGTACCTCAATCAAGAATAGCCATCTCCAGCCGGCGTATCCCCTAACTCCTCTCAGGTGAAGCAGGCCGAAAGCAATTATGGACGCGAGAATATCAGCTATAAACATGCCAGTCCAAAAGAAACTCAGTCTGATCGTGAGTTCATGATGCTTGTAAAAGTATGACAAGTATAAAACACACTGTGACATTGTAGGTAAGCCTCTACCCAGTGCAATACTTGTAGTTTCTAATACATACTTCTGGGATAAACCCTCCCTGCAAGAGTGCTAGAAGGGAGCGGCAGGCTAAGAAGGAGGCCTTGCTATTAAGAGCGAATTGCGAAGCTGAAACAATCGAGAATAGGATGATCTGGACAGGAATATACCGATCCGGTCCGACCCATTTAGCTAGGAGCTGAGAGGGAAACTCGCCAGCAAGGAACGACAATGCATAAACCGAGTTACCCAGATTCAAATCTGCCCATCGTCAGTCACGGCAAATCTATGGAATCGGGGCGAAAGAAATACCATTTGTGGTAAACCCCAAGTCTGCGAGAAAGTCATCAGCCACTGCTTGGCTCAGATTTGCCCTATCTAATTCCATGGCAGTGAACATGACAGCGACCCAAAGCATAATGCGCCAATCTATTTTGCGGATTACTTTGTGTTCTTCGCCCCAAGTCCATCTCGCCGATGGGTCAAATCGATGTGCGTTCTCCCTGGAGAAGACGTTAATCTCATACAGCTTGAACTTGAGGTTCGCGAATAGCTAACCAATCTGGTCGGGGTAGGTATTGGTCCCTAATGTCGACATCGTCATATACACTGGGCTGTCGAATGAGATATGAGTGTTTTTTCCTCCAAATATTGACCCTTGACATACCTGTGTGGCGATCGCATTAGGGTTGTATTCCTTTCGTCGCTGGAACCAGAATTTCCTATTCTCTTGCGGTTCACCTAGGGGGGCGATTGAGAATTCATTCTCTTCCTTCTCAATCCCACCATCGATTTCGTTCTGGCGCAACTTCCCCTGAGCACCTTGGTCCGGGACTATGGTAGGCATGATATGAACCACTGCTGAGCATCGACTTGACGACTGGTAGTGTCGAAGCCACGCTAATGCCAGCTACTCATGAGTTTATATCAACAGATCTGTTTTCCTCTATAGGCCAACTGTCGCTTCTATTAATTTACCGGTGCCATGACTTACGGTACTCGTGCGGGGTTGTGTCCAACCAGCCGTCTCTCCTCCGGCTCATGGTTGGTCTCGATGTCACATTGCCTGCTTATCAGTTGCGAAACCACAATAATACTCACCATGGTGTATAGCTGCGGCATTCTAATGACAACGAATCATGTTCATTGAATGGTAGGTGTGCAATAACCACTCCTCTTGCCCCTCGCTTTTATCCCTTCCGCTGCTTCGTGAGGAAATAACCTTGCTTTGATACAGCCTATCAAAGAATCGGTGGTTGCAAGGTTGGAGTATATAGGATGGTGCTGCATATCACGTCATCAAACAGGCGTCGCACACCACCAGATGCACCCCGCATGTCTACTGTTTAAACTTAATAGAAATATGTTGGAGCTGGTGTGGTATTGAAGCTTCAGACAAATCTCGGCATCCATTCTAATCTTGGCTGTCTTGATCACACTTACACATGTAAGCACTTCCTGGATATTCATTCATCAAAGTACCAACACTAAATATTGCTAGCATTAGCGCCAGGAATATCTATAGGCCATTCGAACAAATTGAATGTCACGATGAAGTATCTCCTGATATCCACACTTTTGGCCTCACTTGTCTCCTTCACAGGGGCACAATGGCCTTACCCATATGGGCCGATCAATCAAGACCTATTGGCCAAGTCGGGACGAGACCGTCCGAATATAGTCTTCATTTTGACGGATGACCAAGATATTCACATGCAATCACTTGACTACATGCCATTTGTCAAGAAGCATCTACTTGATCGTGGCACTTTCTTCAAGAAACACTTCTGTACTACTGCTCTTTGCTGCCCTTCGAGAGTTTCATTGTGGACTGGTAGAGCAGCACATAATCACAATGTTACTGATGTACAAACACCGCATGGTATGTATTACAAATGAAATATCCTACCATTAGCTCATAATTGCTATAGGAGGCTACCCGAAATTCATCAGTCAGGGCTTGAACGACAAATATCTTCCTGTCTGGCTACAAGCTGCGGGATACAACACTTACTATACCGGTAAACTGTTCAATGCCCACTCAGTTCAAACATATAATTCGCCATTCGTTGCAGGATGGACAGCCTCTGTAAGAGTACTCATTGCAAGACAGTTATAGCTCTAACTAACCATCGTTAGGACTTCTTGCTTGACCCCTTTACGTACTGGTACATGAACAGCACGTATCAAAGGAATCAAGACCCACCAGTTAGCTATGAGGGTCAGCACACAGTTGACGTTCTAGCCAAAAAGGCACTTGATTTCCTCGACGAAGCACATAGCGCCGGGAAGCCGTTTTTCCTTGGTATCGCGCCCGTGGCACCACACTCAGATATCCAGTCTCCTCACTTCCCAGAAGGCGACGACGACGATATTTCCGAGGTTTACTTCGGGCCCCCGGTTCCAGCAGAGCGGTTCGCTCACCTTTTCCCAGACGTGAAGGTGCCTAGGACAGCAAACTTCAACCCGGATAAACCATCAGGAGGGAATTGGGTTCGAGCGTTACCCAAACAGAGTCCTGAGAACGTCGAATACAACGATCACTTCTACAGACAACGTCTAAGAGCGCTTCAAAGCATAGACGAGATCGTGGACAACGTCTTCAGTCGTTTGGAAGACTTCGGCATTCTAGAGAACACCTATATAGTCTACTCGACTGATAACGGCTACCACATCGGGCAACATCGTTTGAACCCGTCTAAACAGTGCAGTTTCGAGGAAGACATCAACATCCCGCTCATTATCAGGGGACCAGGAGTGCCGCAGAACTTTGAGACGGACATTGTAACAACCCATACAGACCTAGCTCCCACTCTACTGCAGCTCGCGGGTATTCCCCTGCGTGATGATTTTGATGGCCTAGCAATACCACTGAGCAAACCCGGTATTGATCAAGCCAAAGCGGAACGCCACGAGCACGTCACTGTCGAACATTGGGGTTTCGCGGCAAACGAGGCCCAGTTATTCGACTGGTATCCCCGTATTCGCTTGAACAATACCTACAAGGCGCTGCGTGTAATCGGCGACTCGTATAACCTGCATTACCACGTGTGGTGCACCAACGAGCATGAACTCCACGATCTCACTACCGATCCGGGGCAGATGAACAACCTGTTACATCCGGATGCGGGATCTGGAATCACATTACTTGGCCTGCCATTGGAGAAGGTCCGCCAGAGGCTTGATGCCCTTCTTTTCGTACTGAAGTCTTGTCGCGCAGAGAGTTGCATTCATCCTTGGCGAGAGCTTCATCCCGCTGGTAACGTGGAGACCCTAAAGGATGCGCTTTCGTCGCGGTTCGACGAATTCTATGCGACCGAGACCGAGAATATCAAGTTTGATAGATGCGAGATGGGATACTTAGTTGATGCCGAGGGACCGCAGTTTAAGCAAACGTCCCCTAAGGTAGGTGTGCGAGAAGACTGGCACATTTGGACGTAGGTGTGTTTATAGGGTGCAACTGCTGCTAAGAAGTAATAATCGGTATGGGATAATATCATTCGAGTTGGGGCTTTCTCTAATATCACCGTACGGAAAGCAACAATGTCATTAAGTATGAACTGGTTTAAATAATCATCAATCGCATGAAAGTTTCTGTCCGCTGAAGACCATCTCACTGAAGCTCGGTATTCGGCTCAAAGATACAGGGGCTGTCAGCGCTAAATGTCCAACTGAGCATGTCCACCCTTCGTTTTTTTGCTCATCATGAGACTCACACAGAAGAAGGGAAGGGGAGAAAAAAACAAAAAGAATCGCTCCGAAGATAAGCGCAACTACTATAACACGTTTCAGTACCTCATTGCAGCACCCCTCGAGAACCGAGACGAGGAGTTGTGGAGACACATCGGTAAACTACTTACATAGTATAGTACCTTAGCGGAGGCATGTTCCATTGGGCGATGTCGGCGAAACTGAGGACGCTTATGAGTTAACCTATAGAGCTTGGTTATACCTCGTACTATCATATGCGAGCTTGTATGATCTCGATTTTGAAAAATAATTCGAGTCGCTTCGAATTGCAATACCAGACTTTGCCATGCGGGAGCTTAAACGAAATCGTTCGTGAAAACCAATAGCGCTGTCGTGGACCCTATGCATGACATCCCGGTTACTAAGTTGCCCCTCATCTCAACCCAAACTCATCCTCTTCACCATAATTTTCATCTGCTATAACTTAATGCTTCCTTGAACATCAAAGATGGGAAACTTGCTAGTTCTCGGAGATTCTGATATACATGATATCCTCATAAATCTCTCAAGGGCCCAGATTCTCAACTTTAGTGATGCGCTCCTCCAATGTTTAAGATCCTACTCTGTTGGAGCTGAGCGACAGTATCAACCCGCCCCGGGTGTGATCAATCGCCCCGAAGGGCAGAAATGCCTCTTCCGACCGTTTACATCACCTGACAGCGTCGGGACCAAGATCGTTATTACACCCGCTCCAACATCGAAAGCCGCCGGCGCTCTGCGCGGCATAGTCACTATGTGCGATGCTGACGGCATACCATCCGGTATTCTCAACGCCGAGGAGGTCACTGGATATCGTACCGCGCTTATCGCATTGATACCCTATCTCTGGCGCAACTATACTGAAAACATCGTAATTTTTGGCGCTGGCAAGCAGGCTCTCTGGCACTTGCGTCTCGCCCTAGCGCTGCGGGGCGACGAGATCAGGTCCATCATTATCGTCAATCGGACTGTGTCGCGGGCGGAAGCATTACTCGCGAAAGTTAGAGAGGAAAATAGTACCCGGTGGAAATCTGCAGCAACGATGCAAGCTATTGATCCTTCGCGCTCCGACTATCAAGAATGCTTAAAGGGTCATCTCTCAGTTGCCGATGCGATCTTCTGTACCGTCGGTTCGACCGAGCCGTTATTCCCCGCGAGCTACGTATTAAATGACGGAAGAAAACGCCAGCCCTATGTCTCTGCTGTTGGTTCGTGGCAGCCGGATATGATTGAACTAGACCCGGAGCTCATCCACCAAACGGTAAAAGGAATCACATCAGGATCCAGGGCTGGTTCAGTCCTCGCTGACGACCGCAAATACGTCGTAGAGCACTCGGGAGAGTTTGCGCGGAGCAAGATAGGGGCTGAGCACGTTGTTGAAATCGGAGAGGTTGGAAATCTACAGAATAGTGAGACTAATAAGAAGCCTCTTGAGAATTGGATGAAAGATGGGCTACTAGTATACAAATCTGTTGGCGTTGGCCTGACTGACCTCGCTGCTAGTAATGCCATTATGGCCATTGCGAAGGAGCGCCAACTAGGCACTACCGTTTCACATTTCTAACGAAATTGAGTACTTAGAATGCGGTCTCTTGAGTCCATGCACTTGATAAAAGTCGTTTGTGATATGTTGTTAATTGAATCTAGATCAACATTCGACCCTTAACGTTAAGGCCTAGTTTACTTAGATACAGCATATACGCGTACAGCATCCTCATGGACACGCAATTGATAAATGTACAATATAACGACTATGTTCTACCATAGAATGCCTTCCCCCAAGGAAGCAACCAGCATGTCCTCCCGATTATCGGCAGCCCTCCCGAAGTTAGCCAACATCCAAACTGCACTCCATTACACCCTTCGTTCTAAATCATCTTTACATTTGACCGCATATCCCTCAAATCTTAATTAAGTTTGAGGATGAATGCAGTGAAATAACAATCGAAACCCGATGTAACTCTAAAAGAAATAAAAGGAATACAACATGAGTCCCCTCTTACAATCCCACCGGGTAATCATTGCTAGCCCTATGGTCGCACCCCCAGCGCTATGCCCAGTGTAGATAGCTCAGACTAGGGGCACGCGGGTGTTGAGCGACTAGCTAGCGGCCAATGATGGGAGCTCTATCTTGCGAGTATATTTGACAATCGTTCCTACATAAAATAGCCTGGATATTCCTCTTCTTTCATCTCGTCACGTCGATTGCTGAGTTTTCCTTTCTGCTCTATGCTGTGTACTGTGACGTGAAACAAGCGCGTAATTATAGCGAGTTTAGGCGGTCCAGGAAGCCTGTAACAATTTACGAAGCATGCTGCTAAAGAGGGCTGTTTATGAAAACGCCGGTACTTGAATTCCCACTCAAGTTAGCCCATGCCAGAAGTCACTTCCAATAATCTTCGTTGCATGTTACTGCTTCTTCACGACATAGAACAATGCTACTCTGTTGGACAAGGGGCTTGCCGGGGTATCTTGGTCGCGACGTTTAGAGGCACTAGAATAAATGCATAGCGTTAAACGGATGATCATAGCTACGTTTGAAGGGAATCCGTTTGTGTACTCCTAGTTTCCCATATCCTTCGAGGTTATGCGGAGAGTCATAATTAATAATTTCAACAACACAGTCCTCATCCACCGCCGGTTTTCTAACGATCCCAACTCCTGTTCGCGAGTTAGAACCAACAACTACTAACAAGGCTTCCACACATATTTCATTTCTAGCAGACCAACCACTCAGCGGTAGGACCCTCTATTAGATTGCTCAGTCCCCCATTTTCCCCAAAGTTCTGCTACATCATATAAAGACTGCTTTCTTTATCAAATACCTAACCTAGTTAGTATCCTAATGCGCCTACTTGTAATCTGTGCGGGATAGTTGGGTGACTGTTATTGTATGAACGTCACTCTTTATCGCTCCGTTACCGGTTCGCAGTGTTCGCTCTCAGTGTGGCGTGGGATTACCTGTGTCCCATGTAGCAGGATACTACTCCAGGTATTACAAATTCCTGTAGTGCTCGAATCATCCCACCTGTTTACCCCGCTTGCTTAATTGCATTGCTGGTACTGAATCATAGGCCAACAATTGAAGCCCAAGAGCGACCAACGACGATCTAACAAGATTCTTCAACCATAGCCTACGGTAAAGATGGACGAACACTCCAAGCTCCAGACGGAAGTATCAGATGTGGTAAACCTGCTGTCCCTCGTTCTAAATAGAGGCCCAGGCCAGGAAACCCCCGATAATGAGCTACAGGCTGGAGGCTCACGTTCACCGGAGGATCTTGTCCTTGGTATCGACGAGGCCGAATTCGAAACCCTACCTACTTCAATGGACCCAAAAGGGGAATATATAAAAAGAAAGACTTTAGATCGTTTGGCTGAGATGTTGGCCAGATTCAAGACAGCCAGAGGCTCTGGTCCTCGAAAGAATTCTGCAGCCAAACATGTTACCAGTACAGTAATGGTAGAAAACTCGACGGGAAAAGCTCTGACGATTTTTTGTGCAAAAAATGAAGGACTTGATAACGCAGACAACTGTTTTCTAGAAAGGTTGGAGACACTTCTCCGTCAGGTTGCAACGAGTGGTGAGAGTCTCATTCCATAATTTCCAAATAGAGAATCTAGGGTGACTGAAATTAGTGAACAGACGAAGAGATCGATCCAACGCAGCAGTTTGACCGGATATTCGAACTGATATATGAGCATCAGCAACCGCGCGTGTTGTATTATGCTGAAATAATTCGCAAGGAACTCCGATCAAAAGGTAATCAGCATGATACAGGATCTATACAGAAATTGACGGTCCACAATATACAAAGGTGCCCTCGAGCCGAGATGAACGACTGGAGGGACAATAATGGGCTCATATTCCGCTTCAATCGTGACTACGACCAAGAGAGGCCTAATTCTGATGAAGGTGTCGCCTGTCCATCAGAAGGAAACGAGGAAAACATGCCCGTGCAAGGAATATCTCATCAGATTATCCAAACTTTAAACAGCATGCCCGTTCAGCTACCATGGGACAGCATGAAACATCTATTGGAAAAAGTACATCGCATCATACTCAATCCTCGTCATCGACCTGTGCTAAAATTGTTCCTGAAACAAGCTGTACAAGGTGATGGCCGGTCGTTCGATAGAGCCTGGGATGCTTTGCTGTACTTAACTCGCATATACGATGCCACGGTGGCTTTTGCAAGTTTCGCAAACCTACAGGACATTCGGAACCTGAAGCTAGAGGCAATCCCGGTGCCCACAGCCTTTACACCCCAAAACATGAAAATGAGCCCAATCCAATCTCTGAAGTTCATAGGCCACAACTCTTTGAAACGGCCATGGCAAACCTTCTTTCAAGAAAAAGAGAAGGTGGAAGCGTTTAGTCGACAACAAAGACTGAAAAGGAACGTCCATGGAGAAGTGCAATTGATTCATTACGTTGAAAGTCTTATATATACCAATGGAAGAGATGCTCTCACAATCTTCCCCTACCTTGGATGCAGCAAAAAGTGTTGTTTTTTCTGCGAAGGTTTCAGGGCAGTACATGGAATCTTCCAGGCCCGTGGGACTCACCACACCGTATTTCCATTATGGGCTTTACCATCAACTATACCGCAGCCGTCACTTCACATCATACGTCAGTTTTCAGACCACCTGAAACAGTTCCTATCTTCACTACTTTTGTCGCCACGCTCACCTCCCAAGCAAGAGTTGTTGCGTCAATCATCAGCGGCTTTATCTACGGCACAAGCGATACAAAGAGACCCAGCAACATATTCTACTCGATCGCAGGAGTCAACGTACGTTTCCCTTTGAATTTGCATTCTGCTTTAATATTTCAAAGTAGCCATTCTGATTCAATGATTCAGGAAAATGATGGTGCCTTGGGCTGTCACAGCAACAGAACATAGCGTCGAATTCTACCCTCTGCCGGAGTCACCTGGACGTGCTCAAGTTATAGGTGGTAGTGGAACGGCGATCGCGATGCCTATTGAGGATGCCGAGCTCACGAAAATCAACCACGACAGGAAAGCATTCAAACTGGAACAAATCAATGAGATGCCACATGAAATCAAACATATTGGGCAGAGAAGCTGCCGTCGTTGCGGAAAATTGGCAACGTATAGATGTTCAGCATGTCGAACGAGTTATTGCTCTAAGGATTGTCAAAAACGAGACTGGAAAACTCATGTCTTCGTCTGCAGGGTTGCCAACAGACCCCACGACGTCGACATTCTCAGCCTAACGATCCGGAAAACCAAGCGGGATATGATATCTGGGAGTATTGAACGTACCTATAATGCAATACGTTATCTACTTGCTGATGACCGCCTCTGCACTACCTTTGGATTCAATAATTGCGCTACAGACCTGGAGTTGGCAGATCTTGTCTGCCTCTATAGCAATGTCCTAGCTAGAGCTCGACCATCGAATCAGGGCCTGCAACAAAAATTGAATGAGGGCGTCCTAGGAGAATTTCTGAAAAATTTCTGTCAATTAGAGCGACGGGTCGCTGAGATAACCGGAAAAGACGAATGTACTTGTGTGACATGGTTTTTAGAACGTCGCACATCAGAAGAAGCATTCCCGATACCTGGCATAGAAACAGAGCCATATGGAATCTGGGACACAGCAGTATCCTGTGCCATACAATCTCTCCAGTTGACCGAGAGGGTTGAGAACGGACCAATGTTCAACAAGTCGCAGTCTGACGTTTTCCGTTTGTATGTCGCAATCCCACCATACGTCCAGCGATTTCCTGATGTACGTTCTTCACTATGGACGAAATTTGGATTCTGCTATTGCAGAACATTTGAGCAGCGTCAAAGCCTAGCTACCAGCTACTGGAACTTATTAGCAGTTTCTACATTCGATGAAATTGTCGCTGCGTATCAGACAGCAACGTTGTTTGATCTCATGCAACGTCATGGAATCGGTACCCCACCAAGAGTGCAAGAAACTCGACCCATTGAGGATATGGATTCCGAAGATGGTATCTTCAGACTCATGATTGGCGTCGAGCACGCACTCTCAGGGAATTTTTGCAACTGTTTCCAATATGATCCCAGCTGGCGCTGTCGTAGCTACTTCGAGACACATCTCGATAGAGAAGCGGATGGGAATTTCGGATTCCATATGAGAAGCTCTTGGGAAAGATGGCAGTTGCTAAATTTCTATAAATATGTGTTTGCGCTCCCAGACTTTGATCCTGGGGAGATGGCCAAGGCAAGACAAGACGTTGATCCTAAGCGATTGGAAAAGTATCTCGATACTCTAGTTCCAGACGCGAAAACGAAGCTCATTGACAGATATCGATTCAATCCTTTTTTTCCGAGATTCGAAGGTAGGGTTAGTGTGGTGACGCAAGATAGGCAAAGAGTTCCTGGCTGGCATCGCGGGTGTGGCTGCAAGATACATGATGTTTTAGGGCCACCTGGGTTGTCCTACCGAGTGTATGACCCAGTTTAAGCCCTCTGCTGTCATTGAGCATCCCGTGCATCGTGCATGGTTGAATCTGGAGCGCGTCTAGAAAGAAATATGAACCAAGCTTCAATTTGATTTCAAGGAAACTCAAGTCAAGGAATCTTTAACTAGGATGTCAACTAGTTAGCAGTATAGGTCGCTTGGGGTTAATGCCCCTGACTCCATCTCGAATGTATTGTTGTTCCCAAGACTTGGTAGAATCACCTCCGCACCATACTAGCATTTCCTTGCTTGTTGATGATTCCAGATGGTGCATCTCTCTTCATGACTTTGGTGGGGGACGTGGGGGTGGTGATGGCTTGGCAACTCCTCATAACTTGACAAACGCCCACCGAATCGCTTCGCTGCAGCTTTCACCCCAATCAACTTGTCACCGCCATCCGCGATTCCCATTCTCTAGAAAGACGAATTGTCAAGTGCGTGTAAGTGGCATCCCCCCCCCCCCCCCTCAAACGGGCAGAGGCAGAATGATTCCCAGTCAATGAAGTGCTTGAATTTGGCTTGGAAGCCCTCCGCCGTCCCGTCCTGGATAGTTACCCGTGACTGCTTCGCGGAATCCAAGCTATCCATCATTACGCTCGACACAGTGCCAATGCCATCCACCAGTTGTTCCACTCACTAGCTTTTCAGTCAGGTGCCCTTCTTTCATTGTAATTCCTTTATCTGTGTCAAAGTCCCTGATCATGCATGTGTTTCCGAGCACGGTAACACTCCCGATGCCGCACTCGTTTGGAGTGGAAGCGGTGCACTATTGTCGCCCGTTGCATGTCTAGGAGTGTTCATGGTACTAGATGTACTGGGCATCGCTGTCTTGCCGGTACCTTCTTGTATTTTCTGATGCAGGCAGCCGTGTCTCCTCGCTTGGGGGTCTTGCGATATCCTCCCACGGTACAAAATCGATCAGTCATTTTCTGGTGTACCACAAGAATTTCAATACCGGTCCAAAAGTCTTGATTAGGGCCGGGGCTGAGGTATAAACAATGTGCAAACGGCACCCCGGGAGGGGATACCCCACACGACCGCAAACGAAAAGAGGAAAACAGAATATGAGAAAGCAAAACCGAGTAAACAGCTTAGAAAAATGGGAAGTTCACCGTGGCCCGTAAACAAAATTTTTAGGTTGACACAACACCACTTTCTCCATCAAACCCTTTTCATGATACGCAACGGAGGCCAACGTGATGATGGGTTCACTGACTCTTGCGCTAGCCGACGATGAGGACATTGCCCTTATTATCCAGCTTCTACAACAAGACAGTGAAGAGGCAGCCTCGGCCTCCATTGGCAAAGGGAAGCAGCCAGAGGGCACTATGACAGACATGCAGATGGCGTTCAGCCTCTTTATGGACGAACTTCAGAGTGCGGAAACATTCTTTGCTGACAGACGAATGACCAAAAGCATTCAAAGCGCCATTCAACTCGATGGTGATGCCCTTCTTCGATCACAGAATGAAGAGAGAGCCGCCGAGCATGACCGCAACTTATCAATCTCTCTCAGCAAAGGGGAGAGAGAGCCGCCAGCCCCAGAAAACGCTTTGCAGCTTTCGACTCAAGATGATATTGAACTGCTCGAGAAGATGGCATGTATCTATATCACCGGAATCGACGACATCGAGAGTGATAACGATACGATATCAATTAGTCAGCCAGAAAGCTCGGCCTGGGCTGCGTCACGCCAAACCGTACGAACACGGCAGAAGCGAGACTGTGACGCCTGCGGAGAACATAAGCACTTTGCTGAGCTGTCTAAAACTCCATGCCAGCACGAATATTGCCGACAATGCCTGACCCGGCTTTTCCGAGACGCGATGGTCGACGAGTCACTCTTCCCTCCACGATGTTGCAAGCAACCCATCCCCTTAGACAAGAGTCAGCTCTTTCTCGACGCCAACGTGGTCCTCCAATTCCGTCAAAAAGCTCTCGAGCTTGCCACGCCGAACCGAACATATTGCCACAATACGAGCTGCGGCGCTTTCATTCCGCGGGTTAATGATCCTGGCACAATAGCTACATGTCCCGATTGTCATAGGGAAACATGCACTATGTGCAAAGGAGCCTGGCACTCTGGGGATTGCCCCAATGACGAGCACCTTCAACAAGTTCTCCAGCTGGCCAGGGAGCAAGGCTGGCAACGGTGTCGGAACTGTTGGGGCATTGTTGAGTTGAATCAGGGTTGCTATCATATGACGTGAGTCTGAGGACAGCACGGGTTGAACGAAGCTTACCATCAAGTATAGGTGCCGCTGTAAATTCGAATTCTGCTATGTCTGCGGTGCCCCTTGGAAGTCATGCCAGTGCGACGACTGGAATGAGCACCGCCTCGTCGAGCGTGCCGCTGTGATTGAGGCTCGCGATCGAGTCGGCAATCGGGTTGGCGGACAGCAGGAGATGACCGGCATCGCTCATGAGCGAAACGTGGCGCAACGGATACAGAGAATCGCACGAGACTTGCGCTACAACCACGAGTGCAATCACCAGCGCTGGTTCGGTCGAGCAGGGCCACAAGAATGCGAAGAATGCCATGATCTAATGCCCATTTTCATCTATGAATGCCGACAGTGCCACATTATGGCCTGTCGCCGCTGTAGATACCACAGATTGTAAACTCAAAATTGCAAGCAAAGTGTGTTATGATTAGAAAAGATTGACCTCGACATCTTTAGTTTGATTGGGCCACTTGATTGAATTAGCTCGCATGTGTCCCGCTGCTGCCTGATTCAGATAGTAAGTAAGGGGGAACAAGAGTGCACGGATTGAATTGATAGGTGGGCGGGCGTACTGCTGGTTGTGATCAGATGATTTATGTGCTGAGGCTGGTCGGATACCACATCCTATCCGGTAAGGAGGTTGAGAGAGTTATAGTCACTAAGCAAAATCAGAGCCTAAGCTTCTATGCCAGGTATTGATACAGGTATTTCCGATGTCCGCTAAGTAGCACTATCGCTTACATACTAATGGATGTGCTGTTGCCTGTTCGTGATATCACATCTGCTGGGTCCGATGTAATGTTGATTCATTTCTGCGCCATAGTATAACATGACTTCGCCACTTACTTCCAGATCAGGTATGTAGGGTATGATTCCTTTGCGTAGTCTGATGAGGCAACTACAGCTTCTTACATCGAGCCATGCATGCAGTATGCACATTGCCAACTGTAATGCGATCACACTATCGTTGCGTATGGATCTGTGAAGCACCTATTTGATGCATAGTTCAACTCCTACAAGCTCCGTTGAGATACCACTGGCTCCTTGAAGGCATTGAGAATCGATGTAAATAACCCTTCCTGTGACAAGAACTCTTTGGAGGGCTTGGAACTTGGTCATAATTATTTGGCTGATAATTCAATAGGGGCCTCTAGGGCCTTGTTCTCCCCCCCATTCATGCCCCTTGGGTCTCATATAATCTAGGGCCTTCTTTTGCCTGTTGGACCTACTGCCGCACATACTGAGTCTGGGGAAGACGTGACTGAATTCATCAGGGTAAGGAAATTGTGAAAATGAGTACGAAGTCCGATAGCTAGTGGTCACGTTTGGTCGTCTAGCACCCCCTCCAATTGGTACTGGATAGAGGAATAGCATCGATGGCCCTGGAGGGTGAAAATAAGAAGTCTTGTTCACGTCAATGGTCGGTAACAGAGAGGGTTTGTGACTTGATAAAGCCTTATATCATCATACGCGTAGTAGTCTAGTAAGCTATAGACTAGCTTGTCTTCGCCCGCGCGTCTTCTAACCCTCATGACTGCGTCTGTCTCTGGCGCTTTCATTGTCATGAGATGCTTGAACTATATATTCCCGCTTGTATGTTGTAAATCGCAGTTCAACAAAATGTACGCCATGATTAGTTTTATTTCGTGCACAGCTATAAAGCGAAATGGACAGGGGTTTCTGCTCGTCCCAAATCCGAAGAACTGGTCGTCTGTGGTAGTTGCGGCAGTTGTTGTCGTAAATCGCTGACCCTCTACGCCGCTGCCGTGAGGCTCAAATCGGACACACCTGAAGGGCTTAAACTCTTGAGCATCGGTATAGAATGCTCTATCATGATGAATGCAATCTACAGGCAAAACTAGAACGGTGTGATGGGGAACGATAATACTGGTCTTCCCATGCTCTATTGAGACGCCCTCGGGATTAATTACCTCTTTTCGTAGATTGAATATGGTTCCTCTTCTCAGCATAGTCGTGGGGGTACTGACCGTTCTCGCCATCGCGACAGAGCTGAACGGTGCAACTCTCATCGACTCCCGGATAGCAGAGTCCAATAGCTTTAACTTTCGAATTGCAGAGATATTCCACTACCCGTTCGCCTCGTCCAAGGGGATTTTGCATTCATCTCCCAGGATCTCGATGTATCTCAGCGACCCATCTGAAGTAAAGAGCTATAGAAGGAGATGGTGTATCGTGAAGGTAATTCCACTTAAAGTAACATTGTTTATCATGAGCATCCGATCGGCGATAAGCCGCACTGGCAATTTAGTATCATCGTTGCTAGCGAGGGCTTGAGACTTACTCCACGTTTGAATTGTCCAACATCGAGCGAATGTTGAGAACGCCACGAGGGGAACCTTAGGTCGGCGCAAGAATGGCTCCGCCACTCTCCCATGAATACAAAAAGAGGTGAGCTAGCCAAATTTGCAGGCAGCTGTATGAAGTCTGACCCTGTGTACAACAAGGGTTAATTGGCCTCGGGTGAACCTCACCAGAAGCAGGCTATTAGGCATCCACTAGTCCTTAGGGCTCCTTTCCTACGTACCACGGCATCATAGTGCATTATTCGGAAGCCAAAACAGTGAGCTCAGTGAAGGCAAGATGCATTTACGAAACGCCAGTGTCCAATAATCAAACCATCGCCCACAATGCAAGCGCCCGCCACTCCACCAAACTCGAGCAGAGCAGTAGGGACTCAAGTGACGCTGGCACACGCATCCCGCCATTCTCGTCACAGCATCTATTCGTACCTGACCTAAACCAAGAGTGGTACCCTCCCACCCCATATCAGACGATCGTGACGCCGTAGTCTGGCTCCTTCTCCGCTCGTATCAGTGTGAATAATTAGTGTGACTCATCAGTGACCATAATTTACCAAACGAGATATAACATTGCTTCAACGTCGCGACCTACACAGACACGGACGCCTCTAGAATACGAGGCGAGGAAAGAACACGACGACGGAAGAAATCTCCACAGCTTATCACTTCTATACTCACTAATCGTAGATTATCAGGATCAGTATATGTTCGGACATTCTTGAGTTTTGACTATATTCAATTGACATACATCCAATCTTTAGCCAACCTAGTGACTCACTTATAGTCAGAAAAGTTGAATCATATCTGTTATAAACCGTTATTTTCCTGCGAGGCAGAGGGGAGGACAGGGGGAGCGGGAAGCAGGACGCAGAATGGGCTGCGACTTGTAATGTAACTGGATATTATCTTCGGTGTGCCACGATAATGATGTGTACACATTTGGGTTGCTGAAGTGTATATTGGGGCTGCGTTACAGTGTACTGCCCACTAGGGGGGGTAAAAACTAATGAAGCTCTGAGACATCTCCGGCTGGCTGCATTCAGGGGCCGGTTCATTAGCTGGCAATGTAGGATGCTATTCAGCCGTGAAAAGTCTGAAGGACATGGGGGCTGCTGAGGCGAGTAGTGAATTCTTGGCCAGCTAGCTACACTATAACCATCTTCTTCGTATCTTAAGGGGCAGGAATAGGGCTACTATATAATTACTCAATTTTATGCTCTCGAGTATAGCATTTGTTATGTCGATTTGCCACATACTTTCTTTACTATAGAACACCTTCTGAAGGGACAATTGATAACATAGAGCTAAAGCAGGCTGTAATGAATATGTATGCATGCGACACACCATATCATCTGTTGCTACACAGAGTCCCTTCGAAGTGCTACCTAAGCTTGGGGATTGCACTCCCTAGTTCGTTACCTTCTTTCCTGTTTTTCTCATCTTTTTAAGAACTAGTAAGGCCTTCAGAAGTTAATGCCATGAGTACGTCTGTTTAGTTTTCTCTACCTCATGTATACGATCAATAGACTAACTAATGGCGAGCTGGGTCTATTTCCTCGGGTCCTGTCGATCGATGCGCCCTAGGCTTCAACATCTCCAACCAACAGGACATCGATACAAGCAGTAATGACATACTATCGTGTCGAGACAACGGGGATGTAGCTGACTGGACATTCATTAACTCTCATTCTCCAAGTACCGATTTGGTCTTTCCCGAAGACATTTGGGTGAATAACATTACCATTTCAGATTTAGAACCCGGGAGGGCAATCAACTTGAGCGGTGCGACAGTTCAGACACTCTTTCTAACTGAGTACTATGAGGGCTCCTTAGCTCTTTCTATAGATACTGGAGCCCCTGGAGCCATACTCCCATTTGTGAGTAGTGTTGCGTGGCTAAATTCCCACGAAGACACTGATCATGGCTGGATACTGAGCGTATCGGGTAACGCAACACTTTACTGGAAGCAGATAAATGCTTCGAGCGTTCTATCTGACTTTGAGGTTATGGAGACCCTATACATGGAAAACGCCTGGGTGTCTCTTCCCAAATTGAAGAATATCACCACTTCCCTGGAGGTCGTAGCTTTCCAGATTCTAATACACAGATAACAGCCCATGACTTGGAATTTATCATTGGAAATGCAACTTTCACTGGGAGAATCGTCGCGGATTTGAAGAGTGGCTTTCATGTCGGAGGTAACCTCGTCATCCAACACGACGGCGAAGAGGCCGACTACTATTATCATGAGAAGGAATGGCATGCCGCCGCGGTTGGGGATAATCTCATTATATCCGCCAATTCCAACGCTGGATTTACAATGCCAAGTCTGACATCCGTCTCCAACCAATTATGGATCTATAATAACGCCAATTGCACTTTCGCATTCACCCAACTAACGAAGCTTGGATCCATCGTAATGGAGAATAACGTAAACAGCTCATTACCCGGTGATTTTCGAGCTTTGGAATATGCGAATTCAATCCATTTGAAAGGCCACATCGATACGTAAGACTTCTCTTCTAAATTTCCGAGCGCCTTAGTGTAAACTGAATTGACAGACTAGTTAGTTCCTCGTGGGGCAATATATTTCCTTCACTGAAGTTTGTAAGGGACTCCGTTACAATCGAAGCATGGAACGCGGATTTCAACTGTTCAAGACTTGTAGATCAGCAAAGACAGGGCGCCATCGGGCATCTACACTGTAATGGTACTGATAGCGGCAACACACCTTCACCTGGTGGAATCCCAAGCGGTACCTTATCTAGGGGGGCGTGGGCTGGCATTGGGGTTGGGGTCGCGGCTGTTGTTCTGGGGCTTGTCGGCCTTGTAGTGTGGGCGATGTTGCACTTCCGATCAAAAATTCGGAGTCTGGAGGAGAATAACAATGCGAGGGTCAACTCTAACGCTTTGCCACCAAAGGATGCGCAGTCGGATCGTCCAGAAGTCCGGCAAGTCAATTCTATCCCTGTTGAAATGGAGGCTCATCTCACGCCTGCCGAGATGGATGCTCCTAGGGTACCTGTCGAAGCTGGCGAGCCTACACTTCGAGTCGAGGCACCGTGAGCTGAACGGTAATATTTGGCAGCAGTATAGACGGTACGTTGATGGGCGATGTAAAGGTAGCCTAATCGTGTGAGCATTCCGCTGTCCTTGGATAGGGATCGTTATTGATGTAGGGAGGCATGTATCAGGGAGACAGCTCGCATAAGGGTGAACCGTCTGTAGATTCGACTTTCAGGAAGATACTGTAACATTAGATCAACTTGTGATGATTCACTTGATGCAGGAGAAATGGAGTGAGAGTGAGTTTTGCATGAGATTGTTTAATAATTAAAAATGGAATCCACTTCACATCATGGTCATTTAATTAGATGAACGCTTCCCTCACCTGCGTGCCGTTCTCTTCTATTTTTGAATCAGATGCAAATGCAATGTCACTCTACGCCATAAGTACGACAACATACAATGAGAAAATGCCACCGAGTTATACATGATAATCTTAATTATTTCTACCTTTATCACATATACCATAGTACACTTGAACAAGCCATCCTCACCTATCGCGCGATTTCCTCGCCGCAACAGAAGTCCCATCCCCGCTTCTCCTATGCATCCCCTCCCCATCCCCAGCGACACTCTGACCCTCCAACCGACCCTCTTCAAGCCCATACTCCACCAAAACCTCATCAACATCACCCCGCTTTTCAATCTCCTGCCACAGATTCCTATCCGTAGGGAAAAATACACGCTGGAGCGCCGTGGTACCCAGATTCGTCCCGAGCACGATCAGGATACCAATAATGGCAACGCTCCACCACGACAGCGTGTTGCCGAACTGGCGCGTGAAGGCATGGAAGATGTGGTACTCGGAGCCGCGTGAGTAGCGCTGCGGGACGGCGTCGATGATGAGACTGAAGAAGAACCAGAGCGAGATTGATAACGCGCAGGCTAATAGGGGGATCCACGTTTTGTTATGCATCTCGAAGATCCTGTGACACAGCGAATATTAGAAAGAGGATTTACTATTATACTAATTACATCTAATGGGGTGGTTGGGCACTTACAAGATCCTAACATTAATGAGGACGATGACAATGGTTAGGGCGAGGGAACTTATCGGGAAGAGCGAGTTGTCGTGAGACTGGTGGTTAGAGGGTGATCCGGTGAGGTTGAACTTGAACTCGAACAGCACGATCAGGAATATGACGACAGTATCGACCGTGCCCGTGACCAGCCACGCGATGCATTTCTTCAGATTGATGCCTTCGTCCCGTTGGCCGAAAGAGTACAGCTCAGGGACGGCGAGGAGGGTTTCCGGGGACAGGTCCTGCTCGCAGAGCCCGAGGAAGAATATGGGTAGAGACGTAAACGCGGCGTTGTAGGCTGTGAGACTCCAGGATTGATAGAGTGATGTGCCGCTGTAGCCTGTGAATCCTTGGTACTGGGCCTGGATGATGTAGAAGACCCATTCTTTCCAAAATGTGCAGAGGATGTATTTGCTCGTCCTCAGACTAAGTCAATGGTGTTAGCAGATGTATGTATGTGTTAGATAGGGGCTAGGGGTTGATATAGACTATGACGTGGGCGAAAAGGGGTAGGCAAGGGGTGCACTCACTATAACCAATGACCATGGACAAGCAAAAGTCGCTGAAGAAATCGGAACTGTGCAATAGCATAATCTGCAGCTCTGGCAGCCTGAAGGCCCTCACGACCTGATATACCAATACCTACATGGGCCGCCTGAATCATAGCGATATCATTCGCGCCGTCTCCAATCGCCAAGGTGACGCAGGATCTATTCGTCACCCGGATTCCTCTAACGAGCGTCGCTTTCTGGCTGGGGGAAGCGCGGCAGCATATGACAGAATCGATGAGGACAGCGAGGTCGAAGAACATGGCCTCCAAGGTTTTGTCCTTTTCCACGATACTAAGAGTGTGGCCATCAATAACAAGGACTGAATGCGAGATACCGCCTCGCTCCACATCGAGCAGATAC
The DNA here is from genome assembly GCF_022495145.1 of Xylaria bambusicola. NCBI lineage: Eukaryota > Fungi > Ascomycota > Sordariomycetes > Xylariales > Xylariaceae > Xylaria > Xylaria bambusicola. The sequence continues at coordinate 166,986 of NW_025953582.1, forward strand.
CTCTGCATAGTCTGCTTCGGGTCGGCGGCAATCGCGTCCAGCATAAACATCTCAGAGTACGATTTAGCCAGATTCGCCGAGCGAGCGATGTTGATCGCCGTCTCGCGTTTGTCGCCGGTCAACATCCATATCTTGATGTTGGCTCGTCGCAGCTTGTCAATGGTCTCGGGGACCCCAACCTGGAGCTTGTCCTCGATAGCGCTAGCGCCAGCAAGTTCAAAATCTTTCTCGATGGCTTCTGCAGCTTCTTCAATGTTCTCCTGTCTATTAACAAGACTCGTTGTCGCTGCCTTGAAGGCGGTGTTCCACTCCTCGAACTCTTCGTCGCTAATGTACCTGTAGCCGTAGAGCAAGACTCGTAGACCTTCTGTAGCAAATTCGTCGATGTGCTTGAAACACCTTTCGAAGACCTTCGCTTCGTCGCTGGCAATGGACTCATCGATAACACCGTCATTGCTATCGTCACCTTCGTCATCGAAGTGGTCCATTGCTTCACTATATAGTGAGTGCGCTTCAGGTTCTTCTTGCCTGCTAGTCCTGCTTAGTCTTCTGAGGTCCTTCGAGGTTCGCGAAGTGCGCGACCGGAAGTAGCTTGGGCGTCGTCCGACGCTGTCTCGGGGCGAAGCAATGCTTTTTCGCCTCATAGCCTTTTCGGCCTCTATACTGTGGCGCTCGCGGGCCTTACGACTGACTTCACCCGCTGTTCTTGTAGCGAGCTCAGACAGTCTGAGACGATTCATGATAACATTGTCGGCGCCCTTGCAAATCACACAGATACGACCATCCGGCATACGTACGACGATGGTCATGCGTTTTCGGTTACTGCTAAACTCAATGACTTTCAGAACACTGTAGGTTTCAGTATTAGATTCTCCTGACTGCGTGGTAACTGTGAGCTTGATTGACTGCGAAGGGCGGTCAACTAGCAAATAGCCCATTTGCTGAGCAGCCAGTAAAAGGGCAACCTCGTCGGGAGAAGCAGCTTGAAATGTGATCTTGCCGTCTTCAGAGGTTTCGGGAAGGCAGGTGTGACACAAAGCAATACACAGTAGAAATTGTCGGGCTTGCTTTGAGAACGCTGTGTCTGGAAAACGGTAGATATAGTCTAGCATTGCTTCGGTTCTTGCACTTGCACCTGAAGCTAGGACTCCTACAGACTCGGATTTCGAGTTCTCCGCCTCAGAAATGGCGGTTTCAACGCTGGAAATATCCGTAATCTTCGGATCCTTTGAAATCTCATTCTGAGAAGCCTGATCTTTTGCACTCATGTCCATAGCATGCAGCCAGCTCGTTCCTCCCACCGCAAGCCTCCGAAGTTGCATCTTATTTTCGGTCAATGTCCCAGTCTTATCAGAGAAGATGTAATTAACCTGGCCTAAGTCTTCAAGGATGGTATTGGTGTTGATGGAGATGGGCGTGTCTGTTTCTGGATCATACATTTCGATATCGTTGAGGAAATAGGCTTGAAAAACCTTAACAAATTCGATAACGATATATAAGGACAGTGGAATAAGTCCGTTTATAAGAATAATTGTTCCGACGACGAGAGCAGCAGAATCTACGGATTCGAGTAAGTAATCAGTCTTCGACTCATATCGACGTTGCCAGAGGCGATAACCACCGCTAATTCCCGCTGTTATGGAGAGCAAAATAAACACAAGCCCAATCACAATACGATTGGTGAACCTGTTTATTTTCGGCGATTTTGCGCGAACATCCTGATTTGCATTCATACGAATCTTGCATTCTTCACCCGTATTGATGACGACGCCGATCGTCTCGGTAGTGTTTCGTATTGTAGAGCCCCGAAAGACTACCTCATTGATAGTTAAAGGCATAGTTTCACCCCCAATCGTGATACTGCCCTCAAAGTTGTAGAGGTCAGCGTTAGGATCTTCACATACAACCTCGCCTGTGAGATCCCCCAGTTTCGACATCGTGTCGCATCGACTTGCAACTAGTGGAGAAGGCTGCTTGCTTTTCAAGTTCGTCTCACCATCGAGTGCCATAGTATCGATATATGCGGTCGAATTGACGCCATTCGCATGAAGAAGGGCGATGTCGGCGGGTACCCTTTCATTCCTGCCTAGCCGGATGATGTCGCCTACTCTGATATCTCGCCACTTAATCTGCGCCCAGTATTTATCACTGCCAGTTTCCGACATTGGTACTTCCTCCGCTGCCTCTCCGTCCTGTACCGGCCGTTTCTCCCTCAGTCTCCCGCCAAAGCGTCCAGTAGTCTTCGCGGTAGATCCTTCGCCCAATGTCCGACCGGAGTCAAGCACCGATGCAAGCGCTAGGTTGTCTTCCCGGTCTAACAGATACCTTCGATAATCGTCCCAACCTTCTTTGGCCATGATTAATGCGACAAACGCAATCAAAGGGCCAAGGGTTGTAAAACTCCCAGTTGGACTCCAACCAGGAACTTGTTGAAGGATACCGATCACTAGGAAATAAAAGTTCGCAAGCCGTCCGAACTGGAAGACCAATTGCTTCGGTAGGAAGGAAATGAGTGTATATCGATTAGAGCGAATCGAGTTAGAGATGTAGTGCTTTCCGCTTCGCTCGTCTATCAGCGCCTCGTTTCGGACCGCGCCCGGATACAATGCTATATGTCTCCCATCTTTACTTGGGGGAAGAGGTTTCTGACGGAGAAGACCTTCGAGGATCCATTTCCGATAGAAATGGCCGCTGGCCTCGTCAAGTTTCCCCCGCCATATTCTTGCTCGTCTCAGGTTGCGGTCGACTTGAACGCGGGATGTGTCTAAGAGGTGACTGAAGGAGCCCTTGAGAGCTTGTCCAGCTCGACGGCTGCCGGTGCTGTGTCGAGAATCCCAAGAAGACCGGTGCTCCTTGCTTGGCGCATCACGGCGACTTTCAGAGGTCTCGTCTCCATGTCGAGCAGGTATGTGCACCATCGCGGCATCGGCTAAAGTATCCTCGCGAGCACTCATTAATTAGGGCCTAAGTTCCCCTCTCAGGGATTGAAGTCACTGTCGAAGTGATAATGCTTGTTATTAGGAGATGCAATCGGTCGCTTTCCCAGGAACCTGCGTGATGAGTTTTAATGATATATCTCCCACGACCGTCGAAGGCCAGGATGTTTGGTCATTTGTTCATCCGACGCGCAACAACGCGCGAGGACAAGACAAATTGATTAAGGAGTATCTAGTTTAGGTATCAAAGGGGAGTAATTATAACTAAGTTACTAAACGAGGCCTATGAACAAGAGTAGGCGGCGATACACTCGAAATGTAGTAGTAATTCATGATGCGGCACAGGGTGTAGCATCAACTTCGTCATTGAGGATTTGGGGGCATTGGCGGGGGCCAGGATGGCTTAGCACAGCCCAGAACGCCAAGGCGTGACCTGCCCTAATACCCGACATTTCTCAGCGATGCCCAGACGCTGCCGAGACAAAGAGCGGATAGTGCCAAAGAGCAATGGCTGGAATGACGAGTCTTGGCCAGGCGCCTATCTAGAGTAGGTAGTCGATACTGAGCTTCGAGAGAAACACGCGTACACATACCCAAATACATCGTAGGTTAGGTTAGGTAATTACCTACTCAAGGATCGCCACGTATGACCAGTGCCTTCTGTGATGGCATATCGGCGGCATTTATGACTTTTACGACGCGACACGCTAGATCTGGATCATGGTACCTACCTACTTTGAATACCTCTCTACTCGCCTAATCAGATATATCAAATAAATCAAATATCAGGCAGACGAACTCCAACAAAGATAAACAAGATGTCTGTGCTCAGACTTCTCAACCGAATGTTCCGGCCGGTCATGTCGGGATTCAACAAGATGTTACGGTAACCCCTGCTAAAATAGACGAGACCGAGCCCGAGCGATGACATCAATATCCACAGCGCCCCATCCAACCTTTTGCCTTTTGGGGTACCAAGCATTGGCAACGAATTGCGTCATTCCTCGACCGCGACAGGCACACCAATGAGTACATAGGTAGGTGGGTAGGTACTGTAGATTCATGAGTATGTAGGTATTTGCCCATCATCGACTTTATTACGTGTAATTAACTGGGTAAGACATTGAACTAACTATGAGAAATTCAATTACACTTAGGCCTTCCACTCTCACAGCCAAATATTCTGCAGCCAGCGCGGGGTAAGCGGGCGCTTCCGTCGCGTTGCCAACTCAATCTTGTCTGGGGTATGGTAAGTACGCAACCAAACGGCCAGGATGATAACTTAAGATCGAACTTCTCAGCTTTATTCTAAAGCCATTCCTCCGTACGGGTGAATCATCTTTCAAGCTCGATTGCCTAAACGGAGCTTGGAACCTCCAAAGCGGATTCTGGACAGAGCACTGCCCTGCCATTGTGCGCCCTTACCGGTTAGTAGCAAATGAAGAGCGTAGGAGCCCGTGACGTGCCCGTAATACAGCCGCTTCTGACTGTATCAACAGGCCATGTAAGTAATACCTACCGAGGCGGTGCAAGAAAAAAGTGAGAGACTCAACACCTCTGTGTTCAGGGTAGAGTCCCTCACTTTTTTCTTTCATCCCATTCAACATCTAATCTTATACGTTGTTAAAAATGGGTTCAATCCCGCAACCAGACTTCAAGCTTTCCGATGTCGAAGTCTCCGACGCACAGGACATTGGGCGGTATGTTGAGGTGCCCGCCATGCAAAATGGACCTTTATACCGGACGATGTTCCCTCAGTTCAACACAGCCACAGAAGCCCAAATGGAGGAAATAACTCGCTAGTATATCGAGATGATAGAGGATGCCTTCCAAGCTCGATAAGAAAGATTCTTAAAGGCATATACCGTTGATGGGACTCCAGTCGGTTTTTACGGTTGGGAGGTGATAGAGCAGAACTATGGCCCGCAATAAGCAAGTGAGTCGAGAAAGAGAGAAAAAGCACCAAAAAGCTCCTGGCTACCGGACACACTTAATGTAAATGCCTAGATTGCTTTATCGAAGGATCTGAGAGTTGAACGCTTTCGGTTTCTAAAGGATCTCGATGGTATATGCCGTAAGCCCAATTATGCTATCCTATTACGTAGGTAAGTTGTGGTCGCAGATTTCAATCAGGCTATTTTGGACCCCAACCTCCGTATAATTGCTTGCTAATGGTTTTTATACCTAGGACTGACGTTTATGGCGGTAAATCCGAAGTATCAACGATAAGGGATAGGTTCGATGATGATGCAGCGTATTGGTGAAGAAACTGACCGGAATGGCCGATGTGCATATGTGCTCGCAGCACCGGAGGGTTTTCCACTCTATTCAAAGTTTAGTTTAAAGGTCGTAGGCCATGTTGAGACTAATTATGGTATAATTACAAGCATGTTTCGGCCATCTCGACGTGCCTGTTAATTCGGGTTGACTGGAGTTGTCGCATGGCACTAGTTAGAATCTAACCCAATATAGTCGTGATGTGAGGAGGACAGAAGGGACAGAATCTCGTTTAGCAGCGCTCTTAAGCAGATTATAAGGGCGCCACACTTTGAAAGCCTGCAAAAGAGATACTATCTAGATATATGGTTTATTAACGATAGCTGAGAGTGGCAAGATTGGCATCAGAATAGAGAGTAGGGCCAAGCTATCAAACAGGGATTAAACACCCTTTAACATCCATGCTTATCCTGCAGGTAACCCTGCAACTCCGCATACCATTTAGACATATGACACGCTACCCTCTCTACGCTGTGAGACTATCCCGGTACACCTAAAACAATGGAAACGCTCATTGAAAAGTTGTCGCGGCCTTCTGAGCGGCGCAACAAACCGGACTTCTTGGGGTCCAAGGAGCTGGACGATAGCGTGACGGCTCGTTCAGCTTCTTCCATCTCCATTGGACAGTCCGATGACCCCGCATCCGGTGCTGACCACGATGAGCTGTTTGGTTTATTCCAGCTCTGGCCATTAAAGAGCGAAGGCTTCGACGTGGATGATACACAAGTCGAGTAAGAAGCCCCCCATAGAGCGCTTGTATTATATCATGGATCGCGCTGCTCTGTTTTAACCTGTATTATAGCATCGTCGCCGTCCATGGGTTGAATGGCAAGGCCTACAAGACTTGGACCGACAATGGCAAGCTTTGGCTTGCGGATTTCCTCCCTTTGGATATCCCGAGAGCCCGGATATTTACCTATGGTTACAACTCAGCTGTCGCCTTCACCAGTTCATCTTCTAGTGTGGATGATTATGCTAGAACCCTGCTTGAGAGGTTGATGGCCAAGAGGCGCCAGTTCTCACATGTGAACAAGAGGCCCCTCTTGTTCATATGTCATAGCTTGGGAGGAGTGGTTGTGAAGAGAGCGCTTGTCATCGCGCACGAAAGAAGTCGCCGGTACAGCTCCATTACCCAGGACACTTTCGGAATCATGTTCCTTGGCACACCACATCGTGGCTCAGACACGGCTTTCTGGGGGAAGCTCTTTGGGAGTCTTGCCAATGTTCTGACACTTGGGTCAATTCGCACCCAGCTATTAGATGATCTGAAGCGCAAGTCCGACATTCTCGGGGCAACATGCTCCCAGTTTGTAGAACGCTCTCAGTCGGTTCACCGAATATTCTCGATTTACGAACGCGTTCGTATCAAAGGCCTTAACAGCCTCGTCGTCGAAGAAGATTCGGCGATTATGGGACTTCCTAACGAGATTCCCATCCCTATAGAGGCCGATCATAGGTCGATGTGTAGATTCTCAAGCATGAAAAGCGAGAACTACCAGATGATTGCTGATTGCGTAAGGGAAATGGTCGACGATGCATTGGATCATACCCGGACGGAGACCCCTCTTCGTGATGATTTTATGCGATGCATCAAAACTTTAGATCCGGACGAGATTCTAAGGAACATCACCAAGCCCAGTCCGGGGACCTGCTCGTGGATTATTGAAAGTAGCACCTTCAAGCAATGGAGGGACCACCCTGACGCTCGGTTTCTTTGGATATCTGGCATTCCGGGGGTTGGGAAGACGACAGCCTCGAGGTTTCTTATCGAACATCTCCGACGCTGGCTGCAGAGGAACCCTCCGATTCCAGACAAGGAGTCTATAGTTGCTTTTTTCTTTTGCGCATCGAAACAGTGGCCGCGAAACTCCGAAGCACAACTCGCCAAATCACTACTATACCAACTCCTCTCTCATAGTACATCCTTCTTCCGTTACTTAAGTGATGCAGATCTGAAGTCCTATATCTCAAGCGTTCGGGACTCCTCAGGGAATGGGGACGTATCAGGTGAACTAGAAACAGCCTGGAAATTCCTAGTCACTATTCTGCAGCGTAGCCCTGCATTCACCTTCTGGATCTTGATCGATGCCATCGACGAGCTCCCAGATCGATCAAGGAGTAATCTTCTTCGCAAGATCCAGTCATTGGCTTCACACGACCTTGGACAAAAACTAAAATTCATCATCTGCGATAGAAGCGGCCCTTTCGGACGGGGGATCTCGGGGAGTGTTTCCTGGCTTGAAATTCACCGACAGGACAAGCTCGCTGACGACGTGCGGCATTTCATCAACACCCAGTTAGAGGATGTTTGCTCCCGCGGTGTTATTCCCTGGCAATATCATAATCTTATCGAAGAAGCTCTGGTAGAGATCTCTGAGGGCAACTTCCTCCAGGCTTCCCTCGCTTGGAACCACTTCAAGGGAGGTGTCACTTATTGGTCCCCGCAAGTCATCGCAACCCGACTTGAAGGCCTTCGACGGCTGTCTGGTGAGGCGAAGGAATTTTACTGTTCTCTTCTCGAACGAATCCCTGAGGACTCACACGAGGTTGCCAAGGCTGGGTTTACCTGGGTCCTTGGATCTCGGAAACCACTTACGCTAACTGAGCTTCAGCATGCTGTTGCTATCAGCACTGGCCAAACGTCGTGGTCGGACCTCAAGAACTCCCTGGGGTTCAATTTCGATACGCGCTTCGACCAAGCCTTTGGCTATCTCCTTCGCGTAGATCCTGACTTATGTGTCAGGTTTGCGCACACCACGGTCAAAGAACTCTTGACTTCTCAAGATAACATGGCAGTGGCCAACGATTCCGGTATCCTGTCCAAATTCCTTGTTCGGGAAGCGGACATAGACGCCGAGTTAGCCAAGAGGTGCATTATCGTCCTTAGTTTCCGCGACTTCGTTAAGCTTCGGGACATCGCCAGGGAGGCCATGGCGGACAGAATGAAGGACATGTTTGTCACTGCGCTTCAAACCGAGGAAGCGCTGCAGTCCCTGAACTTTGTCAAGTACGATGATCCCGAATCCGCACATAGTGAGGATCAACAGACTTCTGAGCGCATTGAACAAGCTATCCTAAAATTGGGCCAAAACGAGTTAGATGAGCGTACACGAAGCTTGTTTGCTTACTGCGTCTCCTATTGGAACTACCATTGCAACCATGGATCTTCGGACCCGGAGGTGGCCAAATCTCTCACGAATTTCGCGCTCCTTCGCCAGTCGCATTACTTCCTTATGGTCGCTATGCTCTTGGGCATGGCTAAATATCATCACGGGCCATTTTGGGGAAACGTTGACCAATTCTCTCGGTTACCTCCTCTACACTTCGTGTTGAGGACGGGAGATCACCCAAACGTCTTGGAGAACTTGATTAAGAGTGGCCAAAATATCAACGGGGTAGATTGTCATGGCTGGACACCATTGGTCTGGGCGCTTCTTGAGAACCGGACAGAGTCACTCGAACTACTCCTGGCTCACGAAGAGACAACCCTCGGAGCACGCGACTTAGACAACGACCATACCCTGCATATCGCCCTGGAGGCAGATGTTCCGCCAGCTCTCGTTCTACGCCTGCTCGCCGATCCTCGAGTAGAGGTCAACGCGCGCAGCAGTTGCTCTTGGACAGCTTTGCAATGGTGCTTGTCCAGGGAACACCTACAGCCTGTAACCAACGAACTCCTTTCTCGGAAAGATGTTGACATCTACGACACAAATGAACAAGGCCTTAATGCAATCGAACAGATCTTTAACGAAGGCTTGTCACAGGAAATTGCCCTTGGTATCATTGCTCGATCCGATGTGCCACAAAATTGGTTCGAGAAGCCACTGAAGCTCTCGGAGTGGTCTTCATTGACTGATCCCCTGTTTGGCGAAGATTCAATGGGAACGTTTCTTTACAGAGCTGCGTCACTTCGATGGGATTTGGTGGAAGACGTGATCCTTGAGCGTGCTCCGTCGAAGGCAGTTGCGGCTGACCAGAATGGTATGAATCTCCTGGAGCGCTATGCATACCACGGCATGAAGCAGAGGCTTCTGCGGGTTCTAGGGAAACTCCCGAGCTATACGTTAAGCATGGCCGGAGATGGGGGTGCAAGGCTTGTAACATTTTGTGCGCAGCAAGACTGGGAGGACGTAACCAATCTCCTGGTTCACAGATTTTCAGCCGAAGACTCCAGGAAAGATGCTGATGGCAAGACCATTATTCACTTGGCTTGCGAGTTTCACTGGATGTCACTTCCATCCTTTTTGGGTGCCAAGTCTGAAGACTGGTTGAACACGGCCAGCCATGATGGTAGAACAGCACTCCATGTTGCAGCGGAGTATAGAAACGAGGCAGCATGCACAGCTTTGCTCCAGGCCGGTGCGAACAGTCATATTCGAGACAAGAACGGCAAATTTCCCATTCATCTTGCTGCGGAGCAAGGACACCGCGCGATAGTCAGTCTATTTCTAAAAAGCTCAATGGGCCACTTTGGCGCATTTGAAATCGATAACGAAGGACGAAGCATTCTACACTACCTTGTGATGTGGCACTCTGATTCCTTTATTCGCCAGTGTCTCCCGAGCCTCCAACCTCGCGTCGATATCCGGGACAATAAGGGAAGATCCCCGATGCATTTCGCTTGCATTTTTGGCAATAACCATGCGCTTTCAGTTCTCCTGGACATCGGTGCGAATCCCAACTTGAGAGACGGCTCGTCTCTCACACCGTTGCACTGTGCGCTCATGGCAGGATCGGCCGCATGCGTACAGACTCTGATCGAGCGTGGTGCTCGACACGACCTTGTTGACAAATTCAACAGAAACGTGGTTCTGTTAGCCGTCTTAAGCGAGGATAATCATACCGTCGAATATGCTCTGAGGCTTCTCAAGCCCAAGCTGACCAGCAGCGAGGTAAGACGCTACGCCAGTCACGTTGACAAGTTCGGACGCTCGGCTCTTCACTACCTCTGCCATTGGGTAGACCGTCCGAAACTTGTAGACGATGACACAGGTGATATAGTCTTAGAGGAGCTCGACGAGGAATGGGTAGATGAGTCGAGCAGAATCCACGTGCCATCTCCCGTTGAATGGCTGATAAAGACCTTTGCAACCCTTGGGGCCGATGTGAACGGCTGTGATATTCGTGGCTACACCCCGCTTCACGCCGCAGCTAGGACAGGGAATGTTGTCGCTGCAAAAGCTCTTCTACAATTGCCCGATATCCGCCCATCTCCAAAAGACGAGGAGGGGTTCACACCTTTGGATTGGGCATCTGTAAACGGCTACACCGCTATGGTCGAGGCCATGGGAGGACAGGCTGAAACCCACTCCGATGATTGGTATCTAAGGCTTCGTCCGCTATACATGCCCTGGCAGTCTGGTTTACCTGATGAACAGCCAGAGGGTGAGGATGGACAGGCCCTAGCCCTTAGAGAAATTTAAACCACAATATGAAAGTGTGCTGAAGGAAGAATTCGTAGCATACATAAAACACGAACATCAACATACATAGTACTATTTATCAACCTAGGTAGGCATATAAGCACAAAGCTAGCAAAAGACAGATAATCAAGCAATAGTCTCAACTCAACCTCATCTCACATCATCTCATCCCATGCCATGCCATTCCATCAAGTCCAAGTTCAAATTCAACAAATGCCTCAAAGCGCAAAACCTCGTCTTATCTAAGTACATAGGCCCGTCCTTCTCAACCCCATACACAGATTACCCCGATCAGCCCCAGGATGCAAAAACAGCGCAAACTATAGCATCGCAACCCAGGTTATAACGCGCACGCACGAAAAGCAGTGTATTCATGTACTCGCACCTACCTAAGTATCTCCCTACCTACTCTCATACTGCGAGCAACATTGACACCAGGGCTATTTATCAAGTCAGCTACTACATACTACGGTGTATACATATATTCAGGTCAAGTAAGGTAAGGTTAAATACTATAAATCTCATACCATTGTTCTTCACCTTTTCCCCATCATATATGCGTGTACTGTATGCATCAGCTTCCCCTATTCAGCTGAAGGAAGCGATCTTATCAAGACATCTTATACATCCATGATGCTGACAGTGTACAGCAGAGTAATGTAGGTTTCACAGCATGACACAATGCGCCGCTCATCTTTATGCGCGCAGTACGGTGCAGTGAAGAGGGATAGGTGGGCTGTGGTGTAAGTAAGTAGTGTAGCCGTGTCTAAAAATAAATTTGCAACGGGTTCAGCTCCATCCAGCATTGAATAACCTAGCAATTCTCTACGGAGCTGCTTTGCACATTGACTTTATATGCATAAACAGTTCAGCATTATACACCTCGTGTGCAAAACAATGCGCATAATACCTTTCTCCCAAGTACGTGCACTAGTAGGTAGCAAGTGTCGTGTATTCCCGACACAAGCGGACCAGGGACCACTTGGTGCATTGTGACTTACTTACACCGTTGATATTGTGAGCGAGATCGCGGTGTAGGTAGCGAGGGTAGGTAGGTAATTCAAGGTCAAGGTTCGCTCTGACGAGCTGAGCTCCAGCCAAACTTAGCTCTTCAGGGCCATGAAACTCACCGTAACCCGCAGAAACAAGCATTACTCATACCTAGGTAGACACTATGCAGCGTTGCACTTGGCGCAATAGACAGATAAACATGCTGCAACTTGGCTACTGCATTATGAGTATCAATCAATCCCAGGCATGTCCAAACATCCCCTTGGCAAAAGAGCCTCAGACGGGGTAATTAGGTAAAGCCACCGCGCGCGGTCGCCCTTTTCCCCTGAAAATCGCCAGTCTTGGCGGCTTCTCGAAACCGTTTCAGATGCTTCTTTTCGATACTTATGTGGATCGATAAAGAAAGAGCAATAGGGTTTATGCGGATCATGGGGCCGTAAATGGATTGACACATCTCGCGCGGTGTAGATACAGTAGGAAGCGGTATGGGGAATATCGTTCTTATTATGTTTAAGCGAGGTCTGGGGATGCCGGTCAGGCTTACCCTGTGACCGTTTGGTAGATGGAGGTGGCTAGTGTCATCTGATGAAACCCAGTTAGCTACAGTACTTAGGTAGATATTCATCCGATAAAATCGGCCTAATGCCGGTTCCCAATCCGGAGGAAAATTCAGCAGCTGGTGCTGGCTATATCGTTGTGAAATAGGTAGTTGTACGCGACTGTTCTCCCAATGGTCCTGGGTATCTGAAATGAGATATTGGAATAAACCAGCAGGTCGGTGCAGGTTATATCCCCGCCAAAATGGCTAATGCATGTGTCTAGGTAGTTCTACGGAGATAATGCAAGCCCCTTTTCTGCATCGAGGACCTGGGAAGCGGGGAGCTACTAGGTAGTATAAGTATTATCGATTATGTTTTTACACGGCGCCGAAGGATCACGATAACAATTGGCTTATCCTGAACGGTACATCAGTCAGAATCAGTATTGGAATCGAGATGCAGGGCCGTGGACTGATCGTCGCGGATCTCTCCTAGTTGGGGTGTTGAATAGGGCAAAATAACTTGGCGGGGGCAAGGGAAACTCGAGAAATAGTGCACAAAGACTAATGCTGTCAATCAATAGTTGGTCGCATCATGCAGAGCATGCAGAGCCGGCAGGGTTTTGCCAGGGCCTGGAAGACTACCGGCGCCTCATCAACGTGGTTTCGGTTGGATGTCGGCCACTCAGCCTTCGGCACCGGGTCTGGCATGTTGGGCTTAGATGGAAAATGCCACTTAGGTAGGTATGTCAATGGGATGGCTTGTTACTGGCCGCCAGCGAGTCTGGACACAACCTGGGCACTCATACTACGTAAGGTAGCAGTATGGACATGTATGCTACCTCAGCATTCGGCCTCGAGGTCGATCCATCTGCAGAAACCTGGGGCCTTGTCTTAAGTCGACAACGTTTACGTAGTATTGGACCCCTCCAACTGTATTCATGCACCATACTGTAGTCCTGGAAACAAATTGGATGGGGTTGTAGTATGCTCTCACACACGGCTGTCGCGTTTGTCTCGACGAAAGAATAATAACACTGCGCGTGAATTGAGGCAAGGGATGTGAAAATGGAAAGACCGCGGACGAGGAATTTGAAACAAACTTGACCCGTGTTTCTTGAGGATACTGTCCCTTGGTGAAGTAGGTAGGTAGTCTGATCTTTCCGTATGCTATGTCAATAAAACCAAAGTCTCGGGACTGTTGCCAGCCCACATCCTAGCACATATTCAATGCCTTCAAGTGTTATCCCTGTCGTACCGTATGCCACGGCAGTGGTGTATAGATCCGTATACCTACTACCTACTGGACTGTGGTGTATGTTAGTGGTTATATCAATTGAACAGAAGTTGTCTCTGACCGGGTCAATGTTACCGTTGCTGTACAGCTTCTGATGGTATACGATGCACGATCTTAATTGAATAGGCAACATTACATTAAGCTGTGCCGTGGGGCAACATCTGGATAATGGATTCTGACCTCAACTTCAATGACTCCGGTTGTATACACACGCCTTGGTGAGTCGTGTAGTGGGTCAAATACAACCGTGTCGCGTTTACAAATACCAGTGCCACACTGGCACGCACTAAGTACTACTGTAAGTAAGTACAGCCTGACTAGGTAGTGCCGGTAGCCCCAAGGTCACAAATGCCGCTGGTCGGTCATGCAACGAAGCCTCAGCTGTAAATGCAGGCAGAGGCACGGAGGAGGGTAGGGGTAATCAAAGAAGGCTGCAGGCGGTGTATTCCGAGGATGGGTATGCCTGGACGGGGAGGGAAGGATTTGATTTGGGGTAGATACCACCAGAATACCACCAGAATACCACCCTACCGCTTACATAGTACATAGTAGATAGCTGTCGCAAGCCGCTCGGCACCGGCATCGGAAAGTTCACGGAGAAAATAATCGATTGATTGCTGATTGTTCGACGTGCCAACAAACTTTTTTGGCCCATTATCTGGATATGGGCCGACCAGAGCCGACGTAGGCGAAATGGAAGCTGAAGCCGCACTGGCACAGTAGCACGCACACCTCTATGTATGACGGTCTGTTCTCCATCGTCCGGCTGCGCCGCCGCGAGTGCTGTGGCAGTGTTATGGCTTGACTGTCGAAGTCGGAGGGTTTCCCTTTCGCATTCACGAAAAGGTCACGATCAGCAAAGGTCTACTACCTACTATGTATTGTTAGATTTCGCTAGACAAAATCGCTACTGCACAAATAGCTTGGAGAGCAAGGCATAGACCAACCTAGTGAGGAAGGTATCTCTAAGTGCGCTGCCTTCCTGGGTTAGTAAAGACCCCATGGCGCTCCATCCTGGCGTACAGTGTTGCGGTACGGTGCAAGCTAGCCCGTTGAGCAGTCCGGCTGTTTGAAGTCGCTCAAATCGGCTAGACAAACGTTTGTGGAGGGTGGGATTCCAGGGGGAGGGCTCAGGGGCAGTCTGCAAGCTGCAAGGTACGGCCGTGGACTGACAGCACTCGTGACACCCTTTTTTTTTTTTTCCACTTGTTGGATTTTAGGGTAGGGGAGAGAAGCTTGGGCTGACATAGGAGGCCTAGGGCTCAGGGGCAATAGGTTACTACCTAGCAGTAAGGCACTAAGACCAAGAGTATCGTCACCGACTTGACTGAAAGTTGAAGTTCAGAAACGCCGAAGCCTGAAAGAAGGATACTGTATATACATACAGTGTTGATTATCATTTTGATATGCACTGTACATTGCTCGCATCGACTGGCATGGGTTGGTATCCATTTTACACTGCGCCCGATTGATGTGTATGTGATCCGCGCTTGATGCGGCAAGCTTCCTCTTTGCCGCGTTTGTCTGGAAAGGTGGCTGTTTTTTGTCAGATAGATGCTTGTCCTTACATGTAATGTAGGTGGTCTTTGAGCCAGCAGCCGCGAAGAAGAAACCGGAGGCATTCCGCAAGTGCCAAGACCTACCTGAGTTTCTGGAAGTGTAGACACCCAAATGTGGTCCGCTGGTGTGCTAGTTAGTACATAGTATTTACAGTGTACACAATAGCGCATGAGGAGTACTTAGTTTTGTCGCCGACTCAGACTTGCATCATGGGGCATAAGACCGACTGCTTGTACATGCCTCTACTTACACGACGGTAGTAGAAAGAACGGAGCCAGGACGTCGGCGACACTAGGTAGTAGTGGGGGAAATCATCACATATGAACACATTGCCGTCCTGCCCGCCTAGTGCTCTAGGTGACGACATCGTGGGCAGACGGAAGCTAACAGATCGCCAACATGTACTCGACTACTACCACTCTACAGCCGGTATGTACTGTAGCATAGCATCGTCAGTAAGTGGTAGCGCGCCACCAGTCACGGGGTATTCATGGAATGATGTGTGGGGGAGCCATAGTCGAGAGAGCAGATCAGTCGTCTGGTACGACTCTAAATCAAGTCTGGGCTGCTCGACAGGGGGGTGCTTGGCCCGGATGCCACCGATTCTCCGCGCTCGTGTTTATACGAAGCAGAGGTGCAGAGGTGCAGAGGGTTATGTGCCTCCCAGCAGCGGCTTGGCAACCCACGGGCTATACTTTTTTCTTTTTCTTTTTTCTTCTGCGTGTGCAGGGCAGAAAACAGGAATACAAACGATTGGGCAAATTTTGCGACGTATGCTCAACGGGCCTCTAGCTTGCTGAACAATATTTGCCGGTGCCTAGTACGTTGAGTCTGTCCATGTAAGACGCCGGCACGCTCTTGAGGTGAATCGACCGCTTAGGTAAAGATATAATTCGTACGGCAACACTGCTGGCCAGTTAGTCATATCTCATATGGCTTGGAATGTCTTGAGTAAGCCTCCATCCCCCAAAAGAGCGCTTTGGACACCTACTAAAGAAGCAGCATTGTGAGTGTGGAGTGACAGCATATGCCGCTAAACTCATTGCAGGTATTTGTATTGTGGCGTCCAAACCCCCTTCCTCTGCGAGGACTCGGAGACAATGCTGATTGGTCGGTTATCGCGCACCGATAGGACAAAGTGTGGCTAGAATTGGTGTCAGTAACCACCAAGGAAGATCCCGTTCCGTTGCGTTGTCTTACCTACTGTAGAATCTGATTGGCAGTGAAATACCTAGCCTTGAAGTACTACTACCTATGCATATGTAGGACTTGCTCCGGGGAGTTTGGGTGATGATTCTGAGTACAAGGTGGATTGTCATTGATACCTACATTGTGTAGATGCCTCGTTCAGGCACGAGTTGTTGGTTTGCTCAATAAATGAACCGGCTCCCCATGATCTTGCATTTGTTTTCGCAGCGTTGAAGGATACATTTGACATTGATAATGGATCCCTAGTCCCCAGTAGCGGAATTTGACGGCATGCAGTTTAGACAATCGCCGAAGTGCCGGCGGCCGCGGCCATCCACTTTGAGAGGTACGGTCGGCATCAAAGTATTGGCATGTCTCCCGTTCACAACATTAGCGAGCGAATGTGTGAAACTGTGAGACAGGCGAGACAGGAAGCGAGGGAGACTGGCAGTGACGTGAGAACGGCGTGATTCTCAACTCTGCCAAGACGAGACCAAAATCCTGGGTAAGCCATTTAGTGGACTAGCTCGCCACTACCCTTTTCCCAAGCCAGCACCATGCAAGACATCACCTTGCTTCATCTGGCATCGGCCGGAGCGGATGTCGGAAAGGCGCCAGAACGTTTGGTTTTGGTATGTCGCGGGATTCCAACAGCACGGAATATCAAGGTCAAGTGTTGTAGGAAGAGGGAGATGTACACTACAGGTAACCTACATATGTACCTAGCACATAAATAATGTATGTAGCGTAAGCTGTGGCTGATGATGCGGGATCTGGCCGGATAGCTAGCCCGCTCCGTACTCTACTCTGCAGGCATTCGTTATTCCGTTGAATATATCGGCCGAGCCTTGCAGCACAGTAGTATCCTGAGAGGGAGTAGGACAGATAACAGTGTAAGGTACGTAAGGATTTCTTGAGCATCAGCATCAACCATGTACTTGGTGGAGCGTAGATCGAGAATCAAACCAAACCAAACCAAACCAAATCACGCCGGATGTTTCCAGTTTGCTTGTTGGAACACAGCAGCGGCATGGGTCGAAGAAAGGAACGAAGAAAAGAACGACAGTAACATCTCATATGACCTCTTTTTTTCATTCTAAGGTTTGAAACAGACCTGACAATGTGAACAATCGGCCAAATGCCACAGTATGTACGCGTAGAGAGAGGCTTGCAAGTGTAGGTAGACGAATAGGAGTCCATCTAGGTAGTGTAATGTTTCTTGGAGTCTTGGAGTCTTGGTGTTTGACGCGGGTAGTGTCTTGGTCGCGTCCTCTCGGAGTACAGCAGCAGGTACATAGGTAGGTACATAGGTAAGTACAGGCAGCGACTGCTTTTGAACTTGAAGTTTCCACTTGGCAAATGCTCAAACACGCTTAACCTCCCTTGGTTAGTCTCTTCTTGTGTCTTATGCAGGCAGAAAGGCAGAATGCAGGTACGAGACCTACACATACAGTGTACAGCAACAAGTATATGTACTGTATCTACATGCAGGTACTTAGTGTAGGTAGGGTGTAGGTAGGTAAGCAGCAGGCGAGGGCAGGCCACTGCATCGCCAATCTAGACCACCCGCCCTACTGTAAGAAGGGTAAACACGATGGTGACGGAAACAACGGAATCCCTTTTATGCCATCCATGTACCCTTTGGCCTTTGATCTGGCCGCTGTCTGGCCGCTTGGGGCTTTGTCCTGCGGGCTCTCTGTGCTACGTTTTGTGCCGCTCTTGTGTTCCTCGTCGGGTCTACACTGCCTACACTACCTATATGTACCTACCTGATAGGTGCCCAAACTGTGCATCACATACTACCTAGGTACCTTGTATGTACTTAGCCCCCACCATCCATCCATCCATCCATCCATCCACTGGCTAGTAGACTGTACAGGGCTCTCACACAGCTGGCTTGATGCACTGTGCCTAGCCCCTGTCCTGCCCTGTTCACACCACCAGAATCTGACCAGAACACCACCATGGGCACACTTGACCGCCCACAACCTGTCCCTATCCAGATGTCTTCCCAGACTCCCCAAGTCCAAAACATGCGACCAGCTGTGCTATCTGACGACCTACTTACACAAATCCATGGTGTAAACATTTCCAAAAATCCTCTGGGCGGGTACTCTTGAGTAGGTCACGATTGTTTGCGTGTGTAATAAGTACTTTAGGTAAGTACATAGGTAAGGTACTGTGTAAAGCAAGACCATCTAACCACCCACAGAGCCCATACCACTATAGTAGTACCTAGGTACCTCCTTCGTCACCCCATCAGGCTGCACCAGGTACAACCATACAACGCAGCCCGCAGAGGCTACTGCAGGTACAACTGTAGGCTAGCGCTTAGTGCACCCTACCTAGACACCTACTTACTTAAGTATTGTAGGTAGGCAGGTACATCCATAGTACAGGTCTCCACTGTGGCCCCCCGGAGCAAGCGCTGTGGGTATGTACTTATCGGGTACCTGGTCGTCCACACATCCGCCCTCCCTACTGGAAGTATCTCCCTCAGGGCTTGCTGGTACCTGGGTGCAGTGGTGTGCCCTTCTGTGTGTCTGCTGGTGTGGGACAGCCCGAACTGGCCCGTCCAGACCAGTCACAGGCTCCCTTTCCCGCCAACTCACCGGCCCAGGGTTTTTTTCTTCGGCCATCCCCCCTCCCTCTGCTCCCTTCTCCTCCGTTTCTTCGTATCTTGCCAATCTTTCTTCTACCGCCAGTATCGTCGACCTTTTTCGGCAATTCGATTTTTTTTTTTTCTTTCCTTTCATTTTCCCCCTCCACGTTCCTTTTCAACCCTTTGTAGCCATTACGGACACCGTCACTCCTTTCGGGTCCATTTCATTCCTTAGGCTTCATTATACACCGTCGCGAAGACGCGCCCACCGCTTGTTGACCAACCCTCGATTTCGTCTGCGACTTCGACTTGGAACGACACTCGAGCTAAACAATACCACCACTAGCACCCAGAACAGCAACAACAATACCAGCAAGAATCAATTCTGTATCTGATCAACCGAGACCGACGCGTCTTTAGCCACGCATTATATGCCTATCTCGACTGTTTAGATTCAGGATACAGAACGACACTCCTTCAGACTTACCACTTTCAATCTTTTATATTTCTTTCAACATTACATTTGGACGCTATCTTCGTCGCCCTGGGTTCTCACTCACGTCTTGCATAACTCAGCCGCAGTTGAACCATACCACAATCACCGAGCACTTGTCCGCCAAACACCGCCTCGAAGCATATAGAGTTGCTTACGAAATGGAGTTGGCGATGGAAATGCCAATGAAGATGGAACATCCCATGGAACATGCCGTGTCCGAAACCCCAATGGCGACGCATTCGACTCCTGAGCCATCCAGCCTCACGCCTGCTGGATCCACCGGCACCAAGATGAGCCAGTCGCCCTCGCCCAAATCGACTGCGTCTGTCCCTACCCCCAACAATCTCTCAAAGCGCCCTCCTCGAAAGAGCACTTTGACTCAGCAGCAGAAGAACCAGAAGCGACAGCGGGCTACCCAGGATCAACTCACCACTCTGGAGCTCGAGTTTAACAAGAACCCGACACCCACTGCGACTGTGCGCGAACGGATAGCCGAAGAAATCAACATGACCGAAAGGTCTGTCCAGATTTGGTTCCAGAACCGGTGCGTAAACAGCTTCCCCACAATCCATGGCTGTCACACTGACCCTTCTCTTTCTAGGCGTGCCAAGATTAAGCTTCTTGCGAAGAAGAGTTTGGAAAGCGGCGAAGACATCGACTCGATTCCGGAGTCTATGCGTGCTTACCTCGCCATGCAGGCAATGGAGTCTGGCAAGGGTCTTGGTGGACCCTACATGGGACGTACTGGCTTGATGCCGTACGGTTCTATGATGCTGGGCGGCGATCAGGGTGGACAAGGCAAAGTCTGTAAGTTGTCACCGCCCGTAGTTCACTGTTCCATGCCTTGTGTTTGCTAACAGCAAATCAGTGATTCACCATCTGACCTGCCGATCTTTGAGCATTGGAAAGTGGATGCGTGTCGGGCAGAATACGATGGATCTCATCATCTTCTACTCACCCGAGAAATGCACAATGACTTACTACATCAACAACGATCAGGCTGGCTATAAGATCGAATATCACTTCAGTGCTATCAAGAACATATTTTTGGAGAATGCGGAGGGGGATGGGAAGCTCGGTGGAATTGTCATCGAACTAAACCGACCACCCAACTTCTGGATGGACTCGTCTCCCAACTCCAATGGATTTTTCCAATGTGGCGATTTCACCGAGGACCAGCAGGCCACTCACTGCTATGTTCACCATCTAGGCGGTAATCCCAAAGTTCTAAGCGGTCAACTAGCCAAGTTGGTCTCTTTAGAATCTTTTGCTAACCGTCACAACACAAACCCCTTCGATATGAGCCACGCCTTGTCTGTATCAGCTCCCGTGTCGCCAACGAATCGTCCTTCTTCGCAGCCAAACTTCGCTCAGCCTCACGTCGGCATGTTCCAGGAATCGCAATGGGGAATTAACCCAATGTCCCACGGTATGCGTGGACCCGGTCATAAGCGACAGCGCAGTCGCTCAGTTCCTTCGGCCGTCGATTTCGCCATGTTCCAGACTCCCATGCCATCATTTTACATCCAACACCCTGGCGAGAACCAGCCTCAGCCACATAACCCTAACATCTATGCTCCCATACCCCAGCAGCCTCAGGCACTTAATCCCGGGTCGCATCTGCGGATAGATACACAGGCGGCCTATGGTTTGGATATGCGACAATACCCTCTGTCAGCTTCGACTACGGCCCCTTCGGAATACTCGAGTCCCAACTTTTTCCCGCAGGCCCCTGAAGGCACTCCACTTCCCGTGCATACTCCATATAGCACCAACTTCCTTTCACCGATGCCCCAAGTTGCACCTCCTGCCTCCCCACTCTCATATGGCAGCCAACACGGAGACCCAGCCATCGTTGAACAGTCACCTCCTCTCGCCATGATGCAGCGACCCGCATCGGCCGACCTCTATCCCATGGGAGAGTCTGCTATTTCAGACGACGGGCACAGCCTGAATGAGATGTACTCGAAACATACCATCAACTTGCCTATGCACCCTCACTCTCCAGCATTCATTGAGCCTGGTCAAGCTGATCTGGATATGAATCAGTTGGTGCACTTCGACCCCATTGACCAGCCGAGTCTGTCACCAGAACACATGCCGCATCCTTGATTAGCTGTCGCATCTTCAGCATGATCTCGTGGTCATGGGCTGGTGCTCAACTCGCCAGTGGTGTATATACCTGGCTAGATCCTCTCTTCTTGCTCTCCTAGGTCTTCATCTATCTGGCGTTACGGGCATATATACCTCTTGATTTGATGGTTCGTTTGATCTACGATTTCAGTATTCCCCTCTCCGCGTCAGTCTTGAAACTTTGAAGACTTGATTCCTATTCGTTCCATTTCATCGACATCCTCCATCAGATCCTCAAAATCGCCATACCTTTAATTTGACAATTGATTGTCCTTGTGTCTGGTACAGCGATTAACTTTGTTCGGTTTAACAATTTTTAACTCCACGGACGCGCATATGCCATAACCGCCATCGGCATTCTGCGTCCCCCATCTAATACTTGCAATATCTGCAACCCCATTTATCACTTCTCAATCTGGATACATGTTCTTTCGCACTTGTCATTTTTCTCTGTCGCATTTACGATATAAGCGATGTCATTCAGGCCTGGGGTGGAATAAAAAAACCGACGAAAATGGATGTTGGCCCAGGTGGCTGTGATTCCGGATACTAATCTTTAACTTGGCTGCTGAGCACCTCAGTAATCGGAGCTGGTTCGGGGGGTTTTACTGGCTGGGATGTCGTTCGGTTTTGTGGATATCTGTAATGATTGATACCTTTAAAATAGATGGATATGGTCAACCACGCAAATATGACAAATTTCTCACTCGTATCTATGAAGACTTGGAAGGAATTACCAGTGCTGTTGTCCTGCCCCGTAATGCTTAGTGCTTGTCGTATATGAATTCAATCCCTTGAGGAGGTAGGTGTATGCGTTTAAGCTTGGAAGCTGGATTTGCAGCTCTGTCTGTCTACTTGTTAATCACATGTCAGATTTGAAGCGACTAAGTAGTAATGCCTGAATGACGAATGGTGCTTGATACCGGCATCTTGTTGATCGGTTGTGTTTACTTCGCGGGGCGAGTGGACTGATTATTATTTGCTTTATCTTTTAAGGATAGTCATGAGTTTTTTTTTTTAAGTTGTATTTTTTTTTTATATTTCGTTTGGTCGTTATTGGATATTTATACTTGGATGTTGTTTATAAGGTAATAAGGACGATAGTTTTGAAGGATGTTGGTTCGGGTTTGGGATTCAGATTGGTGTGAATGTTGGTTTATGGGCGCTTGCTCGGTATCTTTGGGATGGGATTGGGATCTTATTAAGTGGGAGGGGGAGGGATGTATACTTGGTATATGATCCCAAGAGCCATGCGGTTTAACATCGTTTTCGTGATATAGATTTTAGATGTAGAGGAGCTGTTGGGATGGGTTTGCGTTGTCTTTCTCTGGGCGAGTGTGATGGTTAAGATATACCGAGATGGTGGGATAGAAGAGTATATATATCTAATGAAGAGTATGTTATTTTCGCGGAGCAGTTATCCGGTAAAATAATGCGTGACCTTGTTCTTATTGAAAGTAGTGAACGATTGTTGTAGTTGGTTGATCTTGTTATTGCGCTTATGCTATAGTAGGTGGTCTTTTTACGCTTTTCTTAACGAGTGATTCACCATTTTTCATTTATTCTGATACGTCTGGTCCCGTCCGAATTCCGAGAGCTTAGTGAGATATTACACAATCGTTTGATAGTTTCGGCGACGTGGTTATCTTCATGGTCGACCTGGGCTCCGTAGTAATTCACCTAGACTGAGAACACTGAGGAGAATTCTGCGGCATTCATGAGCGTATGTCGAAGGGACCGAGACGAATCGTGAATGGAGCGGAAGGGAGAAGGGGATTATGCACCACCTATAATACGGAAGGCTTCGAAACGCTTCCACTAATTGCTATCATGACGCGAGGGTGGAATATAAGGTACTGGTGATGCTCGAGTTCTGATCGTACCGTTATTTTCTCCCCTCTGATGTATAAGCGCTGGTTTCTCTTGTTATACGGGCTCGCCCCAACAATGATACTACGTAAGAATTGAGCCTCAATATACTCATAGGTGCCAAAATATCCTTAACTAGATCTGATCATGTCATCGACTAGACCATATCAACTCAGCGCTTATTCACACGGACCCGGGCGTCACAAACTCCACTTTCACCTTTCAAAAGTCCGAAGACCGAGAGAGCAACACGGCGCGTAGTTAGACAAACCCCATCCGGAATCGCGCGGGTTTGCGGCCGCACCGTGATTATTAATCTTATGTAGCCCCATTTGAGTAGATCGTGGAAGTTCCTTTGGGATTTAGTCTAAGTCGTGAAAGGAGATAAAGCATGCCGGAGTTAGACAGCTCTAAAAACAGACTAGGATCTCACGATATAAACTACAGCTATTACATCCAGGCTACGATGCGTCTCATATTCTCCGATACCCTTCGGAATCGGAGTAAGAAGTCTGTTTTATATGTTTATTCCGTGAATCTAGCATCCTATTCTTGATCGATTGAATTGCCAAGAACGAGTATTAGGCATTCATATCATCGACGAGATGCTTAGCGTCTTGCCGATATCCATCATGATTCCCACCCTACTAAGCAGACCGCAAGTGGATGCGGGATGCTGAGCAGGTACTTCGTTGACAAGATGACCGATGTGCGCTTGCGGCCTTCATCTCCTCATGGCGACTTACAAATCAGCCCCGTTCAACATCAGCTGAGGCGAAGAGGTTATCAGGTCACGGCTAGCTTCAAGGGGCCATCATGCGTGAGTGAACGGGGAATAGATATATATAAAAGATAGATGATATCTTCCATCTTCGCCAATCAACACACCTGCTTAGGTAGACCATCGCATAGAAATTCAGGCACTTTACGTCACAAGTCTTGCAATAGGTTACATATATCACCACAACATACTCGCCCATCTCGCAACCATTCATTCACTATGGCACCAACAAACACAGCGGCCTACTACTCCTCAGACAAGGCGCCCAGTCTAGAAATCGCCAATTCCCCTTACCCAACGCCGGGGCCAGACGAAATAATCATCAAAGTCGCTGCAGCAGCGATCAACCCCGTAGACTCGAAAATCCAATCCGCGGGGACTGCTCTCTTCCCGTTCCTCACGTATCCTATGGCAGCTGGTATCGATGTCTCAGGCACCGTGGTAGAAGTGGGTTCATCCGCAACGTCCAAATTCCATGTGGGTGACCGCGTGCTCGGGTTCCTGTGCGAATTCACCTCGCGCTCAGGGGGTTTCCAGTCATACGTCGCCGCCAGCACCTCTGTAGTTACAAAGCTGCCCAAGGAGACGTCCCTCATCGAAGCCGCAACGCTTCCATCCGGCGTAGCTACTGCCGCCGAGGCGCTGTACGCATGCCTTGGCCTCGATCATCCGTCTGTACCACCGCGTCCGCGCAACGGGAAGACCGTCCTCGTGGGCGGCGGCGCAAGCGTTATCGGCAGCAGCGCAATCCAATTCGCCGTAGCATCGGGCTACGAGGTCATCACGACTTCGTCTCCTGCTAATTTCGAGCACTGCCTTTCTCTGGGCGCTGCTCTCGTCTTCGACTACCGCGCCCCGGATCTCGCGAATAAGCTCGTATCCGCCTTCAGCGAGCGCGAGTGCGCAGGTGCGCTTTCATGCGTTGCAGAGAGCAATCCTGTTGTTTTTGAGGTCGTCAGCAAGAGTAAGGGGAACAAGGTCGTTGCGTGCTCGCTCTTGTTTAGTAAGGACGGGGTGCCGGCGGGTGTGAAAGCGGATATGTTCCATGCGTACAATGTCAAGGATACGCCGCTTGCGGAGGTCGTCTTTGGGGCGTTCTTGCCTGCGGCGCTCGAGAGCGGGCAGTATAAGTGTGCGCCGAAGGCGCGAGTCGTCGGACATGGGCTGGAGAGTGTGCAGAAGGGGTTTGATATCCTTGCGAGGGGCGTGTCGTGTGAGAAGTTGGTTGTTACCCTTGGGGAGCAGGAGTAGATAAGTTACTATCTACACAACTAAGTATGTATCTGTTGTACTGTGCTTAGTTAACAATACTAAAGAATACATAATAGCGATCGAATAATCCTCCGGTCTTCTTTTTAATTGTTCGCGAGTGCTTCCGCATCATCAACTTCTGTAGTGACGCTTCAGTCTCAACATCGTGAAGTAGCGTTGAGATAGACAATCTCACAGCAAGAAGAGCGACAAATGTAGGTTCATAGGACTTATTTTCTATGAAGCAGTCCATTTGATATACAAGGGTATGTGTCACCTTCATTTAGGCCATCGTGCTCAACTCAATAGGCTTGCCCTGAACGTTGCTTAATGTTGTCCAGTATGGTGGTTGAATGACAGGAGGAAAGTCCTTCTCTTGGTTTGATTTAACTGGGAAAGGCATTAAGACACAGATCCCCTAACCTCCATGGAATAAAGGCACTCTGATTATGTATGAGGTAGCAAGCGAAGAGTTAATAGAGGGAACTTCTTGTTCTATGTGTATTCACCCTTAAAAGATCATTCTATTTTGAATGGCTTGTATCCTACCTATTAGTTATTTGACTAAGTACTTATTGTAAAATATCGGAGCATCATTTCACAATCTTCCCCCATGGGGATTAACGGTAGGGTCTGGTGGTCTAGTGGTATGATTCTCGCTTAGGGTTAACCCTACAGCATTGTTTGCGAGAGGTCCCGGGTTCAATCCCCGGCCAGACCCTGTTTTTGCTTCCCAGTATTATAGATCTCTTTTTCGCTCAGTTTTTAAACTCGTTGTCTTGTTTTATCAGCTTGAGTGAGATCCTCTGGATGTAAAAGCCTGCATTGTCTCTCTCTCTCGTAAGCTTATGAACATGGATATCTTCGTATAAGATTATCACGAAGTGAATACATGTACCAAGTTTCAGTAAGTACTGTGTGATATTATTAACATCCTTTGAGTAGTTAACGTTAAATGTTCTGGCCTGACTTGAAAAGTAGCAACACGATCAGTCCAAGGTCACATGGAGAATATGGGATTTTGCTAGTTGGGCTAGGTACTCATTGTAAACATCCCGTTTTACCAACATGGGGGTATTAGGATGAAGCAGAGATAACAACTTGAACCACTCAGACATTGAAAGCTATTGATGGTATTGGTCTTGCATGCACTTGATCAGCTTGACTGGGTCGCTTGTATTAATTATTACCTATCAGAAACGAACCTCACACTTGTTGGTGTCATCTGTGTGCAGTAAATTCTAAGAACACCCATTCACGTACCAACGTAAAACCAGCTACCCTTTTTCTCGTTTTCGTTGCCGCCTTTTGCGTCACTCTGTTTTAAGTTACCTGACACTATGTGTCTAAGGAACATATTCTCTCTCGTTCGTCCCCTATGAAGAGCGCACTCTGACTTATAACGCCTAATTTATTGTCTCTTCCTCCCGGGATAGCTCACAAATATCTTCCACATCAACGCAGAGTAGAATTACCTATCAACAAACCCAGCATCATAGAATCTACAAGCAATTTTGTCATTGTTGGCGGTGGCCTGTCTGGTTTGGTACTTGCTGCTCGTCTTCCTGAAGACCTTAGCGTGACAGTTACTGTCCTTGAAACAGGCAACGACCACACGACAGACCCTCGTATTTGGACACCTGCTTCATGACTCTCCGTACTTGGCACACCAGACTTCGACTGGAACTACCAGAGCACACCACAGGTGAGAAATTTAAATACTAGCGATTCAATATCTTCTCTTCAGACTAATAGAGTTGTTGTACAGAAAGGAATGGTAGTTCCATAATTACCTTAAATATTAATTGAATAGAGCCTTAAACCATTAGAACAGTTCTATCAAGTTGCGACAAGGTCGATAGAACACCAGTAAATGATTTAACATGGTCTAATCTGCCTGATATCCTCAAGATTGCACGGGACACACTTCCCTTTGAATAAGCTTGTCCTTTGTTGCCCATGAACGTTTCGAATTCGTCCGAGGCACAAGGTTTGAATGATACTTGTTACACGTGCAACCTCTGTACTAGCTGAATATGCAGTTCGCCAAGCACTTCGACCGTACGAAGGACCTTTGCAGGCTGTTCATGATCTTTCAAGACATGCAGGCAATATTGGGCAATATTGGAAAGTGAGGTTATACAGACTTCGCTTCTTGAAACAGACCCCAGAAACCTAGGCGGTCTGGGCTGGCAGACCAGTTGTATATAGAGTCAAGTCAAGCCACCAAGAGCCGAGAAGGAGTTGGTTGGTCAAGGACTTATGCAGCCCTAGTTGTTCATTATAATCTGAATTGCCTAGATTCTAAGCCCAGTATTCCTGCCCTTGTTATAATACTCGAGAGTTCGCCCTTTCTAGATCTTTGACTCGGCTATCAATGACTTCAGACTGGAAATCAAAGTCTTGGCTTTTGGCACCGCTTGCCATGACGTCGACGCCAATTTGGCAATAAGTTAATAATCATGGATGAGTATGTTTGACAGCGACGGGAACAAAAGGGACCGGCAGTACTCTACATTACTTTATTACACATCCCCGGTGAGATACAGCCCCTGCTCTAGTTGGAGTAGCGCTGAAACATGTATGCAGGGGTAGAGAGAAGTACTGATACATATATGGACTCAGAATCCCTTACAAATACATAGGCGACGGAGCAGGAGGCATTTCTTCAAATTTTGTACTTAATAAAAACAGGCAATATTACCCAAGCTTCATCATAGTAGGCTTCTGTGGAGAAGGAGGATGAGGTGGGAGTGAGGAATTCAGAAGGCCCCTTCTTGACGTGGGTGGGTGGCTTTTGTATGCGCTGAATGTGCTGAACACCCTGCACGCTGCTCTAATTCCCAAATCAGTGTAATTGTCGAATATAAGGGGTTATATCTTAAGCCAGGATATCGGACAAACGGGGATCTTAGGGTAGACCTATATTAAAAAGACAAAGGGCTTCGTAAAATCTCTGCATAGCAGGCTAAACATATATATAAAATATATAGTTAACTATATATATTATTATTAAATAAACGTTGCTTTACCTTTAAGGCGTATATTAATAATTTATAGGGTAGATCCCCGGAGTTAGAGCTAACTTAGCCTAACCCCTATATAGTGCGCTATACCTTTGCTCGAGAGGCCTTACGTATTATTGCCGCTCCAGGTGCTATAGCAGCGAACACCAACTCTCGTCACTACCTCAGTAAGTCTCAATCATTTAAGGCTTACCGGACTAGGCTAACATATGCCTTACAATATAGGTCTATCCGACCATATCTACAGATGGAGTCCTGGGAGTCTGGCTTCTTTTGGCAAGGTTCACACTATCAATGAGCGCATCCAGTTAAGTGAACTGTCGAATATGGCCAGCTTTTATTATGATTTTATCCGGAACTTTGATCAAGCAGATATATAGAGCTTGTATACTGAAGTGGTTGAGTTGCATCGAAACTTGACATGTACTCAATACTCAACCTTGCAATGCTTCAACTAGGTCAACATCAATGATTCTCTCTTTTTCGGGTACTGAAGTGATTTCTCGTAAGTAGGTCATGTCTGATAAGCACAAATAGAAAGAGTAAGATAATATGACTTGAATTTAGTTCTTATACTGAAGTGAATTCTGGTAGGTGACAACATCACCGGGATATTGACGTTATTATTCGAGTAAAACTAATTAGGGCGTTCCACCACACCAGGCAACCAATCAAACATCCACACTGCCGAAGACGATATGATCACCACCAGCTACGATGATACAACCTTACTTCGCTCGCCTTTATTGAGCATCTGCCAACACCGACCGTCGAATCCCAGTCTTTGGAAGCTCTCACCTAGTTGAACCCAATCCATAGCACCTGCTAAGAGTATTCCAGCGGTGAAATTACGAATAAGTGCCTTTTCATCTTTGACAAAGTTTCTCGTTAGAGTTGCGCAAAGAAGCAGAGCATTAGACAATAGGGGAACAAATGTTTCCAAAGAGATACCTATGTTCTCTACCTCGTCGCATAGCGGACCGATAAGATACCGTGTCTTGATATTTATGACAGCCTGTGCCATTATATCGATCACCGGACTGAATTGAACAATAATTGTACCGTTGGTGACTTCATAGCTCAGCCCCGTTTCAGATGTGGCCGGCAAAAGGTCAGAGTATACAGACATTACCAGCGACTTTTGCAGACTGAGCTACACAACCAGCAAGCAGGCGGCGACTACCAGCGCACGATTCTTGTTTCAGAGCAAGATAGCTTTCGAGAACTGCAAAACAAGCTCCGCCAAGCCTTGTTAGGAAAGACGGGAAATACACTCTTTCGTCCTTTGATGCATCCCGTGCAAACCATCAATGGATTCTCGGGGTTTTCAGAGTCAGGCAAAAGCAGTCATGCTCAGGCATTTTGCAACGGAATGGGCGCGCAACACGCCTTCAGATCAAAGATTGTTTATTTAATGGAGCAATCAGTCGAAGGCTTGGAAAGAATATATATTCGCTTAGTAGCGAAGAGCAAGCTCCGCATTTCCTCCATGAACTCGAGCGATTCGCGACAGCCCACTATTGGCTTCGGTACATCACCATTGAAAGCCTCCATGGCCATGAAGTTACAAGGTTCCTGAAGTTGTGGCTCGGAGATGGATTCCAGGTAATACACATCGCCGTAGACAATGCGAAGCGTGTCAAGAGTAGTACATATGATCCCATTAGATTATCTAGAAGTCTAAGTTACAATACAGTTATCTGGCTGGATGAAGGTCTTATATACATATTCCCAGCATTCCAGTATGTGGAACGCAAGTATCACCGCCTTCCCTTTCTGACAAAGCGAAGGAGCAGGTCGCTCATATCCTTAGAGGAGTTGGAACGGCAAGATCAAACTAAAAAAGAAAGGGGGGTGGGAATAATTGCAGCTGAAGCAGATTTCGTGCTGGATAATAACGGCAGTTTCGAGAGTGCGGAGAAGTCATTATTGCTCGCAAATGACATAGCATCCAAGGGGACTAGGTTGCGGGGACAAGAATAAAGCGTGAGTTGAACGGGCAATGTGATGTAATTAGATAGTTCATGTGGTACGGATTGTAGATTCAACCAACTCAACCGCTTTTCGTACAAGTGCTCGATCATTCCCATAAGTGAGCTTTTCCAGTGCTTCCTCATACTTATAGAACTCTAGTTGATACCTGTCTTCGTGTTGACCCACAGGCTCTCCTTCACTAACCGCAGCCACATACCACCAAATTATTTTGATGTTATTCTCCCCAAGACGCCGAAGATGCATTCCGATTGGTTCGCAAGCATTGTCGAAAAGCCTCACTTTATCTGGTAGGTCCACCTCACCGCCCGGGGGGCATGCACGGGAATGAAGGTTTATGGGCAGGAGATAACAGGGCACACCCGTCTCCTCAGTAGTTTCACGAAGTGCAGTAGCCGCACGTGATTCGCCGACATTACGACGACCTTTTGCAAGGATGTACTCATCACGACTCAGCAAATGGAGGACGCAGATTTCACAGGTCGAGAGCCGGAATAGTATAGTCCCTGCACTTTCCACATACCCCTCGGCTGTATAAACCTCCGTCTCGAATCTTGAGGTAGCCATGCTGGAACAATCATGGACATCTAGGTCATCCATCTCTGTTAGCAGAAATAAATATTGTTGGACAAATAGAGATTTTATCTCATCTGAAAGAGAATGTTTGATCGAAGAGACCTTGAACATACTAGTGCTAGAGGTGTAAATACCTTGAAGAAGAGTGCATGTAATGGGTATGGATACAGCCAATCCTAATATAGAGCGAACACACCTCCCTCAACAGAGGTAGCCCATCTTTTACAGTCAACAAATTAAAAAATGAACGGGTAGAATGTCAAGTGAAAGAACAAAGAGGGGTAGCATGACCTGTTAGCTAAGCCAGTCCAGGCTAACTTCCAGCTATGTAGTTATGTTATGTATGCCGTAGCCAACATTGCTTTATTGAAGAGATCGACCAGTCCCAAGGCCTCTCTAGAGCCCAATTATTCTTTTATACCCTTGTATCCATTTGCAACCCCAACACCTGAGCGGTTCTTAATTGAGCCACCACAGCCACTACGCGGCTTTAGGATTGGGCTTTCATAGGTACCTATATGGGTAATATCTTCCTCCTATATTGTATTATCTACCTGAATTTGGAAACTTTGAGCTGAGACAAAGATGCGAGAATGCCTTACCTGAGGTCGAAATGTAAATACCAGACGTTTTAAAACCAACAGCATGTTCATAAGCACTGCCCACCTGGGCAGTTGGTGTCATGGATCGGCAAGAGCACCGCCAAAGCTCTACGTGGCAACAGGCACGCCTTGGCTATGGACTAACACTGCTCTATTTATTAATTTTTGGTTATAAGTGAATGTGGTATACGTGCTACGTACAAGGGATGATTCTACGT
Organism: Xylaria bambusicola; assembly: GCF_022495145.1. Classification (NCBI taxonomy): domain Eukaryota; kingdom Fungi; phylum Ascomycota; class Sordariomycetes; order Xylariales; family Xylariaceae; genus Xylaria; species Xylaria bambusicola. The sequence goes on from NW_025953582.1 coordinate 198,762, forward strand.
TAGCAGGCATGACCTAATGCTTAGAATGGGGTAAACACACCCCGAAGTACGTTTTAAACCGAGATATCTGGACTAGTTAGTACCTACACGGCGCTACGAGTGTCATTCTTTCGACTTCCTGCGGAGTACATCCACTCAATGACCCATTCACCCGAAACAGCACCTTGTGCTAGGACTGTCGTGTTACGCTATCCAGCCCTGATGCAGAATTATCGACCTGTGCAGCAGAGGTAAGGCTAGTAAAGGTGGCGCATACCAATCCATCTCCTCCCATACCTTAGTTTTCCCGAGACTCAGAGGCACTGGGGGGGAACGAGGTAATATCCTAGCTCTTTATACTGCTGGAAACATAGATGTGGCCGCTCAAAATCTGGATCAAAGGCATCTCGGACAATGCCCTTGCCGTCAGGCACCCTGTTCGGATTCCTACCATTCCACCCAAACGGGTTTTCGCCGTCATTGTAAAGGAAGCTGTTGACTTCTTTGTCAATCCAAATACCCCGTGCAGGAGGTTCATGACCATTTGGGTCTACACCAATGGAGAGTATCGGGCGCGCATCATCTGGTCTGTCCCGCCATCCCAGCACATCGCGCATCTCTTCGAGCAAGGTCTTGTAAGTGCTCCCATCCCACATGAAAACGAGGAAGCTCAGTTCAACCGACCGAATGCTTAGCGGTAGTGCGGCGAGCAGTGAAATTACGTCAGTCTGCGTAACCATGAACCTCGTAAGCCCGAAATGCCTGGGCCGAGGCCACTTGTCCGTTGGAAAGATACTGCGTAAAGGAATGTGATTCTCCATCTCTATTTGAGAATAGGTGTCTCCTCCAGACGCGGTCCCAAACCTAAAATCTTCTAGATTTACTGCTTCGCGTAAGGCTTGGTGTAGGAGGCCGCTACGGAACGAATGCCATTCTTCGTCCTCCTGACCGGTTATCAAGAGATCGAGCTGAAGTCGGGTGAAGCCTGGCTGCTGAAGGATTGCGACGAAATTGTTGTAATCTTCACAGGGCTCGTCAAAAATGCGACAGCTGAGTCCAGTTTTCAAGTGATGTGCATCTACAACGAAATCTTCATGGAGACACCATGCTAAACCATGGGATCAGCAGTCGCAGCAAGCAATAATGCGATCTATAATGAGGACAAAAGCACTGTCAGATTAGCAGGTATATAAGTAGCGCTGACAGATCTAACGACGTAGACGTGGTGCTCACAGTTCAAGATCTTAAAGATGGAGTAGGTTGTAGGGCAAGAGAGGGAAATGAGAAGAACAGGAATCTATGAGAGGTGTAGTATCCTTGAAGTCTTCTTCCACCTCGATGAGATATGACCTAGTTAGGTTGCTGAAACATCGAATGATACCGCTTTTATCGGTGGCACTTCGAAAAGCAAACCCAGCTGCGCGGCCGGGGTCATTTTATGCAAAGAAACACTTAACTGTCTTCATGCTTTCGGTCAAAGCGTTCAAACACTTAGGGAGCCAACCCAGGAAGGCCAGCCCCCCGATCCATAAAGAGGGAAAGAAAGGTGGGAATCAGGAATGCTGAAAAAGTAAATACAATAATAATTGCGCAAGATATGAAGGTTGAACAGCGACCTAGAAGCCAGGCTCTCCAAGCCCTATAATTACATGATTACGCAGCAGCCCTCTGTACTACCTCCACCTGGCAATGATGTCCCGGTATAGTCCCTGGGGCATTCCGACTTGGTCCATGCCTCAATTGCTTTCTCGAAAAGGCCCAAGACATCTTCGTAGTCAGTTGCCGACGCATCAACAAACATGCAGTTAAGGGAGTTAGCCAGCTCAACTCCCTCTTTCGGAGACACAATCCTGTCGGGAACCTTGTCGCTCTTATTGCCCACAATTACAGTAGGAAGAAGTGCTTGGATTGGGACCCCATGTTTCGAAGTTTTCCATCCCTTTATCTTAAAAATCCGTTGGCACAAATGTTCAATTCCGTCGAAGGATTTCCGCGATGTAACATCGTATACTAGAACTATTGTCAAATATAAGGGGTTATATCTTCAGCCAGGATATCGGACAAACAGGGATCTTAGAGTAAACCTATATCAAAAAGATAAAGGCTCTTGTAAAATCTCTATATAGCAGGCTAATCATATAGATAAAATATAAAACATGATTAATATGTTATTAAATGTTGTATAACTATTAATTATTAAGAGATTAAATTAAATATTGGATTGCAGCGTTGTAGTGTGGTAGGCTAGCCCTTGCATGTTTGATCATCTTAATGGATCAAAGGTCGGACATCACTTGCCAGTCAATCCTTTTCCAGCGCAGCCAAATACTCCCATCATTTCCAAACCCACGATCTTGCAGCGCCCTCCATACACGCGTAGCGTAATCGGTTGACGAGTAATTCTCCGGAATAGGCAGATCCTGCACCATAGCCAGTGCACTGGAAAAGTTAATACCGATCCACTCTCTGGGAACATATTCAGCAGCCTGCCAATCAATAATGCTAATCGTTCCTTTCTGGCGGTCTATGAGAACGTTTGTGGGCCCCATGTCTCCATGGAAAAAGCAGAAAGGGCGCTGCGGGTCGATGTTGACCGTCTTGCAATTTGCAAGTATGTTAGGCATATTCTTCCTAGTTAGGGCCTCCGCCAAGCGCCCGTTTCTCAGCCCAGTCCCGTCGATGCCGGTGCCCAGCTTGCTGGAGGTCAATATAGCAACCTCAACACAGGCCTCTGCTATGAGATCTGCGTAGCGGTCTTTCATGGCGTCGTCGAAATCCCACCAGAGCTGCGCAGCCGTTTCACCAGGTACCTTAGATGTAATAAGGAAATAGCGATTGTCGTAGCGGGCGTGGTAGAGGACTGTGGGAAGCGTGAATTTTCGGGTTGGAAGAAGTTTTGACAGCTCCTTGATAGTTACGTGCTCATCGACAGAATCGCAGTGAATGGTATGATGCATCTTAATATACACATCTCCGATAGAATAAACGCACTTAGTTGTAATCTCGGCTATCTCGTTATCATTATCCTCGGCATCGATAGTAGTGCCACCACCTGCGGCGAGATGAACAAGAGTAGGTGCATCATCTGGTGTCCATGGACGAGAACGTGGCGGCATTACAGGCACGTCTAAAATGGCATAGTGATGTCCATCAGACGCAGTCCAAGTGTTGATAAGACCAAGCGTATCACTAGGCCAGGGTTCGCCGTAGCGGCGGGCGAGTGTGATATGGTCTCCGATAAGCCAAAAGTTGTTGCCGATGGTAGTGAGGCCGAACATGGGCGCTCGACTCTTCATTGGGACATGATAGGCTGTGTGGAAGTGTCTGGGCTCTTTCTTAAGGAGGCGCAGGACATCTAACACCCGGAGGTATTGCTCTGACGGTTTCATCACTGTTGTAAAGGAGTTAGGATTTTAAAAACGCTAGGGTAGGCAAATGCTTGGAGGAGTGTAGATGATGTAATTATGTAGAGCATGAGATTGAAGGGTAAAGGGTCTATCCAAGGTATCCCAGAAGTTGATCGGGCTGATGGGGTGAGGCGGTGCAAGAAAAAAGTGAGAGACTCAACACCTCTGTGTTCAGTGCAGAGTTCCTCCCTTTTTTCTTTCACCGCCTCGCGGAGTTGTACTGTGAGGTTACAGGTAGGGAGTAATTAACGTAGCAGGCACACTGAGTTCTGCCCTCTCTGACCGCTTGATCAAGTTGCAAGAAACAAAACAAGAAACAATACAAGAAACAACCTTCTAGTCCTATTATATTTCATGCCTACACCATATACATCGTATCCATGAGATAGTCGCAGGCGACTTCATACTCTCCAACTCGGCAAAATCGTGCCTATACTCGGTGTACCTCATATTTCCTTCAGGTGATGCTACATTCGGGTTGTCACGATGTTTTGCTCGACGACCTGAAATCACCGCCGAGGCCCCTTGTAAGCGATGATTCGGCCAGGGGGCGCATACACGAACGCTATTTGCACTTCGCACGGTGAAGATTTAAGGAGTTATCTTCTACGCTCGGATAAGTCTACGTTTACGCATGCTGATCTGGTAGACAGATCCGCCAAGATAATCGGGTTGATAGACTGGGAATCTGCTGGTTGGTATCCGGATTATTGGGGATATGCTAAGATACAAGTACAATGGGGGGAAGAGGATTACATGCTTTGGATGGATCGAACGAGGCCCCAAGATTGGGATATTACTGGTATCTATAAGGCCAAGGGGGTCCTGTTCTAATGCAGTGACAGGTAACATCACCAAACATGCAACATCAATGTTACCTTCACGTCGAGAAGATCATTGTGGCGTGTACTTGCCAAGTCTTTGGATATTATTCGCTTGCTGAATTTACATAAACGAGGATAACCAAATTACATAAATGAGGATAACCGCCTCATACGAACTGGTTATTACCCTCTTAGTCGGAGTCATCACCTTCGACCTCTACATCCAGGATTCCTTCAACCGGCGTCGTCTTCTTGAGATAGGCTCGGAAATCGCCGCTCAAGTTGACCACAGCCGAAACATGCTTCTGGCTCACAGTCACCACCTTGATGCCCTCCTCGCGCGCCTCCGACTCCGCCATCGCCAGCATCATCTGCATGGCATTGCGTATCTCACGACCATTCCACTTGAGCGCGCGGATCCGATTGCTCATATCATTACCGTCCGTGCTTCCCAGCAGCTCGTTCCGAGCTGCCGTCGATATGCGGACGGTACCGTTCGACTCGCGATGCAGACGTTCGAATGTGTTCAACCAAATGCGCTCGCGATCCTCGTCGCGTAGGTTCTTGTAGTGCAGCGCCACATGGATGCGACTCAAGAAGGCGCTGTCAAAGGCTTGTACACGATTGGTTGTGAGGAATAATACACCGCGGTAGTATTCGAGCGCGCGCAAGAAGGTGCTCACAAGTCCGTTGCGAGTGATGTCTTTGGATCGGCGACGCTCGAGGTACACGTCGGCCTCGTCGAGGAGTAGTAGTGCGCCGTAGCGCTGTCCAAGTTCTAAGAAGTACTGCAATGACCCCTCGACGCGGTACGTATCGACGCCGAGGTCGCCGCTCGTGATGGCAATAAGAGGTCGGTTCGTGGCTTCGGCAATGCACTCGGCTGTGGATGTCTTACCAACACCGGGAGTACCGTGCAGCAGGAAGATACGGCCCTCGCCCTTATTCTGCACGACGCCCGTATTCCAGGGGAGAAGGCGACCCTCGACGTCGGTGGCAAACCTGCCAATCAAGGCCTTGACTGTCATCTTGATCTCGTCGTCAAGCACCAGCTCCTTGAACGCATCTCTGTTGGGCTTGATTGGCTTTAGGTAGGCGAGATTTACACATGCCCAACGGCGGTTGTTTGGGACGAAAGCAGGCATAACCTTGCTTAGGACATGGTAAAACACTTCACTGCTTGGAGGGGTGTCGCTGGTGGCATCTAGCTCTCTGAACTCAGCGTAGGGACCATCATTACCTTGTGTAGGGTCGCGGCTCTTTTCGCATGCATCGCAGCCACATCGAGGTAGACTGCGCGGGAGATGATCCAAAGGCGGCGGGGCAGGTGAGCCCGTTCGCGATGTATTGAGACTAGGTCGATTGCTACCGTTCATATCTGGCGACGCGGTGTAGAAACGGTCGAAGCCGACGGGATCGCAGATGACGCGTCCACTGAAATGTCCTGTGACCCCAACGCATTGGCCATTTCCAGACGAGGGGTTCACAAGCTGCCCTTCGTATTCCATGTAGGTTGGTTTCTTGAGCAACTCCCAGTAGAGTCGGCCCTCTTCGATGCACTTTTCCTTCATGGTCTTACCCCCTTGAGCAGCCATGTTTTCAACCCAGAACGCCTCTGGGATCACAGGCAGGCTGCTGATTGGTTGCTCTCCAGTCCAGGGCTGTACCCGGAAGGTTTCCGCATATCGTTTAACGACGACACCGTTGCTCTCTAGGTACCAACAGTCGACCTTGTATGATTTGAAGTTGTTGCTTGAGCCGGCTCTGACAGCGCTGATAACATACGGTGTCCAAAGGCCATAACGCTTGGCGTAGATGATCTGTCCTGGCTTCAACAGGAGCCAGAAAAGATCGAAGGTCGCGGAAGGGTGGTCCAGCTTGTGTAAGGTTTCTTCCTTAACCAGGGCATCGCCCATGTTCTCCGCAAGAAAGTTGAGCAAGACATCGATGTGACGTGCAGTAATTTCAGAATACTCTGGGCTATGCGACTTGGGCTGGTTGTCGCGAAAGTGGGCTAGCTCAGCCCGATGGAGGTAAAGCAAACGATATGGGGCCGGGATGCTGACAGGGGCGTCCTGGAGATTCACGCGCGGATAGTAGCTGATGACGGCCTGAAGAGCAGAAATGAGGTACTTGGAGTGTATGTTCATAGTAATGACAGGCTTGGGGGCCGATGTAGCGGCAGCCTGGAATTCATCTTCATCGTCGCCGTCGTCATACCGGTAATCATTCAGGTCGAAAGCAGCTGTGATTGGCCTCTCATTGGGGTTGCCGTGGTCTCGCCGTCTATAGTCAGTGCTGGGCTTGCTAATCTTGTAAGTAATATCGAGGACCGGTTTATCGTCATCGCTCTCGCCGTATTCGCCAATTTGAACATCATCAATTGAGTCCTTATCTTTGAACTGAGGGAAGTGCTTGAAGGGTGTGAGACTCTGACGGCACTCGACAACAGTGTCACTGAAGCTCAGATACTTCAGGACATGAAGGACAGGCGGAACTTTGCCGTCGACCCTGAGGATGCCATTGGTCTCTGGGTCAGAGGCCTTAATGATCTTGGTGTTGACTTCCTCGAAACTGTCGATGGAGTCGGCGCGTTCCAGTGTTGGCTTAGACATGATCAAAGATGGGTGAAGATAATGTGGCAGCCGGCGGAAGAATTGATGACGTCGTAAAGGCTAAACCTACAATACCTAAAGGGTCTCTGAGCGGACTATTGGGTGAATGGGGGGGTATAATAGATGAGAATGGGAAAACTGAAAGCCAAAGCTATCGTTAACAGACAAGATGACGATGCTATTTGTATATCTTCTTCCATCTCATTGAATCCGTTAGCTTAGTCTCGGCCACCGAATGAGGCGCTACGTGTCTTCCCATAAGGGCAGACTGCTAGGCTGCAATCAGCGGTCAGCGAATTCATCGTCAACTTGAGTCCCTAGTTTGCACCGGTCTGGTCTGCCTATCAACGATGGCGCTTTTCTGATGCGGGGTCCAAGGCAGACGCAAGGCAGAAGCAGAGGACTTGACTCATCTCTAACCCCTGAACACCCCAGGTTAGGCATTCCAAGCAGCTCTTAAACTAGATGGTATGCGGTAAGCGCAGGGGCTGAGTCGGCGCTATATCGTGCCGGGGCGTTGGATGCCTAGCTTTCTTACTTAGGGTCTCCAATCAAGCTTGTCTCAAGATCTGGCTTGGCACTCTCAGTCTTATCGTAGCGCAGGTTATCCTGATAAGTAGCATTCCTTGCTATTTCACCTGAACCTCACCACAATACCATACGAACTGACATGGCTATTACTCCCGTGGCCTGTGTGTGTAGTATCGATGCAAGTGGAGTATGAGTAATGGCATCTTTGAAGTCCAGCTCAAGTCAGGTGATCTGGCATATATATGGGTTTTCAATTGACAACGTAGACTATGCTGTCGTTGTTGCTGCTGATATTATTGCAAGGTATCAGATGACATACATAACCCGAACTTAGGTAAGCATCGAGTATTCTTCTTTCATTAAACTTAAGGTTCACAATAGTTAACACTAGCTTTTCTTCTCTTTTTTTTAACGGTATCAGGAGTGTTTATTGGCATGAGTCGGGCCTGAACACAATTGCAATTTGTATAGTCATAGCGTATTTCTGTAGTCAACTTACCTGTGCTGCTTTGTGGCGAGTCCACTTTCCGATACTATGTGTGTAGCGGCCAGAAACGTTCTTCTTCATTGCACACAGATTTCGTTAATACAATTATACCACGGTCTCAACCTCCGAATCTGCGGCAGTTAGGGGTAGGGCTGATAACCTCTTGGTCTATCTTGATGGTTTTCGCAACTAGACTCAAAATATTCTAGGCACGCCTCAATCTTAATAATTCGCAAGGCTCACCCACTTCTAGCCGCAGTTTGAATTCATAATCGTCTTGTTGAGAGCCTTTGCGATGACCCGTATCGCCCCCTACGCAGAACAGCGTGAGCATATGAACGTCAAAGGTCCTGGCGATGCCCGGCGTACAGCTACACAGATTATCGAGCACCAGGGACTTGTCGCCCATCCATCATGGGCTGATAGAGTTGTCCTCACCACTGGTTGCTCTGCTGGTGAACTTGGGCCCGAAACGGCGAAAGCGATGCGCCTCATAGGAGCTGATGTTTACATTACGTCTCGTGAACGCTCTAAAGGTCAAAAGATAACCAATGAGCTTTTAGCAGACGGAAAGCCTGGTAAAGTTGAGGTGATTTCAATAGATTTAGGATCATTCAAAAGTATCCGAGCTGGGGCTAAAGAATTCTTGCATAAAAGCGGGAATTAGCTTAACAGTTTGATTCTCAATGCTGGTATGTTCGCAACACTCTTCCCCACCTTCTTCTTCGCAGACTATATTTTACCCCTTGACTCATGAATCTAAACTCACACCAGGAGTCATGGCTTGCCCCAAGGGCAAAATCGAAGACGGCTTCAAATCATAGTTTGGTACCAATCATCCCAGTAGGCATTGATCTCAGTATGGCGGATTATGGTTATAGTAACCACTGATGCCCAGGTCATTCTCTACTATTTAATCTCTTAAAAGACGCTCTCCTGGCCTCGGCCAGCCCTTCATTCAATTCCCGCATCTTTGTAGTTGTCGCCGCCGCCCACCATCGGGCCGAGATCAGCTTTGATAGTCTTGATTTCGACAAAACCGAGTACACGCCGCTGGGGGCCCATGATCAATCTGTCAGAGGTGGAAGGCGGTGATATTTAACGAACCACATGCTGAAATGTATAAAGGACCCGTTATCCTGCCGTATGACGTACTGTAACTTAACCTTCTAATTAATCTAACGGGATTACATGTACTACTCTTAATACAATCGAAGCTTGCTGATATTCTCTTCGCAAACGAGCTGGACCCCCGATACCAATGCCAAAATTTACGGGCATCAAGTCTTGACCCTAGTGGTATCTTGACACCCCTTGCCAGGCATCTTCCCACTGTCAACGACATTAAGGCGGACCCATTGTTGATAGGAATGATGAAAAATACCCCTTAAGGTACCGCATCCACTGTATGGGCTGCTGTAGGCAAAGAGTGGGAAGTTAGGGGAGGTTTGTATCTTGATGAATGTGCTGACGGGTGGCTTACACCCGACGATGCCCTCTACTATCATGGTGGCTACGCTCCTCAAGCCTTTGATCTTCGCACACAGAAGAAGCTTTGAGATGTTAGCATGGAGCTCAGGGGGTTTAGTGGCTAATGGCAATAATCAGTCTGGTTGCTTGGGTTGGAGACGCTGTATAATTGTTTCCTTGCAAAGCAATCTTAAAATTCTGTTAGCTGGTGAGAATGCAGAAGATCTAAATATACTTTGTACCGATTTGGTAAGTTGTACTTTATAAGATCTGCTTTCTAGAAGTGCACTGGAGCAAGTCTGCGACTGTTTCCTGCCTGCGTTGAGAAGGATATCTTGTAATACCTATAAATTAAGAAAGTCAACAACAACAGTTTCCTGAGTTGATGAAGGCAGCCTATTTTACCTGAAGGCAAAATACAGGTTTAGCCGCATGCCAGTGAATCAATAATAGCACTGAAAATCATTAGGAAATATTCATGGGCCTTTTGGATTTCATATTTCACATCCACACTAATTAGATTAAAAGGTAGTACGCCCCGTATGTTGTAAGCGCCTTGCCTTTGTCAACCATACTGTTTGAGAAAGCTCTCGATGACTGTTCAAGGTAGCGGCTGAAAACAGTTGTGTAGAAAGTCATATCTTCTTTGCCTTTCGTTAGCGACAATTTTTCCTTGCTCATTAATTTAGATTCTTTTATTTTGAAAATAAAGGAAACAGAACCTGGTGAGTGACGACTTGGGTTGGCATCCGTTGCAAATAGTTTCTGTAAAAGCGAAGCTTGACCGTTTTCACTTACGCCTTTTTGTCTCCACGCTACAGCTTCAAAGGTGAAGCCAGGTAGATCATAAAATTCCGGTTTTGGATGTTCCTATGCCAAATCTTCCAACGTGTAAACACTATATTACAATACGACAAAGAAACCAGTGTAAAATAGCTTAATATCTGACTACAAAGGGGATTGCATGATGCTGGTACTACACTATATATCTATCGCACGTCCCAAGCGCCAGGTTGCGCTACCTTCACGTATGAATACATCCAATACTCAAGATACAAAAATAACTGTTACTTTACTAGCCGGTTGATCTCCAAGCACACTGATTACAATAAAATGTCCAGGAAACAAGGTCTTCGAAGGAGAATAGAGGACACGTTTTTAAGCAGGGTGCAAGAAGCTAACCCTGATCTCGAGACCTATTATGAAGGGAGACAGGGGGGTAGTAGCAAGACAGTCAAGTCTTACGTTAAAATTAAGGGCAGGAACGCGGAACTCTGGAAAGAATTCAATTCTGCCAATATTACCTCGGCATATCGCCATGTTCTTGATACAGTCGTCAATCGCCCTCCAAGCTCCAGGCCCTCAAGAAGTATGTGTCTCATAGGCCTGGAAGAATCAATGAAAAATATTGTTCTCGATTGGTGTAAGAAGAGGATTGACGAAGGCTTGAAGCTCGCGGCAGCTGTGATACAAAAGGACTTAGGACAGCCGCAGATTGAACCATCCTTCAGAGTTGAGCAAATCAACATAGAAAAGGACCCGTCTCTAACTGAGAACATACCAGAGGAGGACCAGGATAGGCCAGGGAAATATGTCAGGCCTGATGCATATGTAATGGGGCGTGCAGATATTCAAAGCGGCCCTATGTATATGCCACTCGAAATCAAACCAAGTTCATTATGGAGGTCATCAATGTTAATGACCGATGAGAAGTCACAAGCTGGTCTTCAGCCTCTCAGGCAGCTCGGCACCTATTGCAAAGTTTGCGATACGCGAATTGGCGTGATAATTACACCAGAAGAGGCAGTCGCGGTACGTTATTATGATATCAGTGAATGGGAGGTTGGATGCCACTTCATGCCCGTGCCCTGGAGCAACTCCGGCGATCAATTGACTGTTAACTTGGCAATCTGGGCTTGTGCAGCACTCAGTCTGAATGATAAATACCACCATATTGTCCCTAAACCGCACTTATTCCCTGAGATCAACACGTGGCAGGAAGCCCCTTCGAAAGGGTACTACCGGCACCTATATTCGGGGCGATACGACTCGAAATTACCCCCTGGAGCAATTATTGATACCAAAGAAAACTCCCTGGAAGAGGTTCCGGAACGTGTAGTTGTTACAATCGGCTCCTCTGCGGAAAATATCTTAAGAGGGCAGAGGCGAGCCATGGCACAGCAGGAGCTCCGAAGAAGGTGCCTGCTCAGCGTCAAGAGTGGTGGCTCAAATAAAAGAAAGGCGATTAGTGACACAGAGTCAAGAGCTAAGAAAGTAGCTCGTGTTGATCCCGACAGTACTATTAAATGATGATAATTACAATTGTAAGATGTGGGCTAGTAAAGAAGGGGTACACAGGACTAGATTAAAAACGGTAGTTTCAAACGGACAGGTCTGGATGTGCAGTAGGGCCCACTCTAAACGTGCAGTACGCAGCTGTAGTTAGCCGCCAAAGACTGTAGCGGGCTGCAGCGATTCGTTAGTACCGTTTTCCCCGCACTATCTATACCTTTAAGGCTTTAACTATTAGCCTACCGTACTAAGCCTAATATATATTTACAACCTAAACCTACGTATTAACGTTGTACTTTTGAAATATATAGTTGAAAATGGCGTTGGTTAACAACTCACGATAACCTCATACCTTACAACCCATGATTTTGGTGCGTTAATGTATACAGTGTGCAGATGTCGTAGCCAGCTGAAAACCCCTGCCAACAACTGCGTACTGCACGTTTAGAGTGGGCCCTACTGCACATCCAGACTTGTCCTTTCAAACAAGATTGTCTCACTTGGGATTTCTCAATAGACTGCCATGGTAAAACCCTATATTCATTGGTAGTCACCACATATCATCTAATATCCTATACGTGATATTAAAGCTCTGGAGTCCTTCTTTCGAATTTCTATTGAGATTGTAATTATGTGTAATAATTATGCATCCTAGACCCCATTCGGCCAAGTTGCACTAGGTATAGGAGAGATTGTGACCTCTTTGTTAGGTGTCTGACACATCCCCACCCCCTCACTTAGATAAGTGACAAAGAACAAACAGTGCATCTGGTTATATAAAGCTATACAATATGCTCCATTCTATGACCTCACCCGTATGTGAGCACGATTGCTCCTATCACGGCGTTGTACAAGCAGAACGTATCCAGTACAATGAATCTCCCTGCGCTTGAAGGCCCTAGGATTGGTCCATTCGATGTGCTTGGATCGGGATTCAGTATCAAATTTTTAGATAAGCTTGGAGAAGGAAGTCATGCAGTTGTGTGGAAGGTTGAGATCAATGGTCTTGTCTACGCAATCAAGATGGTACGTTACGTCCTGAGTTCCATTTACCCACCATGACTGACCTGAAAGTAGTTTAACAACTACAAAGTCTCGGACTTTACATATCAAATGGAGTTGGCCTTGCTCTACAAACGTGGTATTACAGATAGCCAAATCCTGGACTCTATGGATCCATTCAACAACGAATGTAGAGCCTATGGCCGCATTTGTGAGGCAAATTTAACACATATAGCAGCGAAGTGCTATGGTTATCTTTTCCTTAGCTACCAGGTGGATAGATCTTCAGACGAAGATGAGGATGATCCACGTCAGCTGGCATGGACGAGAACAGAAACATTGAAACGCGATGAGTCTACCAAAAGGGTTCCGATTCGAGCAATTGTCAAGGAGTATATCGAGTCAGAGCATGCCTTCACGCCAAGAATGATCCCTAGGATGCTTCGCAATATAAAGAATCTTCATAAGCATGGAATTGTTCATCAAGATATACGTTCAGCAAACTACAAAGATGGACTTCTGGTCGATTTTTCATGCGCCATGACTGTACCCCATTACCTCCTCGACATAGAATTAGGCCACGTCTCGAAAGAGTTCATCTATGCCTACGAAATATCCGATGCACAAGATTTTGATCATATGATTGCTGAGTGGAATGATCGAAATCGAGTACAGATATGGCACAGATTTCTTCCCAATTTTCTGTATTGCAACCGACTACGATCTCAACAGGTTGTTGCTGAAAAGACCGAAGGACCTGAATATGATGTCCATATTACTCGTCTAATAGCTCTTTCAAAGAGAGCAGATGAATGGAATGAAAAGGTTAGCGGGCGGATAAAGTGGCACGCGGCCGACTATGATTGGAGACATGGCATGGTGAATCCAAAATAGAACATCATAAAAAAAGGATTCAAAAAAGCATAGCTTGCTAGACCGTCATGGTGAAGTTCGCACCACGCCCCCTATGGACGTTGTAGTGTTCTGGTCAACAAGCATTTCTGTCATAATACCGTCATTCGGCTTTTCCGTCGGTCGCTTTCAGTTCATCCTCAAGGATTTTCAAAGTACGAAAAGCCCGGAGCGGTCCATTAGGATTGACGAGGCCATCAGGATCCCGAATTGTCTCCATATCGACTTTGTTCTTTGCAGTGGTATCCTCACCCGGTCGGATCGTGACGACTTGTGGCTTCACGTCAGGCTCTTCACCACTCGCTAAACCGCGATCCACGTTGATCTCATTGACGCTCTTGACCTCGTCGAAAGCACCGGAGATACCGCTGGGCTCCTCCGGCAGGTGGAAGAATGGAAGACCAGCATCTGCGTAGGCTGACTCCGAGATGGGGCACTCGGGAGGCTTCTGTCCCGTGATGTCGCGGAACATCGTGGTTGTCAGGATATGTACTGAAATCGCAATGGTTGAGGCTGGAACCCAGATTTGAGGGTCCATTTCGTCTTTCTGAATTACTTGTTTGATCTTTCCACCTGCAGCTACGCCCATGGGTCCGTACCAACCGCCGCCTCGGAGTCGCAGCACCAAATGTATCACGGAGTCCTGGGTTAATGAATTAGTGTCCATGTTTCTTAACCGTTGTGAAAATTCGAGTTAGCATCATATTCACCTTTTGCACATTGTAATCGGATAAGATTCGTTCTAGATAGTCAACAGGATGTCCTATATGACGAAGAGTTAGACTTACGATCTTCGAGCTGCGTGTCCGCAAATATCAGCCGCTGCTGGTCGGTAGGAATTCCTTCTTCGTCCTCTATGTACTGTTTGATTGTATCGACTGTATCCGATGAGGAACAACTAACAGGTATGGTCTTGCCGGTGAGAGTCTTAACTGTAATTCTGCAAGGGCCATGATAAGGGGTTCCCAGTGATTTTTGTAAGCGAGGTGGCGGAATCGTTCGCTCTGATGGCAAAGACGGGGTAATCTCAAACTGCAGGCCACCGACAGCCTCTTGTCCAGTCAGCTGCGCTTCCACGCTATACCCAGTACCCAGAGGCATAGCAACAAACTGTCTGACCACGCCAGGGGCGACTGCGAAGCCATCAATCCACATCTGTTCAGGGACAACAACATAGTCCTGGATGCTCTTGCCCTCGGCAATGAGATCAAGTCGTCTAATTTTTGTTTCCATACTCTCCAGATTATGTTCGCCTGAGACGGCGTTGACACCACCGGCATAAATCTTGATGGAGAAAGGATGGTTAGCTGTAAAGTTAACCCACATAGCCTCGCGCTGATACATGGTGAAAAATACGCCGGCTTGTGTAGTCATGTCTGCGGGTAACTTGGAAGCGAAATCACAAGTCTTGAATAGGCGGAAGTCGCCAAGGCCAGGTGGGAGTTGTGCGACTTCTGCATTGTCCGGAACACGGATTGTGCGCTTAAATTGAATCCTCAAGCGTTGCGAACGGTAGTGTGGCGATGTTTGCTGCACTACGATATTGTCCTTCTTGAGCTTGCATGTGTACACAGGAGGTGGCGGCATATTGTCTGCTGGTTCTGTGCACAATTACAACTTTAGTAATTGACTCAGACGGCGAGAAGGTGGGAAAACTTCCGGGAGTTCCCGAAGATAGCCTTGTAGAATATAATAATAGCCATCTACTTGAGAAGAAAGTATGACACAAACTTACCAAGGAAATTAAATGACGGCTGGGGTTCTTAGCGACGAAGGGAACTATGTTTAGACTGTTTATTCCGAGATGTCTGTGATGAAGGTATCGAGGTTGCTTTCCTGGCAGGAAGAAGAAGAAGCTGTGCACAGTCTTATGTTGGTGAGAAAAAGGTTAAAGGAGAAGCTAAATGGACTCCTAAGGCAAAAGAAAACTGCGTTCTATTAGGCAGACGCGTGTTCAGTGAGCGTTTGAACCTGGTGCCGCGTTTGCTGCGGGAAAGCATATGTGATACATGACAGGCTACAAGGTTCCCCGCGCCGATAGTATACCTTAGGTACTATTCTGAAGAGCGAAGCTATCTCTGCAGTTAACCCCACACTATGTCTGCAGTTGTACGGCTGCCACCATTAGGCGTGATCTAAAGATATATTTAGTGAACGGTATACTACTAAAATAACGTCTTTCTACTTAAGATATCTCTACTTATTACTACCTACACCTTCAACCCCGCTACCTCGAACGGAAAATAGTCGTTTCGGAAACTTCCAAAGACTACGAATTGGCTAACTCATCACTTTTTTGATCGTAAAAACTTTACAAATATGAAGGTTGGAAACTGTTGTATTGCATTATAAAGGATATATCGTATAAGTTTGGTGTGTATACAGTGTATAGACTATGCTGACAGATGACAGACAGATGGGAACGGTCATAAAACTGTAGATATAGTGTGAGGCTGACTACAGAGATAGCTTCTTTCATATGAAACCCCAAAGTACATGCAAAATATACCCCTGTGAAAGCATCTTTTAAGGATATTGTTATACATTTGATGGCATGGATTCCTTCACGTGTTTAGCTACCTGGGTAGGAACCTAGTTTATGAACGAAACGGATGGAAGTGAGCCAGAAAGTCCAGACTCACGTGAAGCAGGAACTTGTGAATCACTGTGTTACTACAGTAGAGATACAGACAAAGAGACTCTGTATATTGCCCTAAACTAGCACGAAACTTTCGTAGACTACCAAGTATCAATGCATAGTACCCTGTAGTCACGCACGCGAGTACCACACCAGTTATCCAATCTGCCTTCCGCGCGTTATTAATTCTAAACCCTTAGATCCAAGGCATTTACGGCATTAGCCTGTTCCTAGGGAAAGGGCTGTCTGATAGAAAGTGCCCCTAGTATTGATCCTGGAATGGACTAAATTTGCGACTTATAGCAGACCAAGTTCTCCTTGAAGAGCTCCATTTAGCCACATCAAGCTCTAGACATCATAAAAAGTTTTAATCCATTATAAGCTTATAATTGTTTTTCAATGCCTTGGTAGAACTTGACCGAAGTTTCTCTACAGAAGAACCCATCAATCCAGATCAAAGAGTTATTAGGCTGAGGGTGTTTCGCCCATCACAGAAGCCCTTTGACACTATGGGTAATTCTGATGGAAGCTTCAGGCAGGTCCAAGCAAGTATACCTAGTTAGAGTTGCCAGTGACTAGATAAATAGCGATATAGAATACAAAACTGGTAGCAATCATCCGGGTCAGTCTAGCTAGTCACCCCCCACAATTTCTTACCCAAGTGCAACCGAAGCCTGAAGCTATTCATCGTCAATATGATTTTTAGTTCACAGCGCCATTTATCACCTGGTAAATGCTTCGAAGGAGCAGTGTACTGTCTTAAGAATTAGTGATTTGCGAACTTGCGGAGCTGATCCCGATAAACTAAAGTGAGCCAGGAAGCATCGCATCAGCAGCTGCTGTGAGCCATGTATATATAGCGATGGATAGGGTCATGATTGAGTATGTGTCGACGCCGAAGAATCTGTAGTTGTTGACACCGACTCCCCTAAGACGCGATAAGATGTCCGTGATTCTTGAGTTCACGACCACAACGCAATCTTCACTGTGATTACACGGTCTGGTTTAAGGTTTACAGCAGTGTGGCCGATATAGATGGCTTATGGCGAAAACTGCCGATATAGACGTGGACTGAGGGTGACAGAAAGTCTGGGGCGATGGGGAGGCCAAGTGGTTGCAGGAGTAAAGTGATTATCAGAGATACTATTTGAATAGTTAGCGACTCTTTAAAGTGGGATATAAACCACTGGCAGCTAAGATACGATAATATACTATGACTACCTAGATATGTATTAAGATACCTCATAGTGACAGATGGTGTATTGTTACCCAACAGACCTGATTTTGAAACTGATCAATTAGTTGCGGCCGGAGCAACAACGTTCCACGATCGAGGATGGATTTACAGACCCTTAAAGTCAAGGATTCAAGGTTAGCGCTGAACGGGATAGATGGATGAATGTCGATATGAACTGTTTGTAATGGCATATCGACATCATTACCTTGCAGCCTAGGAGTAATCATACAAAGACAACGATGCGCAGTGCCATCTTCTGCTGGAAATAGTAGGCAATGTCGCTTCAGTAATAGTTAAATCCTGTAATTTCAAGGCTCCACCAACACTCAGCGGTTTCGATGCACATTCGACCAGGCCTCATAAATGTATAATTGTTTTGCTCCATCGAGGAGGCTCTAACACACCCGTGTCCAAGGTATGTTTCGCGTAGTGCTAGGGTTTTGTCAAAGCCTAGCCAATCGAAGAGCCCCCTGGCACTACATCACAGGGTTCCCGGGTTTGCTCACCTCTCCCTGTAATCACCGGTGCCTATTTCTGACATTCGGTCTTTGCTCATTTCCCAGTATATAAATCTTGCAGAGTTTTCATTCCATCACACGTGTAGTAGGATATAGGTCTTAGTGTTCATTGCTTGTTGGAAATGTTTACCTTGCTGGTGGGGAGAGATGTAAGAGCATAATCTAGCAAAACTTGGGGTATGAAACTCGGATTTTCTAGACTAAACCAATTTCCTCAAACAAATCTGTTCAATATTGCCAGTAGCTAGAAGACAAATGCCATGGACTGATACTGTGTTCTATTGCGTGTGCCCCGATGTCAACTCGTCCCACCATCTCATAACGCCTGAAGTCAAATTGCCAAAATCATTCTCTCTCTCTCTTTTTTTTTATATGTTTTATGGTGTTGTAATGATAGAGACGAGAACCAAATTCAAGAGAGTCGTGCATTCCACACTACTGCTTAGCCGCTGGAACGGCCATCGAGCTCCAATCTTTCGACTCCGACATTTCGGCTATGCATTTCTGCATATCTTCAACCTTCTCCCTGATCTTTTTCTATTACATATTGTTAGTGGCTAAAATTCTAAGTTGAAGAGATGTGTTTAGTGCTCTTACAATGTTGACATCGAACGATGGGAGGGCGAGGATGAAATAAGACTGCTCCTTCTTCGAGAATCCGATGAAGTAGCCGTGGCCTTCGGGACCCCACATACGTTCGAGGGTGACCTTGAGGATGCTCACATCCATAACCTCAGGGCCGTCCATAAGGAAGGTCTTTTGGGCCGAAATGTACGAGCCGCCCTCTTCCTCTTGTTGCTGCACTGGCTCCTGCCCCGTAACGGCAGGCTGCTTCGGAAGGGGAGGCGGCGGCATTGACCACTCCGCCGGAAAGGTGCACTGTCCCTCCATGATTGTTGATACGATATAAAAGCGATGGGTTGTAAGGTTCGTTGGCTTGTGGATGGTCCGCGAGGTTCTGATGTGGAAGAAAGAGGTGGATGTTGTGCTCGAGTGCTGTCTGTGCAAATGGGAGAGGAATAGGCTCTCTTTATACACGATGGCAACACGGTTCGTATGCCATAAGTCCCATCCTGTTGCCTTGCTGTAAGGTTTGCGAGGAAAACATTGCAATAACCTCCCTTAGAAAAGGAGGGGTCACAGAGCCAAAGCTGCAGACGTTGTCTCGCATCTTTGATTGTATGTTGAGGCTATGGACGATGTGTCCGATCTATGACTCCCTGCCCGATTCAGCCTCGAGAATCGAGTGGTCTTTTGATTGGTGGGTAATAAGGGAGGCTACGTTGCACCTCTCATGAGATGACTTGTTGATTGTTAGCTTCTGATTTTGTTTCTATTCTGGTTATCACATGATTGAATTATCAAAGTAGCGGTGGAGGACAGTCATAAATCTGTCAGATGATGCCTTCAAAAGTCTCAGTTGGTTTGCTCGTCTTCCACCACCAACGCAAACGTCCTTAGTGTGAAGTCGACGATATCAAGCTCTGTTCGATTTTCTTCAGTGAATTTAGCTATATGCACAGCATGGTTAAACTAGCATGGCACCACGGTATAGTGACCTAACGATTGGGACGAGTGTGGAGTGTTGACAGCGTCTATCCTTGTTTAAGAGATATACTTAGATGGCGTTTATTTTAGTCTAAAAAAGCCAACCGCACGCCACGAGCTGTTCTAGACACAGATGTTATTCGTCTGCTTCTCCTCTAGAATAAGTCTTCCCTTTACCCATCCTATTGTCATTTGTTCTGCGGCTAAAATTGCCAGCGGCTACTTTCACTCGAGAGTTAAAACAATGCAGTCATCAGGCCGCGGCCAACAAACAACAACGGCTGTCAATGGTTCTCATCGAGCAATGAGAACCAGTCGTCATGTATTGAGCTCGTTTGTTTTAAACTTACAGATGTGAGGGCGGCTCTGTAGACCGCATTGCGTACACGATATGTGTTCAGAGAGAAACAGAGGGGAACGATGTTTGTGTGAAGTATCATTCCAGTGTAACACAGGTCGAATTCTCAGCTTCTGTGAGCTGAAAGGTATGTTATATGCTAGATCCCTTGCGTAGAAATTGAGACACTCAAGGTCTTCCTCGAGGCCTTTACCCGGCGCCACTAAATGCGTCCTCGGGGACGGACATGATTGCGTCACTTGTCTCCCTTTCCCATATAGCTATATTCATGCTCTCAGCTTCTTCGGGGCAAGGGAGATGAAACCGGGGGGTGGCCGGATTCGACCTGTATTAAGCTCAACAACCGAGCCCGATAGAAATACGCAAACATGAGCGTAGGTCGCCGAAAGTGTTGGGATGATTTCAGAGTTCGAGTTCACAGTTATCCACCTACTAGCCAAAACCACGGTGTTTTTTTTGTCCTTGCTGTACTTGGTATTAATTTTCGAAGGTCTTCAACTCAAACTCGCAAACAGGTGTACAATCACCAAGTATTGCATCGAGAAATATGCAATACTGTAGCTGAGACGTAATTAAAAAAAACTTCAGCATTCGCCTAGAGCAAGTCGGCACACGAGGTGGCGACGACTTGAATAACCCATATACTAACCTACTCGGCGATGTCTCATACGAAAATGTAGCCAGTCAAGGAACCTCCAGACGCATTTATCAACAGGCATTCCACTCTGAATTAGGCATTCTTAATGACGATTTGGCGGGAACTAGACCTCGAATGCACGAGCATCTACACCAACGGCGATGCCTCGGATGGATTCTAAACTTTGAAGGCCATTACGGCGGACGACAGGTCGTGACCGGACAGAATTCGTCGCGACCTCTCGTCCCCCATCAGCCATAGGTACCCAGCTCGCCCAGGCCCCTGGGCGCAGACCTACACACTAGGGAACAGGGGGGTTAGGGGAGATGGCCACCGTGATTGACACGGACTTCTGAGACCATCTCCAAAGCCAACATGGTCTCCAATATTCGAACAGTTTCGTCTCGAGATCGAGACCATCTTGAAAACGAAGACTATCAAGATGCTCGTGTTAGTCAGCTGGGACGATTACGGTATTCTACACTATGTCTGGTTAACTTCATTCCAAATCTATCCTCCTACTTACTATATGACCACTCTGCAGTAAGTATAAGCCTAACGTAAAAAGCTGCGCTGTCCGTAGGACGCACACAGCAACTACTCCAAGAAAATCCATATCAAGTTCTATTTAGCAGACGGCCTTTAACATGGTCTTCAATTGGTGAGAACCTGGGGGATGGTCTCGCATACTCCCCCCTGTCGCAGCTACATGTTTAGGTACTCCCAGAAAATGTAAGATTACCTGGCCACAAACTTAAACAGCTTAAACATAGGCAGAAAAGGTTGAAATGCACATGTAGCGGAATGGAACGAGCAGCGGCATTCCCGTGTCACTCAAATGCGGCATGGGTGTTGCCTTTCGACTGGACGTTCCCCTGACTTGTCAATTTAGATAGGGGGTTTTCCTTGTAGCGGCGAAGCATACTATTGGATAAGAGGTGAGCAATATTATCGCGCACTACTATGAGCTACATAGTAGATCACTTGTTTAACTATAAGTATACCCGCATTAAACCGAATAGATTCGATCAGTGTGCAATGGCTTCTCAATTCTATTTCTGGTGTAGAACTGAAGCATTGCATCTGTTGAAGCATTTGGTAACAAGAGAAAGGGACTGATCTAGGTGGACGCCTGCGCAAGTACCTCCAAGTCGACAGCTCGCTTGCTTATCGATAAAGTTATTGAGTGGGGTAGTACAGCGATGTACCAACCTTAAAAATGAGTCACCCAGGAAATTTTGTGGTGCAGTTGTTAGGGGGCTATGGCCCGTGCGCAGAGCCTGAGCGGCAGAAGATAGGTCGCTCGATAGGTAACTGAACAGCGGAGGGGTGGTGGGGTTAAGTTTCCCGCCAGAAATACATCA
The DNA here is from genome assembly GCF_022495145.1 of Xylaria bambusicola. Taxonomy (NCBI): domain Eukaryota; kingdom Fungi; phylum Ascomycota; class Sordariomycetes; order Xylariales; family Xylariaceae; genus Xylaria; species Xylaria bambusicola. The sequence goes on from NW_025953582.1 coordinate 220,581, forward strand.
CAACTTCTGACTGGCAATTTCTCTCTCTCTACCTAGTCACTTTCTCTAGTTACGCCACACTGCTCAACAACACAACACAACACAACGATAACAACAGCTTGGAAGAATCGCGAACACCGCTGGCCCACGCAACAACAGAGACACAGAACAGCCAGAGAAGAGAAACCCGCGACCATGACGGTCGACAAGCCCGAAAACCCCGAGCACCCTGAGCTCGACTCCGGCTCGGAAAGCGGCTCAGAGTCCGAGACTGAGCAGCAACCCCAGTCCATCCTCAAGAATCCCATAGCTGCCGCCCCTCAAGCCGTCGAGCGACCGCCTCTACCGCCTCAGACAGATCCTAAGGATCTCGACATCTCGACTCTGTCGCCCACCACCCCCGAAATCATTGCCCGCCAGGCCACCATCAACATAGGCACCATCGGCCATGTCGCTCACGGAAAATCCACCGTCGTCAAGGCCATTTCAGGCGTCCAGACTGTCCGTTTCAAGAACGGTCCGTATTCCTACCGCATCCCTTGTCTCTAGATGCTATGCCCATCTATTCTCCTTCTATTCTCCTTCTATGCGTCGCAGTACTTTTATTTGCGTGCCGACACTGATGCTAACCTTCTTGCGACAGAGCTGATCCGTAACATTACCATCAAGCTGGGTTATGCAAATGCCAAGATATATAGGTGTTCCAACGAGGCATGCCCACGGCCGACCTGCTTCCGATCTTATAAGAGCGACCAAAGAGTCGACCCCCCTTGTGAACGTGAAGGATGTGGCGGAACCTACCAGCTCTTACGGCACGTCAGTTTCGTTGACTGCCCTGGTATGCAATCACCTGATATAGCCGTGGTGAGATAGAGACTGACTGAAATTCTAGGTCACGATATTCTCATGAGCACTATGGTATATTTGACTGATCACCTCGCTCCGCCTCCCAAGCTAATACTCTGTAGTTGTCAGGTGCCGCCGTCATGGATGCCGCCTTGCTTGTTAGTCTCCTCCACATTGCACTCTCCTTTTATACAAGAAGCTAATAGATGATAGCTGGTTGCTGGTAACGAAAGCTGCCCTCAACCCCAAACTGTATGTTCTCACATTCTAAGTTTGGGGATAATGTAGCTGATAGAATTAGTCCGAACATTTGGCAGCTGTAGAGATCATGAAATTGGGTATGTCCGCCTCCGAACATCCCTACCGTCTTGAATCCGGGTCGGCGCTCGAGATTTTCTCTGTGGCATGATCTTCAGGTGGCCAGATGTAACTGACTGCTCGACAGAGAACATCATTATTCTTCAAAACAAAGTTGATCTAATAAAGAACGAAACCGCTATGAAACATTATGGTATGTCGAACGTTTGTCTCAATAAGAGGAATTTATTTGCCTTATTACTATTCAAGAGATTAGATGTATTAACCGTAATCAGAGTCTATCCAGCAATTCATCCGTGGCACGGTCGCCAGCAAGTCACCTATTATACCCATCTCTGCTCAACTGAAGATGAACATTGACTCTGTCAATGACGCGATTGTTAATATCCCCGTACCCGTGCGAGATTTCTCCATGGACCCTTACATGATGGTCATTCGATCCTTCGATGTCAACAAGCCAGGTGCCGACATTGATGAGCTTAAGGGAGGTGTTGCCGGTGGTAGTATCCTTCATGGTATGCTTAAGATGGGTGACGAGATTGAAATTCGACCGGGTATCGTTACGCGTGACGACAAGGGCAACCTGAGGTGTACCCCGATCTTCAGCCGCATCGTTTCCCTCAACTCCGAGGCCAATGACCTCAAATACGCTGTTCCTGGTGGTTTGATTGGTGTTGGTACACGAATTGACCCGACACTCTGCCGAGCGGATCGTCTTGTTGGTTTCGTCCTTGGTCTCCGTGGAAGATCCCCGGATATTTACGGCCAGATCGAGGTCAACTTCTACCTGCTCCGACGTCTTCTCGGTGTCGCCGATGGCAAACAGCGCAAGGTCGAGAAACTTGCCAAGAATGAGATTCTCATGGTTAACATTGGATCGACATCAACTGGTGCCAAGGTCGCAGCCATCAAGAGAGATGCTGCTAAGCTGGTTCTCACAAGTCCCGCTTGTACAAATATCGGAGGTAAGCGCTGCAATTATTTTAGGCATCACCTCTTTCTATCTTATGCAAACCACAATATTAAATTATAATGCGAATGCTAACCCGATCCATCACGAACAGAGAAAATCGCTCTCAGTCGGCGTATTGAAAAGCATTGGCGTCTTATTGGTTGGGCTACTATTACGGCAGGTGACATCCTGGAGCCTACTAGCATGTAAATGAGACATGACAAAAATAAACCAGCACGTTAATCCACTACGACGACCGTGAGGTTTGCCAGTAATACGTCTGACCTGTTTCTTGGTAACCTTGCCACTCATCTTGAGATATCTCACTGGCTTGTTCTTGTTGTTGTCTCCTTGACGAATTTCACGTGTGAACGGATGACTTATCATCTAGCAGGCTATAGCTAGACTTTTTTGATGACGGAGATTGCATCATGCCATCGGTTCGGAAGGAGGGGCCATTTCGGTATGATTGATACAGGTTGGAGTCCGGACTGGTGTGATTGGAATTGCGGTTTTGTTGAATAGCATCTGGCGGCCAGGAAAAAGCATCAGTTCAAATGATAGTGTGCTTAGATAGTCTGGTATCTATTTGTATTCATAGATGCGTTTCCGCGCCAGCGTACTAGCATCTAGAAAACTAAAAGAACGAGTCGAAACATAAGTATTCATTTCAATCTTTGATTCTATTAATCAAGATTCACCTCACATTTGATCAACAAGCCTGTTGGGCGAAGCAAATGAGGCCGTAGTTTTGAAACATCTGAGCCACAGGGGCCCAAGTCGAAAGCGGCGAGTGTCTGACGGTTGACTGACGGCCGCCGGCACTTGAGCTATTCATGCAAGACGAAACAAGACACATATTACAAGGAACGCTCTCCGTTCCAAACCAAATTGGAAGTCTATTGCTATGATACTAATAGCTTAAACGTGAAATATCGACTCTTAACAAACTTATCTTGTTAATTGGCGCTCCATTGACATTTCCTCGTTCAATTGAACCAGACAATCCACCGAGCACGCGACCCCTCCTGACCGAGTCTACCCCTCTAGTTCCCTCCCCCCACCAAAGCCAGAAGATCAACGCTCGACTCGATCAAGTTGCACGAGGAGAACGAAAGAAGGAAAACAACTATATAAAGCAATAGAAAAAGGAAAAATCGCAGATACAAGGAAAACAAAAAATGTCCGGCCTCGACTCCCAAGAAATCAAAGACGCCTACGACGCCGTGCGCTCCGACAAGGACGAGACGAACTGGCTGCTGATCTCGTACGCGGCGCCCACGGGCCGCGACCTGAAGCTCTCGGGGACGGGCAAAGGGGGACTCTCGGAGCTCGCGGCGCATCTGGACGACGGCCAGGCGCAATGGGGGTACGCGCGCGTGGAATACGCGAACGACACCGAGAGCAAGCGGGTGAAGTTCATCCTCGTGGTGTGGATCGGGGCGAGCACGAAAGTGATGCGGAAGGCGAGGGTGGGGTTCGAGACGGCGGAGGTCAAGAAGGTCCTGAGCCATCATAGCATACAGGTCGATGCTACGGATAGAGGAGATCTGGACGAGAAGGATGTTGTGCCGAGGTTGAGGAGGGCCGGGGGTGCGGATTATAATGGGGGGAGAGGTTAGGGGGAAGAGGGGATGGATGGATATTATTTGGCATCATGGGCGCATATGGAGCACTTGGCGATATGATCTGTTTGCATACAGTGGCGGCGATGGCGTATATACACATATATATATACATATACATACGGTACAATATAGCGATGAATAGACAGCGGCGATTGGAAGAGCAGATGTTATGGTACTAGGAACGAGATCAACCATGAATCTATCTATCTACGCCATTTTCATAGCCATCTTCATCATTCCCAACCTCCGACCGATCAAGCAAGTATACAATACCTATCTAGGTATTTATTTTTTTTATTTACCTATTCGTCTCCTCCTTCACAACCTCGCCCCCCCATCCCCTCAAATTCACCACCTCAGGAACCCGCCCGCTCCGCACAATACACCAAGCTACCTCCTCCTCGCCATCGTTGACCTCCTGGTGTTCCGTCCACGCGGGTATAAGCGCGTAATCGCCGGGCGCGAGATCGACCCGCGTCTTCCCGCCCTCGGAGACGATCGCGCCCTTGCCGCGCACCGCGTACACGATCGTGTCTTGGGCCCCGTGGTGGTGGACTGCTGAGGACGTGTGTGGTGATGCGAGCATGTGGGTTGCGCAGATGTTGGCGGTTTTGTCTACGATTGCGGACGAGCGGGATATTCCTGGGGTTTGAGGGCCGGAGGGAATGAGGGATGTGCTGGGGGTTAGGTGCACGGGTTGGGAGGGTTGTGGGTGCGACATTTGGATAGGGGTTGATGGTGATGGGATGGTGATGGGGGTGTGAGGGAGGGAGTGGACGGGTGATATTGTTACTTCATGAGAGGATATCTTGGAGTTATATATATCTTGCATTGATGATTGGTGAGTCAAGGTCGTAGTGACGGTAGAGTTTCATCGCATAACATCCATCCACTTGGGTTATCACGGAGCACTTTTCGTACGGTCTATTCTTCTTCGATGATACACATGGCTAGATGCCTTTAGGCACCTTGGTACTCATCACAGGGATTGCTGTCTACATTATTGCAGGTGTCGTTACAGACATGGCAGCAGTAGTTTTGAAGTCTCCAAAGCCAAAATCATCTTCATCTTGATCAGATGCGCCCAACACCAGCAAGAAAGGGTGTGCCCCGGTTAGGGAAAGTTATGCGAAATGCGGCAATGAATGCTTTCGTTAAATTGCATATAATATGATAATAAGAGTATTATGATAGTATAAGGTATAATAGAGGGGCATCAACTTGAACCTCCTGTCACAGTCAAACGAGGGCCCTCCATCGTCAATCCCGAAGTGAGTGTGAAGTGCTATGGACTCAGATATTGCCAAGATGGAGGTCACGAATCCTCGTCGCATATTAGCCGTGTCATCAGCTGATTCAGCACAACACCTTTCCCGTGTTTTAAAAGGTACCATCCCCATCTCTGTGAATAAGACTAGCAAGTAGACGACCATAGCTAACGTAGTCTGTAGACCTCACTGGCACAACACCGGAACAGACATCAACGTCCCTGGCCGGGGCATCACATAACCTCTCACTCAAAACCACATACTACACAGCAGAAGTGCCTATATGGCTGGATTTAATAGCATCGCCATCAGAATGGTCCGCTTCATTCCTCTCTGCTGAAGCGAAGGAAGTCCTGGAAGTACTCGGCGGTGTCATGGTAGTCTTCGCGCTGCCGGTTCACGCTACCTCCGACGAAGGAAAGGCCTCCCAAGATTTGATCAAACAAGTTGGGAAAGTCGTGAAGGAGGGCCTGGGTGGCTGGGAATGGGATGGCGTGGGCCTCTGTCTCGGCGTCGGCGAGATCGACGACGTCGATGTCTGGGACGACTGCTGCGCCGAGTCAGGACTAGAGTTCGTGCAGGTCAGGAGCCAGACGACGCCCACCAGGAATGAATATGGAGGTACGTAACTCCCCCTCCCTTTCTTTTTGATATTATCGAGGGATAGTGATTCATAAGGTGCTGTTTAGAAAAAACCGGGATACCACGAGCCTTGGAGGCATTGGAAGCAAACGACTGGGCAAACGCATCAGCCGATGATCTCGGCTCCGATTTCGACGACATAGACGCCGAAATCGAAGCGCACAAGAATCGCCAAGAGGCTAGCGAGGATCCTAATGCTCCTGATTTAGATCCCGAGAGTTTGGATTTCGGCTTCGATCGTGAGGATTTTGAAGGTCTGAGGCGCGCGATATGGAGCTCGGGGAAGGAGGATGGCGAGTCGAGCATAGATGGCGAGAAGAAAGCGCCGGACGACGCGGAGGACCCGATCGATGATGAGGATGTTCAGAAGATGGAACGCTTGATGGCGAAATTGCAGGCTGTGAGGGATTCGAATGCGGGCTTGCCTGAGGACCAGCGGAAGCGAGCCGCGGCGAAGGCTGTGGCTGAAGTAATGAAGGAAATATGATGGATCATGCTGTTGGGAGAATCATCTTTGATTTTACTCGGATTTACCGCCTTCATGCCCAATCTCAACTGCCACTCCTCGTGTTGTTCGCTGGACTGAGATCGTGGCTCAATGACGTGAAAAGAAGGCCGCTTACCTGTTCGTGGTCGTATTGAAGGGCCATCTTATAGTGGTGTAACGATATAAAGCGCTATCCTACCCCTCGTTTCGGATACTATACTTCAGTCGCAATTCTGGGCGAACTATATGGCGCATCAGTGTAAAGTCCCTAGTTAGTCACAGAGCAGGCACAGAGATCCGTTCTGGGCCCGAAGGTCAGACAAAGCATGAAAGCCAATACCGAAAAAATAGTTACAGCGCGAACGCGATAGACTAAATGAAGAAGAGAAAATAGATACAAGAATACAACGGTCTCGAAAGCCCATCTTAGCTCTCCTACGACCCCAAGACCTTGAAAGAGTGCGTCCCACTTCCCACAACGACAACATTCTGCGTATCACCAGGGAGCACGACCTCCGCCTTCGCATTCGGCGGGACAACGAGCGTTAGGTGAAAGCCCCCGTCATCCACCGTCCACTCCGTCGACACCCTCCCATAAGGACTCAGATACGACGTCTTCGCATACGTCAAGTTCCCCCCCGGCACAGGCTCCACGCGCACCGTCTTCCACCCGGGCTCAGCAGGCGCCAGACCGCCAATCGTGCGAAACATCCAGTTCGCAACGGATCCGAAAGCGTAGTGGTTGAAGGAGGTCATCATGTTCGGATTCACGGTGCCGTCGGGTAGAAGACTGTCCCACCGCTCCCACGTCGTCGTCCCGCCCTCGACGACCTGGTACAGCCACGACGGCACCGTCGTCTGCAGCAGCATCTTGTAGAACTCGGCCGTCAGGCCGTATTGTGTCAGTGCGAGACCGAGGAGATGCGTCCCTGCGAAGCCTGTGCCGACGAGGTAGTCGTTGTCCGCGATGAGCTTCTGCAGACGCGCTGCGGCGGCGACGTCCTGGCCTGTTCCCGGGGGGAACAGGTCGAAGTACAGTGATAGCGCAATTCCTGTTTGCGTCTCGTAGGCTACGGTGCCGGAGGAGGAGATCCACGCTGCTTGGTACGCCTTCTTGAGCGTAGCTGTTTGCTCTGCGTACTGTGCCGTCTCGGCTTGCAGACCGAGAACAGCAGCTATTCTCGACGCGAGATCCGTGACGTACACGAGGTACGCATCGGCTACTAGGCCCGAGTCCGTCGTCGCGCCGCCCGGGTTGTCGTTCGGCGCCTTGGGATCCAGCCAGTCGCCGTACTGGAAGAAACTGTGGTCCCACAGCCCGTTTGCGCCCCGCGGGATCCCGTGGTCGATCCAGGCCTGGACGCCGACGAATTGCTCTCGCAGCGCGGCGAGATCGCCCGTGGATTGGTACATGTTCCACGCGTTTGCTACTACTACGTCGCCCCAGACGGCTGCTGGGAAGGCGGGTGATACGGCCGGGACATTGGGTACCACGACGGGAACAATGCCTAGAGAGAGTTAGTGCGCTGCTCTCGGTGCTTTTGGGAATCATCAGGGACTGACCGTTATTTTCGAGGGTTTCTGATACCACGTCCTGTTCTGCGTTAATACAACCATGTCGAATCGTCGTGCAAGGCGTGTCATGTTTCGTTCGCTCTTAGAGGTAGGGAATGGACTAACCTTCAGCCAGCCTTTCCAGAATCCCGCCGCGTCGTACAGAAAGTTGGCCGTGGGAGAAAAGGCATGCGCATCGCCTGTCCAGCCTAGCCTTTCGTCACGCTGCGGGCAGTCTGTTGGGACACTCATAAAGTTCCCCTTCACTGTACACGGGTGTTAGGTAACGTCAGATAATCACGCGCGGGAGCCATCCGACAAATCACACGGAACGGACAAACAAGGCAAACTTACGACTCCACAGAATGTTTGCTACCAGCTTGTTCAGCAGCGAATCCGACGTCTCAAACTCCCCAGTCCGCTGCATGTCCGAGTGTACGACGATGGCCTTGACCGAGTCTCTGCTGAGGGGTGTCTGCTCTGTCGGCCAATTGTTCACTTGCACGTATCTGAAGCCGTGGTACGTGAACGTCGGTTCCCATGTCTGTGTGCCGTTGCCGGACAAGACGAGGGTGTCGGTTTGCTTAGCGGTTCGTAGCGGAGCGGTGGCTATCTCTCCATGTTCAAGCACTAGAGCAGGCGTAAGTTAATCAAGCTATATGGAGGACACAAGGGACTTTTCCTTACCTTCTACGTGAACCATCTTGATCTTAGTGCCGGCGGGCCCGGACACGTTGAGCCGGAGCAAGCCGACGAGATTCTGCCCAAAATCGAGGACTGTGGCCCCTGAGGGGGTAGTGATGATTTCTTGTAGCTCGACTTCTTCTAGGCGCCGGATTGGCGGTCCATCTGGCGCAACTAATCGGCTCAATGGGGATGCAATTGCTTTTACGCCAATCCAGTTAGAGGAATTCGCCGGTGGCATGAAGTTCGAGGTCGCCCAGCCAGACTGCTCTTTCGCCGTATCGTAATATTCTCCATCGTAGATTTCTGAAGTCGTGATAGCCCCGGTACTAGATGACCAGGTCAGATCTGTCGCGATCGTCTCGCTGCTTCCGTCTGCGTCCGTGACTACGAGCAGAGCAAAGGCGCCCAGGGTGTCGCCCCAGATGTTCCGTGTCGTCTCGAATCCAATGCGGCCTGAGTACCAACCTTCGCCGACATGGATACCGATCGTGTTAGAACTGTCTTCCAGCAAATTCGTGACGTCGTATGTATCATAAACAAGTCGGTGTTGGTAGGATTGCCAGCCTGGAGCGAGGACAGCATCGCCAACCCTTTGTCCATTTATGAAGGCTTCGTACACTCCTTCGGCGGTTATATATAAACGCGCAGACGTGATGTTGCCATCTAAGGAGAAGTCTTTTCGGAAGAGAATAGGCTGGTGTGGAGAACCTTGCTCTGTGGGTTTGTCTGCGGCAATCATCTGGGCACCAGCCCAGTCCTCGTCTGACAGCAGACCCGTCTCGACGGATACTGGGTCCGACCAGTCCGTGTCAATACCGCTGTCGCCACCATATGATCTAACCCGAACAATGGCCGACTCAGCAGAGGTCAACGCAACCGTGGGCCAGTCAACAAGGACTGAGTCTGAGGAGGTGAAGTTGAAGACATCAGAGGTTCCTTGTCGAGATACCTCTATACTATAGCCGCTCTGAGTCCAGTTGCCCGCGTCCCCTTCAAACCGCCATGATATCCGCGGGCTAGCCTCACCGATACCTAGAGCAACCCGATGATGCTCGAACGAGACCTGAGAAATGGATACTGCCATTTTCGAGGCGGATTAGTCTTGCTAAGGCTTACTCACTCATCCTCCGACCAACTAGCGAAGGCAATAATGGAAAGAGACTCAACCAACCTCTCGATTTATGCTTCATATTTATATGATATAGCCTCCTCAGAAGTTCGGTTCATTGGTCACCCGAGCGAGGGGAACCATCAGAGCGCCCTCGCATGTTCTTGTCCGGCGGGGTAAGTGGTATATGGGGACGTTTGCTGTATACTGTGAGCACGGGATCTCATCTGATCTCTCGAAAGTGACCCGAGTGCTTCGTCCCATACCTTTCATGCCTCGTGCAACATCAATGCTGGCTGGACTGTGGAGAAGGCAAGGTAGAAGTTTGGCGATGTTGCTCGCCACGGGTAGGAATGCCGGGGGGTTGACGTGGAGCCGTACCACTTCCCCCGCATACTACTCAACCTAGCGATCCGGGGGGTCTAGAAGCACAACAGCACATGCTTGATCGTGGCTCTGAGACAGCTTTCGCCAACTCAACCCACCTGCCGTTTACGTCATTGTATTAGCGCTTGCATGAATTCAGACAAGGCAGGAAGGTCTTTACAAAGTGGTGCTCGAATCGTTCAAGCATCGGCAGCGCGGCCGAGAGTGACGCCGAGACTCACCGCTGCTCTTTCTGTTGTTCGGGTTAACGTTGTATTCAGGTGCTGAGCATCCCAGGCTAGATAGGCGGCCATCAGTACGCACCGGTGGAGCCAGCTTGGATCGACTGGATGAAGCTAGAACATGCGAAATGTCAGACATGTATAAGAATCTTGCGGCGCGGTCTCAGATCCCAGGTAAGACCAATCCGATCGGTGTAGAGAGTGAACTCGTTTTGAGATTCTCTATCTGCTGGATACCTAGATGATACACACCATTCTTCAGACGGAAGATAGTAAGATACAATGTGGATTTCCCAATCCCAATCATTCGCTCAAACTCACTTCGTACATCCTCCGTTGTAGGTCGTTGTCGATCCTCGTTAACACACTCGCATCGTCTCCAGAGCTTTGGCAGAACCTTTTCCGCTCAACATTGAACTCCAGCGCTGAACACGAAGAAAAAAAAGGGAAAAAAAGAAAACGCGGTAGAAGTGAGAAATGACAAGTATTTGTTCAAAAAGAATATGAAACGAATATCTTCGGGGTATCACAATAAAGAACTATTTTTAAATAGCAACATTTTATTCTTCTTTTAACGAAGTGTGTATACCGCCATTATACCCGTAATCATCTCTTGGCTCGCTGCCGCCACGCCGTATCGGTTGAACGGCATGTGCCTCGTAGCTGTGACTGTCATCCGGGTCGCTATTTGGTCGGTGCAGGAGAGACGAGAACACGATGCCATGGAGCTTGCCAGGTGCGTACGCATCAGCAACCAACAATTATGCTGGGGACGAGAGATGCAGAGGACAGTCCTGGTGAATACATACCCCAGACATAGATAATGGTTCGCACAATTCCAATTGCGACGACTCTGTTATAGAATTATCTCAGAACTTTTAAATAGCACCCAATTCCTTGAAATGCATAAAGAATTCGTGGAAGACCAGCAGCGAACCGAGGAAGAAGATAGAAGCGACACCAATTGTCTACCGCGTTGGAATGACAAGATTATACAAGTGCGGCACAGGCAGGATAAAGATAATCACATCTAGAATCAAGTCGCTGACCGCGAAGGATAGGTATAGCGGGAGAACACTGACACAACCCACTGCAGCGTATTCGGACTCGAGTTTGTTCCAGAGTAACGCTGGGTCAGGGCATTGAAAGGCGAGGGCGAAGAGGTATGCGATGCCCTAGCCGGCCGTCAGCCCGATGGCAATGTTGTTGACAATGATGAAGACGCGCACGCGGAAGATGCGGCAAAAAAAGGATAGCACCGATAGCTTGTCGAGTTGACTGTTAAGGTCTACCCACTCGAGGAGATAGGTCGATTCCTGATGAGTTTGAATCAAGCATCCTCTGAGAATATCATACTCACTGTCATGTAGCTGTTTACCATTCTTTTAATCTTCGAGTCTAGTGACTTGAAAACGGCTTAGACAAATTACGCCGAGAGTTACGAAAGGTTAGTAGCGGAGGAACCTCTCCCCTGTGGCCTCTAGCTCCAGCCTTTCGGAATAGAGCTCCCAGGCCTAGGCAAGGTCCTGGCTATTGGGGCTACATGGGCTGATGCTGACCAGGAGAAGGGCAAGAAATGGTTTAATAAGATCGCGACCCTCGGAACCTGCATCATGAACAACCCTGAGCCCAAGTCAGTAGCGTCTTTCGCCGTGTTCAACGAGACATTGATTGTGTACGGCTCCTATGGATGAAGCTATTTGCTCAACTTGAACAAGTACACAACGAAGACCGCTGAGGCTCTCGCTAAGTACACTGGTCTTATTCCTGGTGGTGGCATAGCCGTATCAGTTCACAGTCGCCGCGCACCTAAGCCTAGCGAGAAATCCGTGTTTGGCGCCCGAGTTGACCATCTCATTCTTGAGCTCGTTGCTATGACTGGGGTGAAAGATCTTGAGCTCAAGGGAGAAGAATGGGCACGGGGTCTCTTTCAAGAACTCAGAGAAGCCGGCACAGACAACGAGAAGATATATGGATCGTATTAGGCAAAGCTGTTACAGTTAAAGAAGAAATATGATCTGGACAATGTATTCAAAAACGCCGTCCCTCGGCTCTCAACTTGAGTCTGTTCCTGTGAGGGTTTTATAGGGATAGGTAATTAGTTAGGAAGTAAATGCAATATAAATCCAGTGGAAATGTGCTTTATATGGGTACTATCCTGCATCTCAAGACTCGAGGGGAGCAACATTCCAAGTAATAACGTACATTCATTTTCTATGATTTAGTTTAGATATCATGCAAGGTTCTCATACAAAGTAAATAACACCCCTTAGAATAGCCTAAATATCCTCCCATGTGTGCATTGTTGAGGAGCAAGTAGCACACAAGAAATCACAGCTCTAACATCTATCATTCTAATTATACGTATCAGACACGGTGTTGTTACCCTAAACTCTGATAATCATGATGCACGAAAGGACTTAGAATTGTAACCCGTGTTCCAGGAAGTTTTAGATTCTAATATCACCATTATATAAGTTTCCAGCATTTCCACTTTCCCTTAACATGAAATCCAAAATAAATAGAATATCCAAAGACTTAAGATTTAGATGCACTAATTAGTAGGCGAATTATCATTGTCGGAGAAACAAAAGAATCAGGAAACTTTCTTGATTTACTACTATGTATGATTATACACACCAACCAACACAAATCGGGTTACGACTCTTGCCATAGGTTGGTTATTATACATGCAAATAAAGTAATAGAGATATTAGATCATCTTAGCTGTGAATCCTAACCTCTAACCATGTTAATATAGTTCAAAAACTAAGGCATCCAGCTAGATTTTTCATGCGCTCATCCTAATCACGCCCGTTTGTTCATGGAATGCATGTCTGTCACGGAGAAAAACGACGCCGTTAACCCATGAGACGTTAACGGTCTTTATATGGCATACCCACTTCTCCGCGACAATGTCCTTGAACGGTAAATAATGATAATACTACCATCAGCATATTTAATTCTGGGAGTGAAGCTTACAGAAACTGTCAATGGAGAGTTATAACAGAGGATATCTTGGGGTGGAACTACGAAAGCGTCAGGAATCAGGTCACTTCCATGTTTCAATAAGAGAGGGTAGGGAAGAAGAACAAACCTTTCACATCTGTTCATTCGTGTTTCCGCTACTGTCTACAGCATAATCTCTTGTAGGCGTTAGCTGGTTATTGGAGCACAGGGACGGCCAATTGCAAGGGAATCGCGATGGCCATACAGTCCCATTCAAATCATTACTACCTTCGCGCACCCAAATGGTCCGCACACTCCCATCGGGAAACTCTCATCTAATAATAACCTCGAAAGGTTTCTTTGGCCAATTAGTTTGAATCACTAATTTCGGCCTACAAGGTAAGATTCCTAAGATAACTCTCAGCCCTATGACATCTAATATCATGAGATCTTGCTCCCCCACTTCAGAGTTGCGGAGCTGTGAAGCTCTGTGTGATGGACGTCAACTACTCCACGTATTCTCCAAATTTCCGAGAATAATTGCTCCAACGCGCGCCAAGGCGGAGTGGACGGTTGATTCGTAACTGAGCCAATACAATTCCAGTGATGGGTTCCTAGTAGTGTTCCAGCAAACTCAAAAACATACTTCTAGACACTCTAAAATGAACCTAAGATCGATTCAGTGAATTCACCCATATGCGCATCGTTATTGGAATACCAGTATTCTGTTCACTTAGATATATTTTTCTACGAAAGTATATTCATTATACTGATAGATGGACATTAACTATTTGTTAACAAGCAACTGTATTAGCATATGTCTATCAAGATTGCTGTCGGAGAAAGAGTGTGGAGGTATGTGTTAACTCATTATGAACCATTTTCTTCAGTTCAGCGGTAAATAGACCAGCCGAGTGCCTGGGTGTACTGGTATCGGATAAAACGAGAGCCAGCCAAGATGTGTGTCTGCAGGCATAGCGGTTATTTTCGAAAATCGACTAGCCAATCAAACTTTCAGAATGCCCGTATTCCTATGCTAGATATAGTGATATCTGTGCCGCTGTATCATCTCATGCTACTACACCACCACGACTTTAATTCCCATTGGAAAGATATAATATAGCCGTACACGATATGTGCATAACTTGGCTGTACCTTACCGCACCATCTGGTAACTCCAGAAGGAGCCACGGCTGCCGCCATGGCACTCTCACAGTTGACACATTCTACTAGTGGCAACATAGTCTTAATAAAATGCTTCTATTCATGCGAAATAATAGCTTACTGTGAACGTGCAACTTGTGTCTACTGGAATCGTTTTATGCCTGCAAGAACCATGACTATCTCTCACCTCTTAGTCACTCTCGCAGCTGCTATTTCTTCAGTTCAAGCTCACTGTATGCTTTTCCCTACTCATCAATAAGCTGTGACGTGCGCTTACTAACAAAATTACCATAGTTGCATTTGCACGCGTTCGTCAGAATGGCGAATGGCTAGAGCCTACTCGATATATCCGGTGCGTTCGTTTCTTCTATCTATAGTCATCACCCTATTGCCTAGGCCTGACGTGAATAGAAATAAAACTTCGCCATTTACTGAACGCGATTCCCCGGACACAAACTATCACGTTCGTCGCTGGATCGACCCTACATATGCGGTTACCGACTACCCTGACTCGGTCCGCTGCGGCCGGGATAACATGGCACACGCAGCTGATACCGAAGTTCTAACGATCCGAGCTGGAGACCAGCTTGAGTTTGCTCATCAAAGAAAAGACCCGGAATGGCCGCCAGAGATGTGGAATAACTGCCCTGATGAACGTGGATCATGTGATTATGCCTCGTGGAACCCAGAGGTGAGCGATTACATGTTACCCTAGGTTAGCGAAGTTAGGATGAACGAGAACGAGCACAGCGCTGGAAGCTATCTGAAAACCAACCCTCATAATGGGACAGCGCAACTCTCGTCTATTCTTATAACTCAGACTGTCTATGTGGCTCTCAGGGAAGGTCCATAAAACAGTTGTGTCAGATATTAATTACAGTGGCAAAATAGGGATATATCCACTTTAATCATCCAGGGCCCTTCATCGCTCATCTTTCCAAGGTCCCCGAAGGACAGGACATTCATTCATACGACGGCTCAGGAGAGTGGGTGAAGATCTATACGTTGGGGTTGGAGCTTCGAGATGATCAGCAGCACCCAATTCACTGGATACCCTGGAATGATGAAGGCATCCCAGCGCCTGTAAGTACCATACGCTACAGAAAGGATATCTACATTTATCATCCCGGACTCATTTGTGTCACAGTTCGCCTTCAGCGTTCCGAAGGAAACACCGGACGGAGATTATCTGCTGCGAGCTGACTTGGTTTACACTGGTGTTTACGAGTTCAACTTCACTTCTTTCCCGTCGCAGTTATATCCGAGCTGTCTACAGATCCGCGTAGAGAGCGATTATGAAGGATCACTCCCTAAGGGAATTCGAATCCCTGAGGATATGATGCACGACTCTCCTGGTATGTCGTCGTTAGCAGATTATTATTCAAGCTTAGCTCTCTAGCTCTTATTCGTTGGGTTGTTGCTAATTATTATTTGCTACGCCAGGGATGAATACGTCTCTTAGTATGTACCGATTCGACAAGTTAGATGATGACTACGTCTATCCTGGTGGTATGCTGTGGACGGGAAAGGAAATGGTTGTAGATAAGCCATAGCGGTGAGTCTCTTCCTAATGCAAGAGTCCAATCAGCCAGGAAGCCTACCATGAAACGCCGCATTAGGGACGGCCGGGCGATTTGATGATCAATCATGATCAGCTTCTTGAGTTAAATAGTTGTGACGTACTACATGGTTAAATAATACCGAACCTGATTGCGTTACAAAATTGGTTTGGCTCTCAAGTTACAAGGGTCCGACCTTCGAGCTTTGCGTAACTTGTCAGTCTGCATAGCCTTGGCCTCCCCTTTAATCCATAGTCATGACAACGTCTAAACACAGTCAATCGCACTGTATGGCATACCTCTTGTAACCAGCATAAGCATGCTTGTAAGTTGCGATATACATAATTATACACCACTTTTCGCAGGCTAAGTTATCACACAAACTATATTTAAGTGAGTATAATGATTTTTTTCGGTTCTAACAATGCAAGCATCCCTCACCTGTGACTGTGATCCATGCCATGTCTCTGGTAGATCTTGGCAGGTGATAATGTCATCATCAGCTACAGCTGAGACCCGCCGAGGGGCGCTTCCAGCCTAGACCATACCACATTTCTTCCTGGAAGCAATATGGCCAACATCGGTGCGAGCGTGTCTGCTGACTAAAACCCGGGTCCGGCGCCACACGGGTGGGTCCTGGCCGTTAGCCGCCCGGCGCTCCGTTTTGGCCTCGGCGCCCCAGTCCCACCCCAAAGAACCGTTTTGAAAGAAGACGGAGCAGTCGACCGGCGAAATTCGACCCCGAGTGATGTTGCCCTACTTGGTGTACACCCCTCTTAACCGCCTCTTACCCCTTCCCCTATCTCTTAGTGTCGGCCCCGCCGTAGCTTAAAACGCCTAATTAAAGAAGGAATTAGCTAATAAAGAAAGGCGCTTTATACTTTTATTATATAAAGGATTATATATTTATTATTATAAATATATTTAATTTATAAATACTTTTTTTTATTTTATACTTTTTAATAAATTTTTTTTAATTTTTTAAATATAACTTTTTTTATTTATTTTTTTCCCTTTTTAAATATTATTAATATAAATTTATTTATAATATTTATAATATATATTAAGGATAATTACTTTAAATTATTATTTAAAATATTAAAAAAGCTATTTATTTATTATTACTTTAATATATATATAAATTAAATTAATAATAATATTTTATTTATTACTTTTAATACTTTAAAAAAGTAAAATTATATATAAAATAATTAAATTAAATAAAAAACTTTTCTTTTTATTATTATTTTAAAAAGTATTAACTATTAAAATAAATTAATAAGTTAAGTTTTAAATTTTATAATAAATTTAATTTAAAAAATAAAAATATTTAAATTACTTTTATATAATATTTTAAAAAAGTTAAAGCTTAAACTTTATTTTAAAGGTTTTTTTATTAATATATAAATAACTTTATATAAATATATATAACTTTAAATTTAAAAAAGTATAAAAATAAATAAATATTAAATTAAATATATAATATTATTAAAATTTAATAATAATTAATTATTTTAATAAAGTATTATATTTTTAAATTAAATAAAAGGAATAAAAACTTTAAAATAATTATATTAAAATTAAAGTAAATTAATAAAAATAAAGGTAAAAAAGAAAGTTTAATATTTTATATTATAAAGGTTAATTTATATTTATTTATATATATATTACTTTTTTAATAAAATAAATTTTTAACCTTTTAATTTTTTTTATAATAAATATATAATAAATTAAGCTCTTTATTTAATCTTTAAATAAATTTAAAATATAAAAAGGTAAAAATAATTAATATAAATATATATAATTTTATAATTATTTTATAAATAAAAGGTAAAGTTATTTATATTAAATTATAAATAAGGATTTTATTTTATAATAAATTTCTTTTAATTATTATTAAAAGCTTTTAATATAATATATTAAAAGGTATTAAATATTTATAATTATAGGTTATAGCTTTATATAATTTAAATAATTAATTATAAATAAAAATTATTATTATTATTATTAAAATTAAAAGAAATAAAATTAAAAAAACTATTTAAATAATTTAAAAATAAAATAATAATTAATATAATAACCCTTATTCCTTTTATAAATATTTATTATATTTAATTATATATTAATTAAATTAATTAATACTTTTATTAAAATTTCTTTTTTAATAATATTAATATTAAATTATACCTTTTATTTTATTAATTTTATTATTATATAAATAATTAATAATTAAACTTTTATAATAAAATATAATATAATTAAAGAAGTTTTTAATAAGTTAAATTTAAAAATGGTTAATTTTATTCCTTTTAAATAAAAGTTTAATATAAAAGATAAAAAGATCTTTAAAATTAATAATAATTAATTTATTAATCTTTTTTAATAAACTTTTTTATTATAAGTATATAGTAGAACTTTAAATTTTACAATTTTTATATAAGGTATAATATTTAACTTAATAATATATTTATAATTATTTAAATTTAAGTTTAATAATTAATATTAATTAACCTTAAACCTTTAAATATACTTTTTAATACTTTTTAAAACTATATACTTTTTTATATAATAAATATATTTAAATTAAACTATTAATCCTATTATATATATATTAATTTTATAAATTTAATATTTAATTTTAAAGATAAAGGGAATAATTAATTACTTTTTATAATACTTTATAATATATTTATAATTAAAAACTTAAATACTTTTATTAATATTTTATTAAAAAAGGAAAATACTTTTAAATTTTAATAGGATATAATTACTTTAAATAATTTTTTATAAAAAATAAATAATAAAAAAGAAAAAAGTTAACTTTATTTAAAAATTAATAATTTAATTAAAATATTTATATAATTAAAGTGAAAAGATAATAAAGTTAAATATTTTAATAAAGTTAATTATTTTTATATTTATAGCTTAAATATTAAAGTACTTTATTAAAGCTTTAATTTTATTATAACTTATTAAATAAGCTTTATTAAAGCTATTTTAATATTTTTAAATATATATATTAAATAAGGTAATACTTTTTATAAAATTAACTTATAATTATATATTATTGCTTTTTTTAATTATTTATTTAATACCTTTATAATATTAACTTAAGGGGTTAATATTAACCCTTTTATAATAGTTAAATTAATTTTTTTAAAAGGTAAAAAAAGGTTATAATACTTCCTTTATAAAATATTATTATTATATAAAAGTTTATTAATTAAATATTATAATATAAAACATTTTATAAATATAAACTTTGTTTAACCCTTTTTATATTTAAAATATAAACATTTTAAATTAAATAAAGCTATTATTAATAAAAAATAAATATAAAATATATATATAAAAAGGGTTTATAATAAAGTTAATATTCCTAATTAAATATTAAAAACTTTATTTTTAAAATATTAATACTCCTTATACTTAATAAAATTAAGCATAATTGCTAAACTCTTTAACTATATAAATAGTTATATCTATTTTAACAATGTTTAATAACCTATAAACTATTTTAATTATAGCTAATTAATATTTATATAAATAACTTTAAAAGGTATATAGGAATAATTATAGCATTTAAAAGCTATTTATAAAGCTAAAGCGTTCTTTTATATCCTATATAATAATATTTATTCTATATTAAATAACTTAACGCAATATATAAATCGATACTATTAAATTAATTTTAATATCCCTTTTGCTTATTTAGCTTATAAACAGTAAAGGGTTTTTTAACCCTATAAAATTAATAGCTTTACTTCTTAATATATATATCTTATAACAATTTATAATAAATAAAGTTATATAGGGATTAATTAATATATAACTTTTAATAAAATAAGCTATAAATTAAACTAAGGCAATAATTTAATATTAAAATAAAAGGATTATAACCTTTTATCTCCTTATAGCTATTAGTTAAACCTTAATAAAAATAACTTTATAAGAATATTGCTATACTTTAACTTAAAATTAATTAATAATATTTATTACATTAATAAAAACAAATAGTAAGAATACTCTTTAACTATATTAAACGTACTTAAAAGCCTATTTTTCTATTTTAAATTAACTATAATTATTAATAGATCGTTAAACTTTTCCCTAACTAAAACCTTTTATAAATTAAACGGCAATATTTTCCAATAGAACCTTTAACTTAGCTATAATAAATCTAAAATAGTGGAATCACCAGCAAACTTACTTCCTATCTTTTATACCAAGTTAAAGGCGGCGGTGGTATTAATTCCGATGGAATTAATTAACCCAGCTCTTCGTAATAACCAAGATCCAACGCACCTATTGGAAGACGTTTACGCGTTTACAACCGATCCAAGCTTTAACTTCCAACAACCCAACTCTATAAATATCAATAAACATCATGCAGTTGATTATATACTCGAACGCTGGAATAAGAACCTTTTCCTCTTGAAATGGCTAGAAGACGGAAGCTATTGGTGGGTTCAACGGAAGGACATCAATGCTGACTTGGTTCAGAGCTTTGAAGAGAACTATACGGGAATTAGTCTCGGAGTGGACAAGGTATTGGCCACCCGGAAGCGGCATGGAAAAGTCGAGTACCGTATCCGCTGGGTGGGCCGTCCAGTGGAGCAGGATACGTGGGCTTCAGAAAAGCAGATGAGTCCGGAGCTGGTGAAGAAACATAAACCAACGAAGGCTGCAGTAAGGAGGCGAAAGAGATATTAAACAGGTGTTACGGACCAACTACATGGCGGACTAGTCGGGCAGGCAGCGGGAAGGGATCCAAGGGCCCCTACGCATAAAAGGATATTTATTTAAGCAGCCAGAGAATCACGTGATGTCCTCGAAGGTGAGTAAGCAGTATGCACCTATATTATTGCAGTTGTTTAGACGAGACAAACAAAGCGAAGAAAGGAAAGACTATATAAATCCAAATGTTTCTCATATAAATAGTTTTAGTTTTTCCTTTACTATTGAATTTAAGCATATAGTTAGTTCTTAAAATCAATTGCATCTAGTGGGTCATGCTGGCACTTGGATGATGCTTATTGCAGCTGCAGCTAGTAGGCATTAGCGGAAGCAATCCCACACTGCTGCCGTACTGCAAAGCCTTGCAACTCTCATTACAAAATCTGCTCACAGTAGGAAGATGGCATCACTGGGCTCGCTGCCACCAGAGCTGAAGGTCCAAATTGCAAGTCTCCTACGCCCAAGCGATCTGGCATGCCTTCGTTTTGCCAACCGTGACTGGGCAGCTGCTGGGTCCTGGGCCCTCTTCGAGGTGTTGCGCTTTTCGGGACGCCCGCAAGATGAGCCGCCTTTTTGGAACTTCGGGCCACACGCTGAATACCTTCCATATCCTGCCAACTTTGGCCGATCTCGTGCTTGCCGGATGAAGACGGTCGAATTCGGTCGCCTGTCCGATGCCGTCAAAGAAGTCATGTCCCTCGCACTCCATAGATACACCAGGACATTCGTCTTTGACCCTGCCTACTACCGCAATGGTAAGCCCGCCGGTTATAACAAGTCTTAGCTTATGGCTCCTTGTCTTATCAACCACATGTCACAGGCTTCTGGGATGACTATCGCTTGATGCTGGAAGCGGCGATGGATGAACCGCTCGACGAAGATGACTTGGATGATTACGACATTGATCAGATCGAATATGAGTACAGAGTAGGAGCCTGGGCAGAACCGGGATATGAATCAGACTCGTCGAAATCGTCTGTGGACGTATATGAATTGGCACTCGAGCGTGAAAGGGTCCGCCGGGTGCTTCGGCCGGACCTTGAAGCCGCAGCCATCAATGAAGCCATTGCTTATTGGAATAACAAGATGGAAGAACAAACGGCGAATGAAGCCGAGATACTCACCGCACTTGTAAAGCTATTTAGAGGCATGAGCTGCTTGGAAAAGATTCAGGTGAGACCGTGGGAGTTCTCAAAATGGCCGGGATTGAGGTCTTGCAAGTAAGTAAGAACCCCACTGCTCTTATATGTTTGAGTGTACGTAATGACTAAGATTGTCTGTAGCTCCTACGAAATTGATTCCCAACGAGGGCATCTCGGGTTTTGCTCATCGCTCATGACTGAGTTCGTAGCTCAAGCTTTAGAATCTGCCGGGCGACACATCCAACACCTACAAGTTATCGAGTTCTGCCCGGCACAATTCCACAACACTCCCGCTACGCGACATCTTTTCACAGGGTTACGACAGCTATCGTTAGACCAGTTTTCCATGCCCCCCTTAGAGTCACAGTCATCGGGAGTGATGTCTAAGCTGTTACAATGTGCGCTGCCAACATTAGAACGGCTATCGGTCTGCGCAGGGGGGAAATGGCCGGAGATACAAGGCGACGGCGAAGACGCCCTGTTCAGAAAAACCCTGGGTATGCAAGGTGAAGATTCGCCGCTGGTCTTTCCTAGGCTAGAGTTCTTACAATTCCGAGGTATGATATTCGACGGATCAACATTGCTTCGTTTCCTCAGCGCCCAGCCTTGTCTTAAGCGGTTGGAGTTCACCCATGTGGTTCTAGGCCCTAACGGTTTAAGATGGCCTGAACTTTTGGAAGCCCTACCTGATAGGATTGAAAGCTGCCAGCTGCTCGAGGACTTCCGCCATGAGCCAATAGAGGGCGGGGATCCTACGGGGAGATGGGATCCGGAGGTTGACCCAATTCCAATCCACTCTGGGTGGAAAGAAAAGAAATTATACGGCTTCGGATGCGGGCATTTCGTGCGCAAGACTTGATCTCACAAAGAGAATACAGGCAGCAGACCAGGCCTGTTTCACGTCAGGTAGGAGTCTCACGGTTTAATCCACTTGGGTTAGTAGTAAATATAGGCTTTCCAGCTTCAATGCCGGCCGTATCAAGACGAGGGTGTCCGTCAAGCTAAACGCATATATCAATACTCTTACCATTATTCGTTTAATCAATAATTCATACTGAGGGCTGGTATGAAAAGCGAGCTCCTAAGGTTGGCGTAAGCGCGGGGTTGAGGTAATCCCAGGAGGCTTACAAGTCTGTTCAAACTAGTGGGTAGCGACGTGGCTGAGTGTCAATGCGACCTAAGCGGTCGTGTTTTAGATAGTTCGATTAGCAAGCTTAGGCTTGGGCACAAAGAAATCTGTTTGCGACAGCTGCTCTAGGTATGGTAAAAGCAGCGAGCTTAAGTCACCGAAGAGCATAGATTCTAGGCGTCTGACAATCATAGAATAAATGTTTCATTTTAAGCAAGAGTGCTAGGGTAGTAGGTAGCTTGTGCACAATATAGATGTATTACACTAGTGCATCTGTCCCGCTTCTTAGTGGGCGTGGGCACGGTCCTTTAGCGCAATTGCCTCTAGCAACCAACCGA
This sequence comes from Xylaria bambusicola, assembly GCF_022495145.1. Lineage (NCBI taxonomy): Eukaryota > Fungi > Ascomycota > Sordariomycetes > Xylariales > Xylariaceae > Xylaria > Xylaria bambusicola. The sequence continues at coordinate 243,676 of NW_025953582.1, forward strand.
AAGCAAATGACTTAACAAGATAATAAAGTATACCCCTCAAGGATTTTCACACGACTTACTCCCTCTCTAAGATTAAGGATTAAATAGTCCAAGTTTCTTATGTTTGCTTATATAGAAGGGTTTTTTTTATACTTAAGTACGAAATAAAAAAAGTTAAAAATCACTTAAAGCTTATAAGCCCAATGGTTTCTACCGGTAGAAAAGGTACGTACCTCTACTCTCGGTAGTATTCTCATAATATAGGTGAAGGGTATATGTCTTTTATACCGGCAGAAAAGAAAAGGGGGCATTATACTTACTCCACCCTCCCCTAAGTTGCGCTAGTAATAGCATTAATAATAACACTAATCCAGGGCAGACCCTACATATATCGAGCCTCTATTAAATACCTTGAGCTTACCTTGGGTATATTAAAAACTACTCTTCCTAAAACCTTTATCTCTTAACTTCTCCCTATTAAACTATAATAGTTAATACTTTTAACATTATCTTCTTTACTACTATTATATATTAAACTTAAATCAACCATTATTACGAAAATAGTTATCATTTATTCCATCTAATATAGCAATAAGCATGTATCTAACGAAGTACATTTCATCCGTAGCTGTTTTCTCCTCCAATCACTATAACAGAGTATTTTTACAAATCATATACGTATACAGAAACCATAGTCATTATGGCGCATCGAGCTGCTCATCCTTTACAGGGCGGTTGCCAGATAACTAGTAAGGCGGGTTGTAGGCTTGCCCCGAGCTGCTGCTCCCGCACCTTGAGGCGTACTTTCCTCGCAACAAATAATAGCTCTCGATCACAGCCTCAAAACATCGGCAACTCTCTCCATACCCTCCCCTCTCTGTACTAACTAGGATATTTCACTACCATCTATTATTCTATCTGGTTAATTACTCCTGCATTTCTTGCTTTTATTATTCCTAAATGCCCTATATTATATATATTCCTTTTTACTATAGTTTTTACTACTTATAGTTTTATATCTTTAAATAATATTATATAAAGTTAGCCTCCCTTTATAGTTATCCACTTAATCCGTTATTAACTATAAACCGAATGAACGCGCCTTACCGTAAACATCCTAAGGATGGATGATGACCCTTTTAATTGGGATATCGATAAAGTGGTGCAAGAACTCTGCTCCCTAAATTGAACTTAAATTGGGATTCCATTGTTAAAGCTCCTACCTACCGAACGATTTGAGGTTTGTCTGCGTAAGTAAGGCGCCGACGGGCATACCATCCTTACCTATACCAACGAGTTAGAGCTATGTAAGAGTTTCGGTATATAGATTCCGAAGTATAAGAATACCTTTAAGCATGCCTGCTACGAGCTTCAGCGCCGAAGCCAGTTGTACCAGCACTACTCATCCAATCCCTTTGCTCTAAAGAACAACACACCAGTCCCTCAATCTCAATATCCTGCCACACCTGTTGGTGGTTTCGTGGCTTTTGTATCCGGGCTAGCGCTCGCACCTGCCATAGCATCTTCCGCACCCAGTGAGTTAGCCACTTGTAAAGAGCTAGGCATTATCCCGACCCTAGCCCTAGACATACAAGAGAGCCATCCGCCAGAGCCTTCTACCGACATCGCTGTTAGAAAGAAGAAGAAGAAGAACGCTCTCACATCTGCTAATTTAATAGACTTTAAGGCGGCTTACAATGATACAGATTCGCAAAATAGCCTAGCTACCATCGGTCGCCAGGGGACTTCTGACGTACATATTATAAAGCGGAAGGGCGAAGAGAACTATAATCAGCATTACTCGAAACGCCCAAAGCAAGATATCGAGGTAATCGAGCTCTCTGATAACGATAATAACTATAACCAAATATTAACCTAAAAGCAAAAGCCTATAGATAATATTTCCAATAATAATAATAGTTACAATTTAGATACCAAATTTAACGGTTAATATATAAATCGTTATATTATTAAGAATAATTGGAAAAGGGTATATAAGATATTTTAATACCTAATATTTACTATAAGTTTAAAGCTTCTTAAGTTTAATATAAAGATTACTATATATTAATTATATATAATATAATAAATGTTAATTTAATAACTTATATATAATATTTAAAAAGGTTATTTAAAAATATAATAGGTTTTAATAAAACTATTAAAGTTTTATTAACCTTTATTACATTTATTATAATTAAAGCTAATTATAAGGAAATGTTTAACTTTTAAAAAGATAAAGTTATAATAGAAGGCTAATAATATTTATTTTAAAAATAAATGGAATATTATAAATATTACTTTAATTAATTAAAATTATTATACTTAATGAAATATATATATATTAAATTTAAAAATACTTATAAAATTATAATATATATACCTTTATTATTAATTATTTATATTATATTATTTATAATTATATATTTTTAAATAGTTAAATTTTATAAAATCCTTAATATAATATATATAATAATAGTACTCTTTAAACTTTTTATATAATATAACAATTATATTAAAAATTAATAGCTATATTATAGCCTGGATTATATATAACTAACGGTAGGAAAAGCTATTTAATAATTTAATCTTAATAAAAAGGTATAATTAATTATTAATAATCGATTAATATTAAATAATTAACTTATATTAATTAATTAATATAATATTATTAAGCTTTATATTATATATAATAATATAAATAATTAAAATTTTAATAAAAATAAAAATATAATAATAAATTTAATAGAAATAACGTTTATATTTTTTAATAAAGCTTATTAATATAATAATATATTAAATAATTCTATTAACCCCTTTTAATTTTTATATAGCTTTTAAAAAATAAATGTAAAGAAGTTAATAGCTTTTACTATTTTAACATTTATTCCTTTAAACAGCTTAATTTAAATAGTTAATATTATAAATTATATTTTATATAATAAATATTTATAAGGATAAGAAAAATATATTAAAAGTATTAATAATATATAATCTTTAAAGGTTATATAAATAAATTATAAATATTTTATTAATAATTTAAACTAATTTATAAATAAAAAGATTAAAAAAATAATATTAACCTATTAAAAAATATTAAATAAATTAAAAAAAAAGTTAATACTTTATATTTTAATAGCTTATTACTTTATTAATATTTTTAAAGAGCAGTTAATTAAAGAGGAAAGTTAGGAAATTATTATTAAATATATTAATTGCCTTATAAGGAATAGTTTTATATAAAATGCCTTTTAATATATAATAGTTAAGGTATAAAGCTATATATAATATTTATTATTTAAAAAGAAGTAGGATTAAAAATAAAGCAGTTAAATAAGTTTTAAATTAAGTTAATAAAGCGTTAAAACTAATTTATTTAATAATAATAAGGATAATAATATTACTATTAAAATAAATTATAAATTAAAAAAAGTATAAATATACTTTATTTATATTAGGGTTTACCCTTTTTTTACCTATTTCTTAAATAATGGTATAATTAAAGATAGGGATCTTAACTATAAAGTAGTTAATTAATTCGGTGTGATGGCATGTAAGAGATATTTTATTGAGGGCTGGGATGGGATGGTTAGCGCTTTTGAGAAGTCTTCTCTGGTTATACCGTAAAGAGCTTAGCTAGTAATTACTAAGATTTGATTGGCTTTGCTGATATGTTGACGAGATGCTGTTCTATAGGTTATAGGTACCAATTGTAGATGACCCGGGTCCGCGAGACGGAACGAACATCCGCCACATGATAGTGCTCACGCAGTCACCCTTGTCAGCATCCATTACTTATATGCTCCTTGCCCACGCGTATAGAGGAAATGTCAAAGTGGTTTTGTTCAACGCTGCAACAAAAAATGATGCGAGCGCCAGTGACAGCACAACACACCATTGGCAACGAGTTTGCGCAGGCAAAATAACGTATCTTGCGCCTTCACGTAGCGCCTTAATGACATCGCTGGAAAGGCCAGCTGTAACCTGGCCCGGCACGAAAGAAAGGATATTGGGAGGTGTTACGATGAACGCGGTCCCGTGTGCAGCAGTTGAGAGGGGTCTCACGTAATAGATCAGGCTGAAGATGGTGTCGGTAGGCTATTCTTGGAGACAGTCTCGTATTCTTTTCCGGTTTTTCGTCGAGGTCGTATATAATCGACATGGTTTGGTTTCGTAAGGTTATTCGGCGCAGAGGCCCACAAGCAATTGGACGTTTGGAGTTCTCACCCATATCGTCTACTTAAACGCAAATGTTAGGAACACTTAAGAATTGTCCTTATTAGATACTTACTGGTTGAGAAGGATTTTGAGTTGTTGTCCTATGTTAAGGAAGCATTTGAGAGGTAACGATTGCAGAGATGACTGGGAGCCACGTGCGCTAGCTTAGGTTAATACCAAGTAGAGAAACGGGAAAGATATTGAGGGCTCTTCTTCTCAATAGCTTCGTAACGAGGTCTGTAGGACATTGCCATAGGGTACAAGTGCCTCTACATCATAGATATAGCTGCTTCGGGGCTCTGTTCAAGGCAGGTACGGATGAGGTGCGTGCATATTCTGGTACTCTGCAGAAAGGTCTGCAGGTATTATTGACACTTCCCATATCCTACCTTCCTGTGCATCTTCCTGGTCTAAACCAACTTAACTACCTACCAAAGTTACCATCATATCATGTGCGTACTTCACTCAAACTAAGCAGCTGCTGCATCTCCCAAACTGCTAAGCTGACCCCTCTTTCGCGGGGAGGAGGTATTTGAATGACTGCAGCATGTTATAATCACATAACACATATGATAACAGATACAAGGGGCAGTTCGAGGAAGCCACACAGCATCAGCCACTGATAATCATTATCATTGGAACCAGGTAGGTACAGAACACTAACTCAAGGCTTTCCAAACTAACGTGTGAGGGAAGTCCCAAGGGACACGCCTTGTTATTACCTACCGAGGTAGCTACTCCCAAGTCACTGACTGATGATGTTGTAGTGGAATACACCTACCCACGCAATCAAGCAACATTAGCACGTCTTATCCCTTCTGTTCTCACTCACTCATCTTCAACATACCACACCACTACTCACTTGCGCCTCTCTATGCGGATGTTTCATGAGTCCTGCTGTCCCCAATTACCTTGCCTGTTCAACAAGTTCACCTGCCCACATGTCACACGGCCAAGACTTCAGAACCGAAGATAACCGATACTACCCCTAGCAGGAAGTAAAGCTATAAGCGATTGGATGAGAATAATCTGTTAGCTGTAAGAGGACCAACAGTTAATACATAAATGCCTAATAGAAGGAAGGGGGTTATAAATTGTATAAGGTTTAAATAAGTATAAATAGTTAAAGAATCTTCCATTCTAGGATAGGAAAAAGGGAAAGATTAAAGCTTTAAAAACCTTTAATAGATTATTAATAAATATAATTAAGTTTTAAGCTTTTTATAAAAGCTTTTATTATAAATAATTTATTATCCCTTTTTAAAATATTTTAATAATAATTTAAACTTTTATATAATAAATAAGCTTTAATAACTTTTTATATAATATTATTTTTAACTTAAATTTTTATAAATATAGGATTACTTTAATAAAATATTTACTTTTCCTTTAATATATTAAAAAAATTTAAAAATTTATACCTTTATATTTAATAATATTATTTGTTATACCTTTAATACCCTTATTTAAAGGATAGGAAATAATTAATAAATATATTAATTAAAAGCTTTAAACTTTTTTAAAATTATAAATATATTTTAACTTTAAAGCTTTAATTTTAATTCCTATTACTTTAAAAAATCTAATTCTAAATTATTAAAATCTACTTAATTATATAAAAACTACCCTAAGGATAAATAATAAATAAACTATTTATCTTTATTACCTTATATTATTATAATTAATTAGCTTATAATAAGGGATATTTTACCCTTTAATAATTTATAAATAGAATTAAAATATATAAAAGTATTAAATAAATTATTTATTAACTTTAAATAAAAATTAATTTTTACTTTTAAATAAATTAAATTTTTATTATTATTATTTATTATATTTAAACCTATTTATTTTAATTAGGTTATATCCCCTTTTTTTAAAGGATTACTTTTTTTAAAAGATTTCCTTAAATTTATTAATAGGTTAATTTTATAATAAATACCTTTAATTATAATACTTAAACCTTTTTTTAATATTATAAAAATTACCTTTTATAACTTTATTATTTATAAAAATATTAAAAATATAAAAATAAAATATATAAATATAATAATTTAAAACTTTTCTTAATAGGTTATAAATATTTATAATTAAATAGGTAAAACTTATTAAGCTATTTAATTTTTATATAAATATAAAATAGGAATATTTTTTAAATAAAAAAATATATTTTAAAATATTTATATAATTATTTATAATATATATAATATTTTAATTAGTTTATATAAAATAAATGCTTAAATAATTAAAAAATAAATAAAGCGCTTTTAATATAATATTATTTAAAAAAATATTACCTTCTTTTAAAATATATAAAGAATTATTATATATAGTATATAAAATGTAAACTTTTAAATTAATATTATTAATAAGTTTAAAAAAGTAATAAATTATTATTATTAATTCTTATAAACTTTTTAAAAAAAGTTAATAAAGTAAAAGATAATTTATAAAAATATAAAAAGTTAAACCTATATTAAAAATAATAAGGTTAAATATTTAATAAAATAACCTTATATAAACCTAAAATAATTAAAAAAACTTTAAACTTATATTTAAATAATATTAAATAAATTTTATATATAATTATAAAATTAATAATAATTTAATATAAATTCTATTATTAATAAGTTATAAAAGTATAGAATAATTAGCTTTATTAATTATTTTATTATAAAGTATTTTACTTTAAAAATAGCTTTAAAATGCTAAATTATTAATAAAGCGTTATAAATAATAAAGGCTTAATTTATTATTTAAATATCCTATATATAATATATAATAATTAAAATATTATTTAATATTTTAATTAAAGTTATACCTTTACTTAAAGAAAACTTAAAAGATAACCTAAATAGTTTTAATAATAATAATAACCCCTTTAAGGGATAACCCCTTTATAATTTATTTAAAGGATTACTTTAAGAGCTATTAAAAGGTCCTAACGGAGGACCTAAAAAAGATTTAAATAATAATAATCCCTTTAATCCTTTTATTAATTAATTAATATATACCTTTTTTATAATATTTAAAAGTATTAGCCTTATAATAATAATGTTTAATCCTATTTAATTTAATAAACTTTATATTTATAATAAAAAGAATACTTTAAAGTTTTTTTTATAATAAATTAAAGTTAAGGATTATATATTAATATATATAAAAAGTTTTCCCTTTAATAAATATTATATTAATTAAATTAACTTATTTATAATAAATAAAGCTTTATAATAATATTAATTATATTAAAAGTAAATATATTATATTAATATTATTAATATTTAAATAATTTATTAAATAACTTTTAAAGCTTAATTTAAAAACCTATTAATAATATATTAAAATATAAATGCCTTAATAAAAATAAAGTATTTTAATAATATTGCCCAATTCTTTATTAAAATCCTTAATTAAAATAACTTAATAAAATAGTTTAGTTTAATATTTTAAACCTTTATTATTAAATGTTTATTATTTAAACTTATAAAAATAGTTTATTATAATTAAAGCTATATTTTAAAGAATAATAATAAGTTTTTAAATATTATTTAAAAAGTTAATATTACTTATAAAAATATATTAATATACCCCAAGCTATTTTTAAAAGGTATGCTTAATTTAATAAAGGAATAATTAAAATTAAACTATTAAAATTAAAGTAAAAAGAATTACTTTAATTTAAGTTAAAACTAATCTTTAAAAAAGGATAAAAAAAGGAAAGCTATTAATAAAAAACCTAATAAATTAAAGGTTAATTTTAAGAATAATTATTAATTAAATATTATAATAGCATTAAAAAAAATTAATTAAGCTATTATTAATAAATAAAAATAAAATAAAATTAATTATTAATAATATAAAAAAAACAATTATTATACCTTTACCTACTATATTAAAAAGGATATTAATAAAAAGGAATTACCTTTAACCCTTAAAAAAACCTTTTTTATTAAAAGGAAGCTTAATAATAAACCTATTAACCTATTATTAATTATAAAAAGAGCTAAAATTAATATTATTATAATTAAAACATTTAACCCTTTATAATATATAAAAATAAAGGAATTAAATTTAAATTTTTAATTAAGCCCTATAAAGCGCCGTATAAAAACCTAAGCCTTTAAAAAGGTAACGTTTTCTACATTAATATAATAAAACAAATAGGAAATAAACTATTTAAATTAGCTTAAAAAAGGATAAATTTAAAATTTAAAATAGGTTATAAGCCTATTATCCTTATAACCTTATTATATAATAATTAAAAATACCCTATTAAAGTATTTTTAAATATAGGGAATATTATACTTATAATATTATTTTTAAAGGTATAATAATAAAAGCTACCCTTTATTAAAAGGATATATTTTAAACTTATATTAACTTTTAATATAATATATATATAAAAGGTAGGTTAATATTATATTAAATAAATTATCCTTTAATATTAAAAAAACTATTATATAAAACTTAACTTTAAATTAAATATTTTTAATAAAAATTATAATATTATTTTACTTTAATAATAAATAAAGGAATATTTATCTATTTACTTTTTTAAAAACGTTAAGAAAATTACTTTTACCTTTAAATATTGCTATAAAAATTATACCAATTAAGCTATCCTTAATTTAAAAACCGCTAAGATTATAATAATTATACTTTAAGCTATAGCTAAAATAATAATAAAATAAATATTTAAAAAATTTAAAAAGTTCTTCCCTATTATAATTAAAGTAATAGCTTAATAATTGCTTAACTATTAATTATAAAACTATATAATTAATTTTATAAATAGGAAAACTTTATTATAAGAACCCCTTTATATTATAAATAATTATAAATTAAATATATTTAAACCTTAATTAAATAAAATACTTAAAATTAATTATATTTATAAGTTTATTATATTATATAAAGTATCCTTTATATTTATAAAAAAAAAGGATTTAAATAACCTATTATATCTTATTATAAATTATTAAAGCTTTAATATTATTATAATATTAATAAAATATTCTATTTCCCTTATTATTAAACTTTAAGCTAAATTTCGAAAAGTTAAATAGTTTATTAAAATTAATCTAAAGTTTAAGTTTTACCTAATTAAAATTAAAAAAGGTTATAAATAAAAAATAATATTTTATTATAAATATAAACTTTTTAAATATATAATAATATTTATAAAACTTATTAATACTTTTATAATATTTTAATTAATAATAAATTATATTTTTAAAGATTTTATTAATATAAAGTTATTTATATATTTTAATAACCTTTTAATTTATATAAAAATAAAGGAAAAATATAATAAAATAATTAAAGAAGTATTATAATGCTTTAATAAGTATAATTTAATAATAATACTTTAAAAATATAAATAATATATATATAAAGTTAAATTCCTTAAATATATTATTAATATTAATAGTATTTTAATAGCTTAAGATAAAATTAATTATATTATTAAATAAGAAATATTAATTACCTTATATAAATTATAACAATTTATTAGTTTTATAAACTTTTATTAAAGATTTATTAAAAAGTTCTTATTAATTATAAAATTATTAATAAATATAAATAAAATAAATTAATAATAATAAAAATAAATAAAAGCTATAAATAAAGCCTTTTTTAAATTTAAATATTAATTTACTATAGCCTTTATATTTATTTATTTTAACCCCTTTAAAATAGTTTATATTAAAATTAATGCTTTTAACTTTACCTTTAAAGTAATATTATTTTAAAAAGATAATAATAATAAGCTTTACCTTATTATTTTTTATTTTTAAAAGTTAATATTAATAAAAATAAATTATAAAATATATAATAAAGAATTATTTATAATAATAAATAAATTTAATTAATAATATTAATATTTAAAAGGTGCTTAATATTAAATTAAAATTTACTTTAATTATTAAAATTTATTATACTTTATAATAGTTAAGGTTTTAAATAAATAATAAATATATTAAATATAATAATTATTAATATATTAGTTTATAATAAATTATTAATTAGGTAAGCTAAATAAAAAGGTTAATATTATATTAAAACTAGCTTAATATTATTTTAAAAAAAGGGGGAATAAAGATTAATTAATTAAATTAGTTTTATAGGATAAATATTTTTTATTGAATAAAGAGAGAAACCACTGCTGAGGCCGCTAAATTGAGCGGAAAGTGCTACCGTTTTAGCGGGTTCTAGCAATGCGGGAAATCTTCCGACGAAGGTCGAGATTAGGTATTATATACTTCGCTAGGCGAGGGGCAGCGTATTAACGGTAACCTATATTTCTAAAGGTTAAGATTTAGCATCTTTTATCTTTTATCTTCTTGTTTCCTGTTATCCGCTGTAAGTTTATTTAGAATTGGCCGTTACTAGTTAAAATAGCTTATAAATAGTTAGGATAACCTTTATACCTTTTACCCTACTTTTCTCCCCCTTTATAAGATTAGCTTTTTAATTATATATCGTTTAGGATAATTATATATTTTATTTATTACCGTTTTTAAATATCTTTTAAGCCCAAATCTTCCGGCTAGACGATGTTCTAGGCGATTGCGCCTTCGCTTATATAGATTACAACTGTACGCTACGTCTAAAAAAACTATATTGCTTTCCTTAAACGCTTTACTGTGTGAAAGGTATAGAGCTAAGCTACAAAGTAAAAGTTAACGCTTTTAGTTAAATAGTATACTTTTTATTAAGTATAGTTAAGTAAGGTTTACTTTATTAAGCTAAAATATTCCTAGGAAACCAAAATTAATATTAACAGGATCTTTAAAAAATAAAAAAGGTATATAAATATTTACTATTTCCCCGTTATATAAGTGCTAATGTTTTCCGCTTACTTTATAATTATTATAAGGATTTAAAGGTTAACGATTAGGAAGCAACAATTAAAAGCCTTAAGCACGAAACAACGTAGGATTTCTTCCTTTACATTTATAAAAACTTTAAGATTTTATTATAAGGTAGCAGCAAAAAGTACATCTGTTAATTCCAATAACTTTATATAATAATAACCAGTTAATATATAAATCAGAATAATACTAAAGAGGTATATAAAGTATATAAAGGCTTTATATTCTACTTTATTAATATAAAAACTAGCTATTTTACCCTAAGGGCTATAGGCTCTATTAACATTTAATAAGTATTATTATTATATTTTAAGTCCTTACTTTAATCATTGGCTATTAAACTTTAATAATAAGCTAATGCTTAATATAAATAACTTATTAATAATTTTAACCTTTAATATTATATATAATATAAACATCTTCTCTAATAAACAATACTATATTTAGCTAATTAATTGTTATTAACTTTTTTATTATACCGAAGTATAATTAGCCAAGTTTATAAATGGTAAACGAAAAAAACCGAAAGATAAATTAGTTAAGCAACTCTTTGGTTAAAAAGTGGTCAAATTTCCCTTACCTTCTTTAGATAATAGTAAGAATAACGGTAAAAATTAGGGGCTAGCTCCTGATAAAAACTCCTAACTATTTAAAAGCCTTCTTTTTTAAAAGACTCTAAAGCATAAACAGCTAAAGGCCCTTTATTATAAGGATATTTAAATAATAGTTATACGGTATCCTATTATTAAACATTATATTCCAGCTATAACTATTAAATTTATTTATTATAAGGGAGCTAATAATAAACCTAAGCTATAAGTTCTTATTATATAAACTTTAAACTTTTTTAACTAAAAATTATATTTAAAACTATCTTTTACTTTTCCCCTATTAAAAAGCTTATCTTTTATACCGTTTTAATAATCCTTTCATTTACCTTATATAATAAAGCATTTAATGCCTTAAGCTTAACGAATATATTTATAATATTTAACAAAAAACTACTATAATCCTAATAATGTATCCTGCTTTAATAAAAGGAATTTATACTTAAAACCTTACTATTTTGTAAATATAAAGGGACATCGCTCTTTAAAACCAAGGCTATATTATATTCTAAGCTTAAAAATAATATTAGTTAATAAAGTTTTAATTTAAAATATAAAAAAAGATAAATGCTTAAATTTGTTAAAAGAGGTATTATAAATGCTACTAATAATATATTCTACGCTTTATATACTTAGGTTAAAACACGGAGTCACTTACGTAGGGTTTAAAATTATATTAACCTAATTACCCCGTAAGAAATGCACCAAACTCTATATATAACTAAATAATACGCCATAATCCTTAATTTATAATATTTCATTGTACTTACCTAAATAAGATCGTTAATTTTAACCTATAAAATGCTTTCTTAAAAGAAAAGAAAAAAAGTTAGCTATTCCAACTTTTCATATACATTAATCTTACGCACGATCCCTAGGCAACTATAAATATAGTACCTAAGGAAATGTAGGCTAATTTTACGCTGGACCCTAAAATTATTAAGCTTAAAAAGGAATAAGCCCAGCTAAAGCAAGGTTATTATTAAATTAAAAGCTATAAAAAAAAGGAAAAGATCTAAAAGTTTATTAATAAAATCTATATTAAACATATATAATGTAATAAATAGGTAATTAAGGAATATTATAAATATTATTTTTACCACTATTTTATTTAGGATATTAAAAGGTAGGTATAAGGGGAAGAAGAGGAAAAGTATATTAAGCCCATTATTAATATTCTTATCCTAAAGCAAATAAAATTAATAAAAATTCTTTACTACCAACCTAATAACCTAATTAAAGACATGATCCTACAATAAAGGATTAAAGTTATTAACCTTATAATTGCTCTTTACAATAAAAGAAAAACCGTTAAACGCAATCAGATCCAATATAAAGCTAAAGCCTACCTACCAATTAAAATTAAACTAATAAAAATTAAGCTTAGTCCTAATAATTTCCCTTTTTTTATATATACAGTATAATGCCTAAATTACATTAACAACAAGCAACTTTTTTTAAAAAAGTATGCCTTTATATACTATTAGCCTAATATTATAAATAATCATTTCAATAGCTAGCATTTCGTAAAGTATAAGTAAGCTAAATAAAATAGGAATAAAATTCAATATAAATACCTAAAGTATTAAAGTCTTAAATTTAAATATATAAATAACTTTTAAGGCTATATTTATAAGGTCCATAATATTACTCTACAATTATCGGAATAAATAAAATAAAAGTAACTATGGAAAGCAAAACAATAATAAATAATTATAGGCAAATCTTAATAAATTATTCGGAATACTAATTAGGAAGCTAGGATATTTTATAATATACGGGCCAAACTCATACCCCAATTTAGCTTAATATATTATTATAACCTAGAATAGCGTAAAGTCCACCGGCTAAATAGCTATTAAACCTAATAATACAGGTAAATTATATTAATAAACCAACCATACTATAACTTATAGGTCTTTTATATAATATTTATTTATACCCAGCTTTATATTAAGTCCGCTTAACTTTAATATCCTTTATTTTTTATTAAACTGCTTAGCTTTATCTGCTATTAAATTAACATTATATTATATTAAAGCAGGACTACTTTATTACTTTTTAATCATTAGCAATATAAGGTTAGGAAATAATTATAAAAGCTTAACAAGCTTGCCTTTAAAGTAATCCATATAATTAAGCTCGATACCTTTAAATTAGGTATATATAATAGCTTGCTAAGCTATAAAATATACCTATACTTATTTTAAATATTAAAAAAAAGCTTATATTATAATAAGGCTAGTTTTATAAAAATTAAAGCTATATATAATATTATTATTTATATTAAGCCTAATTATAAAATATATCCAAGCTATTAAGCTTATAACTATCCTAAGCTATAAGCAAAAAAGGGTAAAATATAAACACACCTAGCAGCAAGCATAAACCAAAGCTAAATAAAAGATAAAATACTAAAGCTAGACGCCTTCCCCTTATTAATATAAAGGACATAATGCCTACGCTACATAAAGGATAAAAGACTATTCTTAAAAAAAAGAACATTTATATATAGCTAACCTATTATAATATATAACTACTTTAATAAAAAGCATATAAAAGAGCTATAAGGTTAAACCTTAAAATTCTATAACTATTTAAAATATAAAGCAGAAATAAATTATTTTAAATAATATCCTTTTTTATTTTAGTTTTAAATAATATACTGTATAAATAGCTTTAGTTTTTTTTTTTTTTTACTTATTTTATACTTAAAGATAATACCTCTTTATAAAGGCTTAAAAATATATATATTAAAAAAGAGCTAAATTTAAAAAGATTAAAAGCAATTTAAGCTAGGGCTATAAAAGATGGTTATTAATAATATAGACCAAACTATAGTAATAGATTTCCTTTACTACTAGCGCAATATAATACATAGATATAATACAACAGGTATTTAGTTACCTAGTCGTTTCTGTAAACACTTATAGACAGAAAAAGTAGCCATTATAAAAACCATAATAATAATAACCAATACTAATGCAATATATGCCATAAACAACCACCTACCACCTTGTACAGTATAAATATTAATTATAATGGTTATAAAACAGTTTATAAAATATATTATTCTTAGCTTATTATAAATTAATAAATAGCTTAAAAAAGGCGCTATTAATATCTACTTATAAAAATAAATAATTAAATAGCTAAATATAATTAATGCTGAACTTTCGTTAAAACAATCTAAAGCTAACTATATTAATTGCTAATAAGAAACCGGAAATCGGGAAAAGCGCTTTGGTTAAGATAATCTACTATATATATTAGCTATAATAGGTCTAATCCAGCAAACCGTACCAATTAATCAAAGTAAATATAGCAAGAAATAAATAAAGTCCAATAAGAAAAAGCTATAAAAAAATAGCCGCCATAAAGTTATATCCTATAAAAACATTATTTAATACAATAACTATTCTTTCATAAAAGGTAGCTATATTACTTACCAATTATCTTTAATCTGCGTTAATTTAATTGACAGGATATACTTATATTCATCTTTACACTATAAAAACGCCAGTTACCTGTACTTTATACTATTGGTCCTCTTACCTATACCTTTTTAAAACAAAATTTAAATATACATATCTTATAATTTAAATTCCAGCTTTCGAATAAATAAAGGTACATAGATATAATGCTTATATACCAACTAAAATTAGATTATACCTTATTTAAACGTAAGTTAGTTTTAAAACTAAGCGTATAGTTAAATATCATAGCCTTTTCTTTACCCTTTTTAAACACTTATAAATTGCCTTAAAGTTATAAAAGAAAAAAGCAAGTTTTATATTTTGTTTAACTAAAACAATTTATATAAAAATAAACCTATCTATTAAAATAAGGCCTAACATTATAAGATCGTTTTACTCCGTTTAAAAGTCCTAAAATAATAAGAAAAAAGGGGCTATAAAGAAAGTTCATAAGCTATTCCAAATTTTTAATACTAAAATCTCTATAATAATCAAAAAGGATAAAAAGCTATTTTTATATTAATCCTATCTTAACCTTTTAATAATTATTTATAGTTTGGTTAAAGTAATAAATAAAATAACTCTTAATAACTTTACCACAATTGCAGAAAAACTCCAACAAGATTTACCATTTTTATTACGGCAAGATATATCGTAATCTTTATTATAACATAGCTTAACGTCAAGCAAATCCAATATAACCTTAGCTTTTTACTTAAAGCTTAGCTTAACTTCTATTAATCTACCTTTATAATAACCATAGGCATATATTTACTTTAACATTTTAAAGAACTAAGGATATAATATATTTATTTTATTTATATAATTAATAGATAAAGATATTATTAGAGCAATTTAATTTAGTTTATCGTTTCCTTTATTTAGCTGTAAAGCTGTTTTATCCTAGATAGTATAGAAACAAACAGGCCCTAGGCCTAACAAGGGGAATTACTTAGAAATAGTTAGTCTATTTCAAAAACGCCATCGATTTATAAAATAACTAATAATAATAGCAAATAAATATAAACATTTATATACTATTAAAAATCCTTACCTAACCTTATAGCCCCCTATAACTTATTACTATATAATTGGATACTTTTAAATATCTTATTACTATTATAATATAATTATACTTTTTTTAGTTAAGTTTATATAAAAAAATCTATTAAGTAAGGGCTAGCTAAAAGACAGCATTTAATATTTATCGTTATTATAATAACTAAAGTTTTATAAAATATATTTATAAATATAGCCTTTATATAAAATAACAATGCTAAAAGTTAATTAGCTAAAGGAATAAATAGGGGTATATAAATAAGGGGAAATTAAACTTTAATATTAATAGAAAACCCTAACTAAAGAAGATCTAACTTTTTATTAACATTAATTAAGGGAGTCTGCTAACTAGCCTTACGTTATATGCCTATTAAAATTAATTTTTTTATTATACGCAACTTTATACTATTACTCTTAAAATTTTAATATTAATAATATTTAGGTAAAAAAAGTTTTGTTCTATACATCCGTAATTTATTAAACCGGAAAACTAGATCTTTATTAAAGCTGACCTTTCTATTACCCCTATATATATATTACAACTTTAGCAAATGGTAAATGCAGTCTTCTACAGTTATACCTTTATAAAAGATTATAATAATGAAAAATAAACCTATGCCAGTTCCACTAGTAATATTAAAGTAGTAATATAATAGTAAGCTAAGAGTTTTTCGAAAAGATTTAAAAAATATAAATATAAACTTAGCACTTTCTACAGGTCCTTTAAAATATAATATGCAAAATCTAGCAATAGGAGGCTTAAAATATAAAGGGCTATTTAATCTCGACCTATAAAAGATATAAAAATATAGCTCTTTAAAAACCTACTATTTTAAAGTTAAATAAAAGAAAAGGAGATAGGTATTATATAAGCGGTAGCTATATAGAAATCTATTTAATAATACCCCTATTAAATATAATAAATATAGGTTATCATTTTAGAAACAATTAACTAATATATAAAAGTTTTTAAGGATAGCTTTATACTAGCTATATTAAAATATTAAAGTTTAAAAAGGATCAACCTAAGAAGAAAGGGTAATAAATTATTATTCTACATTCTTTAAAATGCCTACAATTTTATATTTTAATAGGATATCTTTAAAAAATAGTTAATAAAATTCCCGAAATATAGCTTATAGGGAAAACCTTAACTTATTAATTTAAAAAACTATATAATGTTTAGGATTATATATAAAGTAATTCTAAGGAATTTAATATTAATACAGTAATAATTAATTAATAAACAGGTTAATATAAGTCTGCACGTTTTACTATTTATATAAGGACTTAGTTAACTTAAAAGCCTAGCTATATAGGTATTAGCTTAACGAACTACAATACCTGTAAAATATTAAATGGCTCCTTAAATCTTTATAAAAATTAGGCGTAGGCTGCTTAATATAGAACCTTTAATTATAAACCTCTATTAAATAATTGGAATTCCTGCTAAGGCATTTGTTACGTTAAAAAAGTTTTCTATTAGATAAGGTCTTTTAAAGTTAATTTATTTTATAAAGCGGGCAATATTTTAATTCCGGCAAAATAGTTCTATTACGCCCGTTTTATAAAGTTAAAGCTATATTCCTAATAAATATTATAATTAGCTAGAATTATAAGGGTAAAGTTTTTTTTAAGCTCTTTTAAAGAGGTACCATCACTTTTTAACTTAGTAAAAATAATAATTAATAGCTAGTAGTTAAATAACTAGCTTTTAAAGCGGATTTAGCTTATTAATTTAAAAAGAATATTATATACGCCGCTATATTCTTTTATTAAAAAACAAATTAAGGCACTTAATAGGGGCAAGATTTATAAATAGAAGTTGCTAACGACCTTTGTTAAAGGTACTTTCCTAGCGCCTTTAATAAAATAATAATATATATTACCGAAAATAGGCCCTGCTTTAACCTTAGCTAGATATTTTTTAAAATATAAATAGTAGTTAATTAAAATGGATAATTGTATTCGTGCTATATAGATTGTATAGTTTAAGTAACGGGGCTTTTAAGCTTAATCCCTTCCTTTTATAAATAAAATAATCTTTATATATTTTTAAAGGAATTTGTTGAATATATAATATACATTTAAAGATTCCTTTAAAAAGGGGCTTTTAAGACTAGCTACCCCTTTATAAATATTTAACTAAATATTGGTAAATAATATACTTAATATGATAAACCCTATACTAAATAGTAATAAGGGCCCTTTTAATATTTAAAAGCAGAATTTTTAATAATCTTTTAATAAATAAGAATAGGTTTCCCTTTAAATGCATTCATTTCCACTACATCTTTTTCTTACGAACTAATATCTGGTTTTTAATAGTTACTAGTTGTTACTTAAAAAGCTACTAATAACCTACAGTATAAAGCTGCCAGTTACTACTTATAAAGCTACTAGTAACCCTTAAAAAGCTACTAGTTACTACTTAAAAAGCTGCTAATAACCTAAAAAGCTGCTAATAACCTAGAAAGCTACTAACTACCACCTAAAAAGCTGCCAACAACCTAAAAAGCTACCAGCTACTACTTAAAAAGCTACTAACAACCTAGAAAGCTGCTAGCAGCCATTTAAAAAGTTGCCAAT
This sequence comes from Xylaria bambusicola, assembly GCF_022495145.1. Lineage (NCBI taxonomy): Eukaryota > Fungi > Ascomycota > Sordariomycetes > Xylariales > Xylariaceae > Xylaria > Xylaria bambusicola. The sequence continues at coordinate 262,480 of NW_025953582.1, forward strand.
AACCTATAAAGCTACTAGCTACTACTTAAAAAGCTGCTAATAACCTAGAAAGCTGCCAGCTATTACTTAAAAAGCTGCTAATAACCTAAAAAGCTGCCGACAACCTAAAAAGCTACTAGCTGCCACCTAAAAAGCTGCCAACAACCTAAAAAGCTACCAACAACTTAAAAAGCTGCTAACTGCTACCTAAAAAGTTACTAGCTACCATTTAAAAGCTGCCAATAACTTATAAAGCTGCTAACTACTATTTAAAAAGCTACAAATAACCTATAAAGCTGCTAGCTATTATTTAAAAAGCTGCTAATATAATTAAAGGCTGCCTAATAGCTTGTATTAAACCCAGTATTAGCTATAAGTAGCAGCTTTTATTAATTATTAGCAGCTTTAATACGTTAAGCTAATTAATCGCAGCTTATTACCACTTTTAATAGGGATCCTATATAATAGGCTAGTACGCTTTTATAAATTATTAATTCTTTATTAACTTTTTTTATTAAAAGAAGATTACTTAATGCTTTATGCATAATAAATAAATATATTTATAATAAATAGGAAAGAAAAGAATAAAGCCTTTTATTATTATTTCCTTTTATCCTTTTATAAAATAGCATTAGAAATTAAGGAGGTATATAAGTAAGCACTTTTTACAATATAGCTTAATAATAACCAAATAATAGGTATTTTTACATATAAAAGCTGTATTTAAACTAGTATTAAAAGCTATATTCTATGCTTCGCCTAACTAAACAAGTACTATTACCATAAAAGTAAATAAATTATTAAACTATGTTAGGTTTTCTATTATAATTAATTTAACGGCTGTCTTAAATAATAACCCTACTAGGGCCCTATAGGTAAACATTTCGAATTTGATTAAGGCCTTACAAAAAGATCTATTTATTAGCCCTTAATTCGTATTATCTTATAGTTCAGCCTTATTATTAAAGTCTTTATTTATACCTAAGTTAAATAAGATATTTATTAACCCCAAACTTTCTAATTTAAACCTTAAGCAAAATATAGAGGAGTTAAGTATAACGTTTTAAAAACCGGTTATATCTTTATAGCTAATTAACTTAATATTATTTTTAATAATTAGCAATATTAATAAAAATATAAAAATTAATATTAAAAATAATAATTAAGGTAAAAAGGATAATAATAATAATAAAGTAAATAAAGATAAAAACGAAAATAGGAATAATAAATATAAAAATAAACAGGAAGGTAGTAAATATAAGGGCAATAAGCATAAGGGTAACTATAAGGAAAATAATAAAAATAATAGTAATTTATTAGAAAAGGAGGAATTAATTAACTAATATCTTATAAACTTTATTCTTACTTTAATTAATTTAATTATAAACTAGAAGTATATAAAAGCGTTTAAAAAGATCTAGGTTAAAAATACCCCTAATTCCTATCGTTAAAACTATTGCAATGTTACTAAAGCATTATATATTATTAACAAAAGTAAAGGAGTTATTATTAATTAGGATTTAAATTAAAGGTAAGCATTATAGGACTTAGTTATATATTATAAGGAAATTATAAAAAGCATAGTTAATAAAAAACTAAAATTTAAAGCAAACCGGTATAACCATTATAATAGCCTAGTATTCAATAAATTAATATACCTAGGTTATCCATATATAATAAAAGGACCTACATTAAAAGACTTATCTTAAAAATATAAGAATAAATATTAGTAGTTTAAGTCCTGCCTTTATATAGGTAGAACTTGGCATACTTTCGATAGAATATTTAACTTTAAAATATTTACGTTAATCCCGGTAAGGTTTGGGGTTAATTTTAATACCATAAGGTTAATATGCAACTCCTTATATTAACCCTTTACAATATAGCTAATATTATTAGTTAAAGTAAAGTAACTTTTACGTTCGGATTTAGTAGCATTAATTAAAAAGCTATAAAAACAAAAATAGAAGGTTACCCAGTTTAATATTATAATTGCTTAAATATTAAATGGCCTAAAAAATAATAATATATATTAAGCTATAAGCTATAGGTAATACATTTATTTACTTTTATTTATAACAGTTAAATTAATTACGAATAGATTATTAAATGTTAGGTACAAGTATAAATTATACCCAATTAATTATGTAAGCCTCGTTATAAAGCGTTGCTTATAATAATAGTAGTAGTATATAGGGAAGCTATAAACTACTTAATTGCTTTTTATATTACCTGTATTATAGTTTATAAATATTATTTGCTTTTAATTCCAATATGGACTGCTATTTTATTAATTTTATATTTATTAATATTTTAGCGTTATCCATCTTATTACTACCCTTATTTACCCCCCTATTCGAATAATATATCCCCTAATTATATAGCTATATAATACCTAATCTAAGTAAAACGCTAATAAGTAAAGCACCTATAACCCTACCTATAACTATAAAAACTAATATTGCCCTAAAAGCTAGCTTATATTTAATAATAGAATTAATAATAATAAAAATTATATTAATTACTATTAAAACAATTAAGGGTTTATTTATAAAGATATTTTATAATGTAATAACAAATATAATGTTTAAATATCCTAACTCTATATAGGGATTAATATAATAATAGCCTTAAAATGTATTAAAAGAGTAAACATACTATAAAATATCCGTAGAATAGTTCTAATTATTATATAGTTATAAATATATAATATTAATTTCCTTATTACCCAATAATATACTATTAAACTAAAGAAGTAACTTTAATCTTATTAAGTAATATATAATAAGTGGAGCATTCTAACATAGTTATAAATAGTATATTATTATAGGGCTAAGCTTACTAACAATTCCTTTAATTTATCTAATTAAATTAAAGCAAATTTATAAATGCTATATACTTATAATACTAAGGCATTTATTATATATATTAAAAAAGAGCATCGCAGCTAAATGCTATTTAAAATCTATTAATTATAAAAATAAAGTTTATATAATTAAAAAAACACCCGGGCGAACCTTCCGTTCTCCTTTTTCCTTTTTTTATCCTTTAAAAAATACTAAATCCATATAATAAAAAAGCTAATTAAAAATCACTTTATACAAATAATCGGGCTAATAATAGCATCTTATAAATGCAGGATGCCCAGGTACGGCATATCTCCTAACGGAAATAAACCACGCTGTAGCATCTATTTAAACCTTTATTTAGCTTAAAATATTATAGGATTTCCTTATAAATTTGTTGGACCAAGCAATTAAATTAATCCTAATACTATAAATAATAAACCTTTTTATCGCTCTTCTCCTCCTAACTTTAAAATAACCTCTTCCTAATCTTCCTAAATAAACGCTATACCATAGTTATAAATTATATATTATTACTTTTATAATTGCAGCTTTCCTTACTTTCTTTTTCTACTAAGCCATAAATATAGCTATTTATTATATTATTAATACTGTTCTTTATATTTAAAAATATAATAAAAGTAAAGTATATTTATATTTATTTTATTTATTTATATATTATACAAATATATTAACAAAAAAAAAAGAATATTTATCCTTAATAATAAAAAGTATAATAATAAAGGCCTACTATAAAGGAAAATTATTCCTTACAATATATAGTAATAATATAACTTAACTCCTTAAATTTAATATAGTTCTTTAAATCAATGCATTACTTTATAATACCCCTAATATTATCTATAAAAATTCTATTGTTACATACTACCCCATTATTAGCAAAGGGCTTACTAGCAAATAATATTATAACTTATTAATTATAATTGTATTACCTAATGTACGCTTGGACTATTTATCCAATGCTTTAAATATTTCGATTATGAAGTCCCTATTAAACGTAGACTATTTATCCCGCTTAAAAAGCTTCAATTCTTTAATTCCTAAGGAGTAGCAGAACTAGACTTATAAGTACATATTTCCTTTTTTTAAACTTCTTAGCAATTTTAAATAATCTATAACTATATTATCGAAAGTCTTATTTTTAAACTTTTAATATAAATTAACCTTATACATTTTATTATTATAAAGCTGGAATAAATTTTTATAAAAGCTAGTTTCGATAATAGCATCCCTATTTAGGATCCCTTTAACCTAGACATTATAATCTTTCCTCTTTAAAAGGAAAAGGGCTAAAGGAAGCAAGCCTATAATACCATAGCCCTAGGCCATTAATAAAATTATCTCGAACTAACCAAGGTCTAGCCCTTTAAAAAATAGACCTTATAAAAAGCTACGGAAAGATTTATTTTCTATATCCCTTTACTATATATTACTTAATTTTTTCAATACAGCTAATTCTAATATAAAAAATACAACCTTATATAAATCCCTTTAGCTTAAAGTTTATTAAATAATTGGAATAGCCGTTCTACTAAAATAATATTGCAGCAAAATTTTAGTAAAGTAAATATAAAAATAACCTAAACGCCCCTTAATAGGTTATCGGGTACACACTATAACTTAAAAAAGACTGCCCCAGGATTCCACTTTATTAACCTTAGCCTAATTTAATACTATATTAACCAATCGTTTAAATTAAATTATAAGCCATAATATAAATAAGAATATTAGGAAAATCTATACTAAAATAAAAAAAAGCTTAAAAATATCAACCAAATATTAAAATATAAATATAATTATAAGGATTAGTAATAATTAATAAAGCTATATTAATATAACGTTAATCCTTAAAACTAAGCTAATAATTATTATAAAGCTTATTAAAAAGTATATAATTATTAAGCTCCTTAATAATATATAACTATTAATATAGTTTTTAAAAAGTAAAATCCTATAGGTAATAAATTAAGCTATTATTATAATTGTAGCCTATTAGTATACCAAGCTAAAATATTAGCAAAATAGTAAAAAGTAGCGTATTACAATGCTTATACTTCCTTCCCAAAAAGTAACAACAATATTAATAAGGGCCAATCTACTAATTGATTTAAATAAAAATAGGCTAATTATTTCTAAAACCATTAAAATAATATTAATATTTATATACCTAAAAATAAAAAGAGCTTTAAAAGGATTTATCCATAAAAATAGGATCTATAAATATACAGCAAACTTTAAAGCCCTATTATAAATATAGTTTAATAATTTCTACCATCTAAATAAAAGTAAAGCAATTATTAAAATAAAAATATTATAAATTAAATATAATTATAATATAATGTTTTATAGCCCTTTAATAAAGTTTAATTATTATAAATATTACTAAATTATAAATAGCTTTATAAGCTAAAATCTACTTTTAAATATTTAAATTCCTTAAAATAAAATCTTAATGCTAAAGATTAAAAAATTAAAGATTAAGCATTATATTTAAAGCTATTTAATTTTAGGAATTAAAGTTTTATTAAACATTAAATTCATTTTAAAATAAATCATATTAACCAAAAAGCTGCCAAGCAGGCTTAGAACTTAATTAACAAATGCTCCTTTAGGAGAACTCGCTCTAGCCTCAACTATGAAATTCTAAAAAAAACCTGGCAAAACTAAAAAGTTGCAAAAGAATCTTAGTTTAACCCTAGCGGTAAAAATGCTCCAACCTCTATAAGCCTAACAGTAACCTAACAGTAATAAACTTAATAAGACTAAAAAGTTGCGGAAAAGTCTCTATCCAACCCTAGCGGTAAAAATGCTCCAACCCCTACAAGCCCAATAGTAACCCAACAGTGAAGAACTTAATCTAGCCCCAGCTATAAAAATATAACAACCCTAAATAGCTAAAAAGTTATTAAAAAAGATCGGGAAATTAATAATAAGCATCCTGCCAGGTAATAAACCTTAAAAATTTATAAAACTTAAAATTAAATTAATATAAATAATAAAAATAATTTAGCTCCTACTAATTTAAGAACTTAGTATGGGGATAAAAATAATAATAATATTTCCCCGCTACCTTCTATATTACTTAAGCAAATTCAAGCCACTTTAATTAATTCGATTTATAGGGATTAATTAATTCTAAACAATAAATAAGAATTAAATAAAATACTAATTATTATAAATAACAATAATATATATATATATAACTATATAATTATAAATATTAAAGGAACTTTAATTAATAATAAATATATTAAAACTTCTTTATTTTATAATAACTATTATAATAGCCTTAAAAGTAATGTTAATTATAATTAGGATACCAATGATAATTATATTATTTAAATACGCTTTAATAGCTTAAGAATGATTTAAGCATTAAATAACTTTACTACGGATAACGGACCTATTATTCTTATTTTAGCGCCTGGGGTAATTTACCGGAACAGTAGATATTATATCCCAAACTTTAAATACCTATAATTTAATATACGGATAATAATAAGGATTAAAGGATAATATAGTAACAGGGTTATTATAAGCTTAACGCTATCTTTAATTAAATTCGAACATTTTACTTATATTATAAATAAGTTCTAATTAGGTATAGGTTACTTTAATTACCTAAATATAAATATAGTTCAGCTTAACATCCTAAAAACTAAATATAAAATATATAAAATTCCTACAATTATATTTATTACCCTAACTATTATATTAAACCTAATTAAGGACTAATTAACTTTTATAAGTAATCCTTAAAGGTAGCCTATTACTTACCTTAAATTAAAATTTTATAACGATTTAACTATATAGGTTATATAAACCGTTTAGATTAATAATATGGGGCCGGTATCTTTTACCATTAATAAGCACTTTATAAAGGTAAAATAGGACCTATTAATAATACTGCATCCTTTTATAAAAAGGGCTAAGCTTTAAAAGGATAGCAATAAATGGAAAGTAAGCTAAAGCCCTACGCTATAGAGGCCTATAGCAACCGGTTAAAAAAACCGTAGCAAAAAGTAAGAAGCACCTATACACCCCCTTCGGACCTATAATTCGCGTAAAGTATAAAACCAGGCACTTCCAAACCAAACCTAACAGCCATTATTTAGGAACATAACTTAAAATTAGTATAAAATAGGAAATAGAAGTAGCCCTATAAAATAATAAAATCCATTAACCCTAAATTAACCTCCTTAGGGCACAACAATAAACAGGAGTAATATTTTTAAACTAAATCCATTAAAGCATATTCGTTTATTAACCACCCCCCTAATATATTAAAGCTAACTAACATTATAAATAATAGCTAATTAAGTATAACAACCCTACTATCCATTAGCTAAGCACCACCTACTGCAATTATATTGCCCCATATTTTACCGCTATATTTTAATATAGCTATTGCTATTACCTTAGATGCCTTAAATTTTATAAAACCCCTAAAAAGCATATAATAAAATACTACATTTACTTTATACAATATTGGTCGTTTTTCTACTTTTCTTATAGTAATGTATATTATTTTATTATAATTAATATAATTAACTTTTTAAATAACGGAATTCTATAGGTATACGGACTATAAACCAATCCATTTTATATTATATTAAAGGATAAAGAACTTTTTTACTTAATATATATAGAAAGGTTAAAAATGGAAAATATAAATATATGCTTTATAGCTATACCTTATACCTATTACTTCTATATAAAATGCTTAGGCAAATAGTTTAAGCATTAAGACCTTATAAAATAGGGTTAAACAATTTACCCAATATATCAATAATAAATTAATAAGGTTTAAACAATAGTAAGGTAGTAATATAAGGATAAGTGGCTTATACCTATTAATTCCTTTAATGTAGTAATAAATATATAATTTATTAGTTAGGTAATACTGGAAAAAGGGGATAAAGAACTTTAACCGTATAAGAAGTTAGCCGTTTAACCCCCCCCCCCCCCCCCCAAAAAAAAAGCTGATCGTCCTATTTAGCCCTATCCTTATAGGTAGCCAAAATCTATTTAAGGCCTTATTCTCCCTTTAATAAAAGCAGCAGGACTTATTTTTATAGTATAGCTTAAATTTAAACTTTAAAGGGTATAAACCTATTAAATATAGCAAAGCCCTTTTTTAACATTATATTAATAAAATTAATAAATGCTTTACGTTTATATTTTGTATACCTAGATATGTTAATGCTTCTTCATTAATTCCCTGCCCCAAATAACTCATTAACCTTTTGCATCCCTTTCCCGTTGTTAAATATCCATTTTAGCTGTATTAAACCTAACTAGCTTATATAGCAAGGTACTATATAATAAGCAAAGAGCTGTCATTCCGGCTTTTATTATTAATACCAGCTATATAAAGAAACTTTTATAAAGCTTTAAAAAATAAAACAATAATATACTAATAATTAAATAGAAATGTCTTTATATATTAGAAACGAAATATAGCCTTTGAATAGCCTTAAGATTCCTTTAGCTTTTTATACTTTTTTAGCTTAATATAGTTTACCTATTTATTAATTATATAAAGGTATACTTTTATATATATTCATTTATATTATAGCTAAAACAATATTTACTTATTTATAATACTTTATATAAATATTCCAAAATTATAAAGTAATTTATTTTAAATATATTAATGCTTATATATTATATATTATTATTATTTTATTTTATTTTAGTTTTTGTTTTTTATTAAAATAATAATTCGTATACTTATAATTATAAAAAATATAGTTTAAAACTTATATTTAAAAAAAGAAAACTTGTTTTAAGAAAATATTTTATACTATTAAGGTTATATTAATATATAAAAAAGGAAGAAAATGCTATACTTATATATATTTATTTATTTATTAAGGCATTAATATAATTTTTAAAGACTATAACAATTATATAATATATAATAGAAGAGTTTTTTATTAATAGAAGCTAACTATAATTAAAAAATCTTACAACTAACCTTTATAAAGATAGGCTTAATATAACAATAAAGCAATTATTACTAGTATTTTATATTAACTATAGTTTAACGTTAAACGTAAATTAGATTTAAGTTAAAGTTTTGCTGAATAAGCTAAATAATATATTAATAAGTTTTAATATATTATTTAAAGCTTTATTTTAAAGCTTACCACCTTATACTAGACTATGGGCGTTATAAAAGGTATAATATCTTTATAGGAGATAACAATATAAGGTAATACTTAAGGCATATGGGCCAAAGTTTTGGTAGACTGTATAGATATTTTATATACCCAAGGGCAGCAACGCTACCGTATTACTCTAAAAACAAATAAAATAATATTATTATAAAATACCCTTTTTAAATGGAAATATATACCTAAAAGTTTATTAATACTAAAGATTAAATAATATTAAACGTAAAAAAGAATAAAGGTTAAGGTTATTTAAATATAAGTAAAAGGCCTTAGGTAAGTTATTAAAAAAGTTAAATATTATCAATAAGCTAAATTAACTTAGCAAATTTCCTAGGCTTTAAAACAGGTTTAAACTTAATAATATTAAGGATTACCTATTAAGCTATAGCTTTAATATAATAACTTATTACTTATAATATATTTATAATATTTTTGTTTAAATTATATTAAGCAACTATAAAATTAAAGCTGCTATAAATATTAAAACGGTTTAAACTTTATAACTATATATATTATTAATAAGCTAAAAAGATTATAAAGAGCTATAGAAATATATATAATAATAAGTTCTATTTAATTATATCTAGTAATAAAAAATATAATAATAGATTAAAGACCATATATTAAATTTAAAGGAGGTGATTTCCAATTTTAAAACATTTTATAAAAATATAAAATATATAAATATTGGTTTAAAAATAATTAAATCAAACATTTTAAATAAATTGTTAAAAGATAAATCTATATTTTATATGTTAAAAAAGATTTGGAGATGCCCTAATAAACGTTATATAGAATATTAAAATAATCGATTTTTAAAGATTATAACCTAGCTTGATCCTTAATCTATATATTAAAAGCTTTTTATAGTAGCTATTAAAAACTACTTAAACTTATTTATATCCGGCCTATATTATAAGCTAGGTATGGCCCCTATAGTAGTAAGCTATAAAGATACTGTTGTTTGTATATTTTTACGGCGCGTATAGATCTTTGGCTTCCGAACATTAGGAGAGCTTCCTATAAAGGATGGAACAATAAACATTCCACTTATAGTGGTTAACCATTAGGAAAAATATTTTAATAGGCGTTAAGGATTACTATTTGTAAGGTCTTTTTATTATATTTACTTTTACCTATTCCTATCTAATTTTATAAAGGATATTTCTATATAAGATTACCCTATTATGTTATTTATCTAATGAAATATTATCTGCTTATATTTTAGACCGCTTTAAAACTTGCTATATAAAAATAGCTAATTAGCTTTATTAGGCTTTAATACTTTAAAAGCTCTTTAATTACCTAAAGCTATATTTATATAATTTAAATTAGATACCAGTAATAATAGTAATGCCTACTAGCCTATTTTGCATTTAACTTAAAGGAGTTATCGTTTTTTATAAACCCTTTTTACGGAATTATTATAAGAGTAAAGCTTAATGCTAACTATATAACTTATTACCGATTTAACTTTTAAAACACATTTATTTTTTATATTAAAGGTTAGTAATTTTGTATAACTGGCTTTAATGAATACTTAGCTATAAAACTTGTTTTAAATTATATTTATAATAGCTTAGGCGTTATAAAATCAGAACTAAAGGTAGAATTACTAATTTCCCATCTATAAGTAAACTTTAAAGATTTTACGTATTATAAATACTATATAGTTAAGATTTATGCATTAGTTACTTAAAAGTGATAATGGGGTACCTTCTATAACGCTTTTATCCCTTTTCTCTACATCGTTAATTTTTCGTAAAGCAATACAGAATATGAATATATATTATTTTTTAACTATAAATAATAGATTAGAAAGAAGTTCAAAAAGTTTTATTTAACCAAATAATTAGATTTTAATAAGAGTTAATTAAAAATAGTATTAATTAATAAAAGATTTAATTAATAAGAGTATTAATAAAGTTATTATTTTTAATATATCTTCTTTAGCCTTTTTAATTATTATAGTCCAATATTAAACCTAATAAGTTATAATATTTTTTAAACCTCCTTATTAACGGTTAAGGTATTTTTTATAATCTATGCTAGAAAAATTTTATAATTATAGCTTTTGTTTTGTATAGATTAATTAAATAGGGTAGGTAGCTGGAAATCCTTTTCAATATGCAGCAGTAATTTAATATATAGTAGCAGGGAAGAAGGTAGTAATATGGGTTAAACTACGTAATAACTACCGCTTTAAAGGGAAGTATCTATTAATATAGCTATAACATTAATTATAACCCTATAGCTTTCCTCATTAATAAAAAGAGTAATTCGATGGTATACTTATATATAAATATAAAACTATGATTTAATTTATAAAAAGTTCGAACTGGACCTAACGTATTATAGGACGTTAAATATCATGCTTTAGCTAATATTACTAAAGCTTATAACTAACTTTACATTATTAGCTAACCCTTAACTAAATAAGTGCCATTTTAAAACGTTTCCTTTTTCGTTTATAGTAGCTTTAAATACTAATATAGGGTAATTAATGCAATAAAGGAAAATAGGCATACCTCCAATAAACGTATTAGAAGCGCTAAAAACTTAATAGGTAATAAATATATTAAAGTTTAATTACTATTCTTATAAGCTTTTTCCTTTTTATAACTAAACGGATTTTAGGTTAAATAGTTAAATAAGCATTTAATACCTTTAATTAAAGGACTATTTTTAATTACTTTACTAAATTAGTAAAGTGCTTTTAAAATAGCTATAGCTAATAATTATTTTCTCCTTCTTCTTTTTTATAGATTTAAAGATCTTTTTATAATGTTAAAATTCCTATATAATAACATTAGCTATATTAGATATAATATTATTACGCTATTTTAGCTCTTAATTATACTTCTAAATATCCTTTATAAATAACTTTCTATTTCCTTTTTTTGCTTGGATTTATATTATAAGCACTTTTACTTTTTAAAATAGTTCTTTATTCTTTAATTTAAATTATTTATTCTTATTTTTTAAAAGTTAAATGTATATCTTGGCAAAAAATGCGTTTTTTACTTTTATAAAACTTCTACTATCCTAGATTAATAATAATAAAAGATTTTTTTAATTAGTAGCTGCTATTATACTTAACATTAAACTATATAGGGGTTTAATAGTCTTTATATTATTAAATCCTTAGGAATGAAAACATTATAAAAGCGTAATAATATAAGTTAATGTAAGTAACTCCTTATAGAATTATTAGTATGGAAAATATAAAGAAAAGTTTTCTTATAATTAGTTTTTTTTTTTATAGTTTTTATTTTTCCTTTAATAAGTAGTACTTAAGTGAATAAAGTCTTAAGAATATAAATTATATAATACTCGTTTTAGAAAAATATAAAGTACGTTAAACAAGCTTTTAATAATATTAGATTTATAGTTTATTAAACGTAGATTTAAAGTTTAAATAATATTATAGCATTAATAAATTAAAAGAAAATATAATAGAACGCTTATATTAATTTAAGATTTATTAAAACTATATATTAATTTTATAATCTTTATTTAATTTCCTTAATATATGTTAATTTCTTTAAGCTGGGAAGTTATATTAATGGAAAATGTTCTGAAATTAATTACGAAAGATACCGTTAAGTCTCTTACCCTTTTTAAGTCTTTTTTAATTATTTTTAGCTTATTATTCTTGGCTAATTCCAAGTTAAGCTTATCAAATCGATTTTTAAGGGTTTTATTCCACACTAGCTCTTTCTTAATATACTTAAGCTTAAAGAAAATTTAAAAAAGTAATCTACTTATATTAGTTTATAGGGCTATAAAATAATAACGTAGGTAGCTTATTTTTTACAATTTTTATAACCTTTTTTAAAAGCCGATAATTTTGCTAGCCCGGGAACTATACATTTTAATATAATATATTGCTAATTAATAAAAATATCGTCTTCGAAATTTATAATAAACTTTAATTCAAGTATTATATTTTTTTAATATAGATAAATGTAAAATAATTAAAAACGGTTATATATTTCTTTTAAACTTATATACCTTATATTTATTTTAAAATAAAGGTTATTTTAAAAGTTAAGAAATAAAGTTTAAAGTTTTAAAAATAGAATATAAATTAATAAGAACTAGGAAATTAATAATAGGACCAGGCGTATTACTATTAATATACTATAAAGAATAGCTATCCCTTTACGCTAAAGCGCTTAAACCGTAAGTTAAATAAGTCAAGTCTTAAAAATGCATACTTTATCCATTTTTAAAAGTTTAACTTTTACTAAAGTCTTACCATTCTTAATTTATATTAACCTACCCCCTTTTAAAGTAGTTGTAAGCTTTGGGGTAAAAGCAAAGTAAATATAACCCCTTACATAACATAATACTTTACCTAACTATAATATTCTTAAAATCAATAATCCACAAGGAAACGTATATAAAGCAACACTAAGATTTATTAATATAGATTTTCTACCTATCTTATTCTTATTTAACCGCTTACTTTACCCTAGCATACAAATAGCTAGTTTCCCCATTCCCGTTAAAACGCCTAACAATAAAGCTTATATCCTCTAATAATGCTGCCTTCTAATCAATACCTTTTCCTACTACTAATAGCATATTAGGAAATATATAGAATTACTAACAATAACCTATAATATTATAAATATATCCAATAGTACTAATAAACTAAACTTTATTTAATTTAATTAAGCAGGTTTAATTAGTTACTTTATACCAACTTTTATTATAATTACATCGATAGTAATAATAAACGCTAGTAACTTTACGGAGGTACGTCCAACGCTATTAACCAATCACATTCTGACCATAAGGTCCCTTGGGGAACAATTTCGAATAACCACTAATATACAGACTAAATATAACAATAGGACAAGGGCAATATAAAGCAGGCCAACAGCCAATACTAAGCTTTAATTATTAATATCATCAATAATAACAGTAACGCCTTTAATAACCACAGTAGTAAGCGCTATAATTAAAACAATTATAATAACTTAAACGGTAGTTACTATTATTATCCAAGCTTATTAATCTTTATAAAGCCTTTATATAATGGTAATATTTATACATTAGTCCCCTTTAAAATATAAAATACATACCCTATTACTTTATACTATCTTTATTATAAGTTCCACTATAAATTAAAATGCTTCCCTATAGGAAATTCTTTTTAAATATAAGGTTAAGCTCTATAATATTACTAAGTTATTACTTATATAATTAAATACATACTATATTTCTTAGCAAAATATATAGACTTTTATATATAATAAGCTGCTTTAAGCCTATTTTAACCTAGCTACCGCAGACAAACAAATCAAGCAGCTCACCAATTAAATCCAATCACTCCTTTCCTTAATTCTAATATATTGGTATTATTTTTTATACCGCAAGTAATTATTAATTATTTAAAGAATATAGAACAATTAATAAATACTACATCTTTAAACTAAAGTTAAACAGCAAATTTAAATACTTCAGCTACATAAACTCATCCTATACGCTTTTTTTTATCTTTTATAATCTTCTAATAAAAGTTATATTACAGATTTTTTTAATATACAATTAAATTAGAAATAATTTATTAAAAGTTAAAAGCATATTATTAAAAAACTACTATATTTATAACCTATTAAAGGGACTTAATATAAAAAAAGGATACAAGGTAAAGGACTAAAACCAAAAACAGCACCTACTATTACAAGTTATATAACCTTAAAATTAAAAGCTTATTTAAATATCTTTAAATAGCTTTCCCATTTAACTATTTATAAATTATAAGGAAAAGATAGCCCTATATAGATTTACTAGCGTCTCCTTTATAACTAGTTACTTTTTTTACTTAGTTTTTTAATTATTAATTTTATATTATTAAATCATTTATTCGATTAACTATACAGTATAAATATACTATACCTTTAATTTGTTATTGGAAAATACTTAATTTATTTCCGTTTTTGCATGCTTGCAAACCAAAAAAAAGTATCTTTAAATTATATATTAAAATAATAATAATACTATATCTAATTATATAAGGATTCTTAGCTATTATATATTATTAATATTTGTTTTATAATCTGTTAACTAATAATATAGCTTTAGGATAGAAAACCGAAAGCCTTAAAATAGGTTAAATAAAAACTTTTTAAAAGCAATTAAAAATTATATATTAAAATATAATAAAATATATTAAAAGTTTAACTATAATGTTTACATTTAAGTTTAGCGCCACTATCGTTATTATAAGTATAACTTTTTAAAGGACCCTCGCTTTCCTTTACTAATAATAGAGCTAGCTAGTATAGCTTTAAACCTTATAAATATACGGCTGCTAATATCCTTTTAGGAAACCATTTACCCTTTACCTATATGGAGGATAGTAAAAGACTTTATAAAATGTAACTAATAAGGTAAATATATTACTATATATGGTTAAATATTAATAATTTAATAAAAATGCTTATATTTATTAAAAGCTATTATTATATATATTAATAGTAGCTGTTTAATAAATATTTATATTTATATAAAATAAATAATAGGTTATAAATAATAAATAATGCGTAATAATTATATAAATTTAAATGTTGATCTAAGAAATCTTAAGAACTATTATTACTTTATAGCTTTTATTAGGGTAAAGTATAGCTTGAACTATCCTGCCATTTTTCCGTAAACTCCTTCCCCAGCCTTGCTTAGTTTACCAATACTAATAAGTAACACTATTAAGTTTAGCGAAGTCCATAAAGTGAATACGGAGGTTCTTCTAATATTAATAAGCTAGCATTTAATTTGCCTTAAAGTTCTACTATTAATTGCCTTTTCGAATTAGCCTCCAGCATCTTTTTCGAATTTAAGGCTTTCCAATATGCCAGTTTTAAATTAAATATCGGGATGCTCAGGCCTTAGAATTTAAATATGTGCGTAAGAATACTGTTTTATTAACTGAAATGGATTATAATTATAGCCTTAACTATCTTAAATAAATATTAAAATATATTATACTTCTTATTAATATATTTATAGTAAAGGAAGATGCTAATTTAATAGTAATAAACGATAAACAGTTCCGGGCTATTTAAAATATATATTAGCTATAATTTATAACTTAAAAAAAAAAGAAAGGATAAATAAATAAAATATAGCTAAAGTTTACTATAATCTAATAAGTTTTATATAACGTTACTTCATCTTAATATACCTGGGAGTAATAGTAGTAAAAAATAGTAATAGGGTTAAATTGTAGTACAAATTGGGGCAGGATTGCCTATATTAATGATTTATACTATGCTGCTAAGTTATGTTTTATAGAGTTTAGAAAATTTTACGTAAGGAAAGAGCAGATTAAATAATAGTTATAATCCTATAAAAACTTTTATAGCAACTTTTATTTAAATAAAAACATTTCCTAATAAATAAAGCTATATAGACTTTAATTATTTAGCTTAAAAAAGGCAATCTAATCTATTAAGAACATATTTTGCAAACGTTTTATAAAATCTTTTCGTTTCCATAAAGAAACGATACCAAAGTTACATATCTTAAAGGATTGCATAGGTTTATTCATATACTTCTAAACCCTATCTCCTACAACCTTAAGCTCCCTCCATTTCTAATTCTATTCGTCAATACCATTATTCCTAAAATAACGTACTAGGTCCTTCTGCACTTTTATAAGCATCTTTATAAAGTAGCTATATAATTAATGTTAACTTTTTAATAGGTTATTATAATATAGCAGGTAAGCCAAAAAAAAGGGAAATAGGGTTGGTAAGCAATATTATAGCACTTAATTAACTTTTAGCTTAAATAGCTTTAGCCTACATAGCTGAAGATCTTTTCGGTAATTGATAAAATATATAGCAAGATATTAGGGTAAGGGGATATCCATAATACCTTAATATAATATAAATACTATTTACACTAATATAGGAATTAAATAAAATTTTAAGGTTTTACTAATATAATAAACGGTAATATAAAAAGTATATATATAGCGGATCTTAGCTAAACATTAGTAGCTTTAATCCTATTTATACAGGGGTAGGATTTAGTATACTTTCAATAATTAGGGCATTTAGATTTGGAATATTTACATTAATACCGGCTGGGCTAATTTTAACACAATAAGGTTAATATAAATCCCTTTATAATAGCTTCTACTAATATTATTAGAACAACTTCTATATTTAAAGCTAGCAACGCTAATTAATAAGCTATAAAAGTAGGAAAAGAAAGCTATCCAGCTTAATGCTAAAGCTACTTAAATATTAAATGTTCTTAAAAACAATAAAAGCTGCCATTAGGTACGAAATATTTAACCTATCGATAATAATCCTATTTAATAACTTTAATATTTATTAAAGTTTTAAAATCCTAACGATTAATTGTAAATATACAAATAACGGGATTAAACAAACGCCGCTATTTATATGCACTATAGGTCCAAAATAGATTAAATAAGAATTATACTAATTTAGCCTATCTTTACTACCAAAAAATTAAAGCTTATAACTATATAAAAAAATAGCTACAATAAGTACAAGTATCCGTTATTATATAGGAACTTATATATAATCTTTTATATACCCAGCTAAACAATTAAGCAAGGTAACAGAAAAAGAATTTCCCATATTATAAATAACCAAACTTAGTTAGTTACCCATATGGCGAATGACAAGGCAAAGTTGCTAATTAAAAAGTTAAGCCTATACTTGCTTAAACCTATAAGGCTTATAAGTGGATTAGCGGCAGAGGCTTAGCATACAAGTGACTCGGTCCCTTTTAAACGTTATAAAATATAAACGGCAAAGTTAATTTACTGTTTAAGATAAATTGTTAAATGTTTAGTACAAATGTAAATTGTGTCCAATTAATCACTTAAGCTTCATTGTAGAGGGTTACGTGTATGGGGAGGCTTTAAACTTGAGATTTAATATAGATATAGGATCCTATGTGGATTATATAAGCACCAGCTGCTATAGCTTTGGATAGTTAGTATAATCGCCTATAGTATATTACGTTATAATTTTATTATTAAAAAAAAGTAATAGCTGGACATATTTAATAAAATTAAACCTATTTTATTATTTATAAAATGTTATATAAAGGCTTTATATAATAGCTAGGAGTGTATATTAATATAAGTATAAAAAGGAAAAGAGAACTATTATATAGCTGTATGTATAGCAGTTAGCTTTATAGGTTAGCAGCAATTATAAGTTATGCGCCAATTAGCGATAGCTAGCCAAAGCAGCAGGCATTAATAAACCTATAAACGCTATATATAATAATATAAGGTACATATAAGCCACCACAGCCTCTATATAAACTATAACCCATAATTTAAAAATATAAAAACTATTATACTTAATTATTATTTTTTATTTATTTTTAAATATTATTTATGTTTTTTTTTAAATTTTTAAAAAGTTTTTAATATATAAAGCTTTAACGCGTCTCCAACTTAAATTGCCACCCCTATTGAATTGACAGCTTTTTCTTAACAGTACCCCGCAATAGGAAATAGCTAATAGGGTTACCTACTTATCACTTTACTTCAACCTTAAATAACTCTACCAATTTAAGCCGTATGGTTAAATAATTAGTACCATTAAATTCGTAATTAAATAATTCATCTAGTAGTAATTTTTCCGAATTTTTAAAAAATTATCTGGCCGCTGTAGAAAAAACTACGTTAAAATAATCACTATAAAAGCTTCAACAGGCGATGCACCGGCCAAATAATTTTTTAAAAATTCGAAAAAAATTACTATTAGATGCATTATTTAATTACGAATTCAATAGTACTAACTATTTAACCGTACGGCTTAAATTAGGGGAGTTATTTAAAGTTAAAGTAAAGTGATAGGTAGGTAACCCTGTCAGCTATTTTATATAATATGGGTACCGCTAAGAAAAAGCTGGCAATTCAATAAGGGTGGTAATTCAAGTGGAAGATGTGTTAATATATTTATTTTTTATTTATTTTAATTTAAATAAACTATTTTTTTCTTTTTTATTTAACCTTTTAATTATAAAAGCGTAATCTTTTAAAGCTATTTATATATTAATTACTATATATAAAACTATTAATAAATTATAATTACTTTTAAAAAATAAATAATTATTTAAAAATAAAAATATTATTAATTAAAGTTTAATTTAATTAATTATATTATAATTAAAAAATAAAGTTATATTTATTTATATAAAAATCCTATGCGTTGCATTTATGCTTTAATTAATAATTATTAATAATTGGTTTATATAGGATCCTATATTTATATTAAGTCCCTTTAAACTCCTTTAATAGCTTAGTCTTATAACTAACTTGATATTTATTAATGTTTTAGCATTATCTGCCTTCTTACTACCTTAAATGTAAAACGCTAATATTATTACCCTATGCGCTATACCCTTTTTGGTTCATCAAATTAAACCTAATAAATATATAGGCGGTAGTTATATACTAAGGAATATATTAAGGAAGAGTATAGCTACTATAACTATTAAAAATGCTCCAATTATAAGAATAAAGTTTTTACAATTAAAGAAATACCTATAATTAAGCTATTTAAACTTTTTACAAATATATACACTACTGTTTTATTTTTTTATTTTCTCTTTCTATCTATATACACATGGGAATACTAATAAAGGATTAATTAAACAGCTAATCAAATTAATAGCAGCACCTTATAAATGTAAAATGCTAAAATAAAAACTTAAATTAACTTTATAAGCATTTGTAACGGCTTAAAAGCAAACACTATATTAAAGATCTAATAGCGTAACGAAAGATCGGGTATAAAAAGATCCTTCTATTATTCTACATAGCCACAAATTTTCTAATAGTCTTTCCTTCGACAGCCAATCTAAAGCGCAAACCTAATCCAGCTAGGCAAATAATAAACGCTTTATAAGCAAAACTACACAATATACTTATAGAATTGGTTAAAACTAAGCATCTACAAACTTAAACTAACGTTAGAACTTTTATAAAAGCGAAGTTAAATCTATAATTATTAAGCTATTACTATTCCGGTATTATTTAAAATACAATTTATATACGGTTCCCCATTAAAACTATATTATATATTATTTAATTAAAGATTAGTTATAGTATATTTCTTTATAATAACCTTTTTTAACACTCCTATATAACGATTAATAAAAGTAATCAGTAAGGTTTTTTATCAATTTAACCATTAAGGAACCCTATATCTTTAAAAGGCATTAAGAATTAATTAGCTGGCCTATTAATAAAGTCCATTATATCTATAGAAATCTTTAGCTAAAATAAAGCCAATTTATTAAAAATTCTTTTAATTTATATTTAATTTATTAATACTAATTCCAAGCCTTACAATTTTTATAATGCATTTTAATTAATACCCTTTATAAATAAAACGTAAGCTATTAAAGAAGAAGCTAAAAGCTAGAAGCTAAAAAATTAAAAGCGGGAAACTAGTTATACTGTTTAATGTATACCTAGCATTATATAAAAGTTATTACCAAAAAGTAAATATAAAGCGGTAAAACCTTATTACGGAAATCTTTTATTAATAAAACGATCTTTTAGGGTAAAACTACAAATTAGAACTTAAACTTTGGATCCTTTAAATAAACCTTAACTAATTGCTTCTATATATAATATTGGTTTACTTTTACTAATTCTACACCTTTATAAGAAAACTACTTAAATAACGTTAATTATAACCTCCCTAACTTAATTATAACGTATATTCAGAACATTACTTCATAATATTAAGGATATCCAGAGCTATTAATTGTAAAATCCTCCAACTTAGCAATTTTTCCTTAATGTATTACGAATAACTATATAGCTAATTAAGGATAAAGGTATAATGGATCTTAATCCTCCGTTACTTAATATTAAAAGCTGTAAAGCTAGGAAACATATTTAAATAAATCATTATTAACTATGCTAACTTGGGCAAATAATACTTTACTAAGGTAATTATACCTTTTCGCTAAATGAATGCTAGGAACTATATAACAATTATATAGTTTTGCTTTAAGATACTTTTTAGCTTTTTAATATTAATTATAATAATAAATAAATCAGCTAAGCTTTTTAAGCTTTTAAAAGATTTATAACCTATAATATAAATAAACTATAGAAAGCTAGATTATGCTTTATATAAATAGCAATAATAATAGATTATTTAAAAGACCTTATTAAAAAAGCCTAGGAAGCTAGTAAAGTTAATTTTAAAATAAAAGAAAATAATAAAAGTATTATAATTAATATTTACTATTATACAATTTTATCCTTCCTATTAAAGAAAGATGTTTATATATGTAGAAGATTTTTTAAATGCTAGTTCGTATATATATAGGGTTTATTAATTCCCTTGCTCTTCGCTTTAAATAAAGCTAAAAAAATCATATAAGTATTTATAAAAAAGTACCTACCTTAAAATTGATCTTTATAGTCGCGATTTTTCGGTAACCTTGGATATATTAAAATTATTGGGCGGATATATTATACGGCTTTGCTTTAAGCAATCCTTTAAAACCGTAAGAAATTTAATAGATTTAATGTACAAGGCTTCCAATAACTAATATAACCTACTACGATTAGGAGCATTATTTTCCAAATTTAAAAGAATTTATTTAAGTAGGGACAACAAAGTACAAGGATTAAGGCATTTAATCGATTTAAGCAAGGAAATTATACATATAAACATTTAGCTACTTTTATATATTAATATTTATGAAATAGTCTTTCTAGTTTAATAATTGTTTTTTTTTTTTTTTGCTGTTATATATTAAGCATTTAAAAGATGAGCTTAATAAGTTTAATTTTTAAGGGATAATATTTAAGGGATAGTATTTAAGGGATAATATTTAAAGGATAATATTTAAGGGATAATATTTAAAGGATAATATTTTTAAAATATATTATAGTTATTGGAATAATGTTTTTATAAATTATAGAGCTAGCTCTTTAATAATAATATACTTCTTTTATAATCTGTATTATTTATAAGCCTAAAGCAGTTCTTAAATGTTAAATATTGGAGTTAAAAATAATTCCCTTTATATTACATAGCTAAAAGAGCTATTGTTATATTATATCCCCCCGAATCACCTAATAATTCTAATAGCAATTTTCCCGAAAAAATAGATTTCGTTACTTATAGTTAAATGTATAAATGTAATTTTTAAGATATAGCAATTACTTATAGGGTATACGCATTTACCATTTAGGTAATAGGACTTTAAATCCTATATTTAAAGTTTAAATATTTAAAACTCCTAAGCTACACGTTACCGTACTATTATATTAAATTCTTTAATAGCAATAGCTAAATATATAAACAATATAGAATATAATTAAAAATAGATCTAGTTTATACTTAAATAATAAAGTAATAAAATTTTTTATATTAATAGGATATATATTTAAAATATATATTTTAATTTAATAAGCTTAAAAGATAATAATGCTATAATATTATATAAATAATAATAAAATAAATATAAAGCTAATTAATAAAACTTAAAAGAAGAAAAATTATTAATGCTGCTATATATGTTTATTATATTAAGTTTATTAAATGGTAAATATAAGACCTGGATAAAATTATTTATTTTAAAGAATATTTTATACCTTCCCTATTTCTAATTAAGTACCTTCTTAATAGGGTTTATTATTCTTTATCTAGGTTATAAATACCTTAAGGGGGGATATCTTAAGAGACCTTAGCTTAAGGAGGGACCTAAAGGAATATATTAAAAATCATACCATTACGCTAAAAAAGATTTAAGCAATTTATACCTTTGTTTAAGTTGCCTACTAATATTAGGAAAAATGTCTTTCATACAATTAGCATAGTTGTTATTTCGTAAATACTTTTAAATGCTGCATAATCTCCCAATACTCATAATATACTATAGCTACCTCCATTTAATATTTATTTAAAGCTAGCTACTTTTACTTTATTGCCTTATTTTTATCTTAATAATAGCTATTAATCTTTTTTAACTGTTTTTTATAAACAGCATCTAACAGTTTTTCTTTATACTACCTTAAAAAATATAACTCCCCCCATTTTACCTCGTCTACCATTAGAAATAAAGGGTAAGGACTATCCATTTATACAGGATAGACCAAAAGTTTAGGTTAATAATTAAACGTAATAGAAATAGCAATTTTAATATAAACCTAAAAAAATTTAAAGTCAAAGGGGAGAATATATAACTTAACCCTAAATAAATATACTAATTAATTTAATTAAGCTCAATATAATAATTTATTAAACTTAATTAAATAAATATCCTAATAGTTTAAAACCAATTAATTACCTACTTAATCTAATATCTTAACGCGGATTAATCCATAATAAGCCCTATATAATGGTCTTAAGCTTGCTGGACATCTGGTTACTGCTATAAATCTATTTTAATTAAATTATAAACTAGGTTAACAAGGTAATTATACCTACACTTAAGTTTTCCTTACAATCTTCCATAATTATCGCTTTAGATTTCCCTTACTTAAAGATTATAAGCTTAAAATATTCCAATAATAAATATTAATCGGTTTATTATAATTAATCCTAATTATATAAAACAAATCCCTATATAGATTATATAAGTACCGGTTGTTAATAGTTATTAATTAAAGTATTAATAAAATGTATAGGATTTCTATACAATAAACACACCTTTATTTCTTGGTCAAACTGGACTTAACTTAACAATATCTTCGTTTTTGGATAATTATCTGCCCTTAAAAGCAATTATAACTCATGGGCCTCCTTACTTCAGGCAATTAATACATAAGCAACCCTAAAGGGTTACACCTTTATAGCTAAAAGGTTAACAAAGAAAAACAATAGTAAATTCGCTAGCACATATTTATTCAACTCCTAAATAACTACCTTTTTATTTTTTAAAACCTCAAGCTTACTAAATATTTAAAACGTTCCACTTAAAATCCATAGCTATTATATTTATTAAAAACATACTCTTTGGACGGAGCTAATAGCCTTTAGAAATGGACCATTTAAGGCTTCGATCTTAACAATCTTGCTTATACTCCCTTAATCCCAGCCCTAATTTAGCAGCGGCTTCCAATCCAGCTTTAAATTCCCACATATTTAAGATCTCGGTAATCTTTATTCCATTTGGATATGCCGGCCTTTAATCCTTACACTCTATAGGTTTAATCGAAGCGTTATTAACAATAAGGTGTACTATTAACTTTATTTAGGATATAAATTTAGGATTAATAAAAATAAAGTAAAACTTTATTATATTAGCTTTAATAACTTATTTTATTTAAGCAGCGTTTAGCTTAACTAATTATATTATTAATCTTAATATATTATATTAAACTATATTATGATTAAAGAAAAGGGTTATATATACCTGTTTTAAAGTTATAAGATTTATTAATAATCTATGCCCAGTGTTTTGTAGTTTCCTTATTTAAATTGTTTAGTTTTTTTAAATAGCCGGTAATTATACTCTTTTTATAGGTTTCGAATATAGCCGCCGGTATATTTTGCAAAGCCTGACCCTGCTTTTGGAGAAATAAATCAATCCAAGACAAAAGATACATTAGGTTACTCTTATTCTAAATTAATAAACTATACCCATAGGTGCTTATAAAAACTTAGAAATCGCTAAAGATTGCATAGCCAAGATTTTCCTTAATCTATAGCTAATTAAATATTAGCTTATGGAAAATTTAGCTAAATAGTTATACCCTAGCTAAAGTTACTTAATCCCCTTTTTAACTAATATAAAAATAATACCCAATGTAATAGTTTATATTAGTAGAGTTTTTTAAAGATTTCCAATAAAGGTAGTTCGATCCTATTAGAAGTTTAAAAGACTAAGGAATGGATTACTCCTCTTTAGGTAAAACCTAAACCTATAATATAGCTTTAATTATATTAGTTAACTTTAATATATCTTCTTTATTAACGTCGCTATAAATAAAGGCTTTAAAATATAGCTATAACATAACTTATTTATAAAAATAACAGGTATCTTTAATAATAATAGTAAACAATTCGGTAATAAACTATTCTTTAATATATATATAATTAAATATAAGTTAATTAATATAATCTTAAACTTGCTGAAAGGGTTGTTGTACCCCTTTACCTTTATAAATTTAAATTGTATACTTTTAAACCATTTTAAACATTATATTTATAATATTAAGGTTATACATTTTAGTAAGTACTTATTTTAATAAAATGGCTAATTGGTTATTCTAACCTAATACTTTAACTTTCTAGCCCCGAGAATTTAGCTAAACGTAGTACCATATTCCAATTAGTTTCGCATTGTATAAAGACTCTTTAAAGGCATAGTATATAAGGTCCATATATAAAGTTAATTTGATATAATTTTCCACAGATGCAAATATAAGCGGGTTTTTTATACTGATAATAGTGGTTGCCTTTGGAACCTAAAAGGTGTTATCCTTTTTTTACTAGGTCCGTTTAACTTAGTTATTTTGGATTAACCTTAGTATTAGAACCGGCCTTCCAAATTCTTTCTACGTAACTTCGGGGTTGGAAGGGAGGAAGTAGTTTTTCGTTAATAAATAAAACAATGAAATTTAACCTCCTATTAAAATATTTACTACCTTTAAAAGTTCGGCTAATAAACTTTTAAATATCTTTTTTAATATATATTCTATACCATACTAATTTTCCCTTTTATTCTACTCTCTAGGAAGGCATTTTCTAAAAAACTCCTGGGATATAATCGTTATCCTTAAATTTTTAAGTTATAAAAGAATAACACCCTTACTAATTGCTACAGGATTAAATTATTATAAAAGACTTTCCCTATAAAGTAGCTATTATTTTAATAATGGTTTCTATATTATAGAGTATATTATATTTATAAAATAATTAACTAATAGTTTTTATTAGAATTTAAACTTAATATTTATAATTTCTTTTAATTCGTTAAAGATCCATTATAATAGTTATATTTATTGGAATATAAATATATATTAAAAAAAAACTTTTATAATTTCGTAATAATTTTCAAAACCCTATTTTATAATATTAGTAATAAGCTATATCTCTTTAAATCTATTTAAAGTAAAAAGCTTACCTTTAAAATTAATCCAATTTTATATTTAAAAATACCCAATATGCTTAGGTAAATTTAGTTTATATTAATAATAAATAAGCTTGCCTACCCTTTTAACTTAATATAAGCTATAATGCTCCCGGAGCCTTTATACCCAATTAAATAAGTAATATATTAGTTTAACTAAGTTTTAAAAAGCTATTCTTTATCCAAAAAAGGAAAGGATAATTATAACTGTTGGAGGCCTATAATTAATTTTATAAAGCATTGTATAGCAAGTTGGTCTTCGGTAAAAAGAATTTGGTCCTTCCAGCAATTCCGTAACAAGTTTTTATTCGGTACGTTCGAAAATAGATTAACCATTAACGATTAGAGCTTATCTAGCCTTTCTTTTCTAAGAATATAAAGCTTTATCCAATTAGTAAAATAATAAGTATTATAGAAATTAATCAATTTCTATCGAACATTAAGACCTTTAAACTTGGGTATAGTTTTAAGCACCTTAAAATTACTTATAGGAAAATAATAATAAGGATGCTTAGGGTTCAATTAAAACTTTTTGAACTAATTTAAACGCTGCTAATTATTTTAAGAATTTTTTATATACTTTAAATTAAGGATGCGGAATTTACCGTCCAATATTAAAAGGAAAAAAAGGGGTATAATAAAAAACTAAGCAAACCAATCCAGTATACCAAATAAAGGCAACGGGTTAATTGTAAAAGGTTCCTTTCCATTAATTGGTTAGGCGGTAATTTTAAAGTAAAAGTTAATTAAGGTAGTATTAATATAAGCGTTAAAGTTACCTAAGTATAAAGTAAAATAAACATTATATACGTTCTCTTTTAAATATTTCTTAATACCTATAAATAAAAGCTATAAAGTATTAATAAAGTTTATTAATAATTATATTAATATAAAAAAATATGTATATGTTTAACGGTATATATTATGCTTAATATATCTTTATTATTATTAAAGTTTCCAACATTTATATTTAACGCTATATTAGCTTTATTTATTTTAGGGTTATATATAAGTAAAACCTTTAAATGGTTTAGCAGACGGATAATATAATATTACCGATCATTAATTGAAGGAGTTTTAAGCTTGTCCGTTACCCGCTTAATTAGCGGAGGACCTATTATAGTGTAATTTTGGACAAAGCTTATAGTTAAAAGTTGTATATAATCTAAAAGTAGTCCGGTTTTTAAAAATTTTAAAATAGGATACCTTAAGGATAATAAAATTAAAATTAACCCGTTTATAAGTTAAAATAATAAAGATGGTAACAGTGGTAATAAAGGGTGAGGGAATATAAAATAGCAAAATGCCTTCGAAAATAATTTTATAATTAGATATTAATAATGCCGGAAGTACTATTTATTACGCTATTGCCTAATTATTAAAGAGCTATTATATATATAAAGGCATTTGTAGTATAATGCTTTATACTTTTACAACTATTACTAATCGGATTAAAATCCTATATATACAGTTTCTAGGGCTTGGGGTCCTAGGTTATATTTAAAGCGGGCCTAGGGTAGTTGTATAGTAAATATTAAAGAATATAACCAAATATACTATTTTTAATATTAAGCTTAGCTAAAATATCTATAGATATTTTAATATTAAGCTACATAGTTTATATAGTTCTTAGGGAATATATTATTAAAGCAAAGATTAATAGTTATATAATTAGAAGGAATATAAGTTCCCTTTTTAAATAATTAACAATATATAGCCATATAATCCTTTCTTTTATAATAAATATATAAAGCCAAAAGCAAAGAGAATTTTAAAAGAGTTATAATTAATAATACCCCTTTACTAGTTTTATATATATGCCTTAATAAGTAGGTATTTTATTAACGCAAGCTTCGACTTCCCTTTAACCTATATAGTATACTTTTACTTCTTTTATACGATTTATATTTACTATTGGATTCCATAATTTGGAATAACTTAATAAAGGGTTTTTATATTATATTATATTAAGCATAATAACTATAATAAAAGTTCAGGTTAAGGCTTTATGGCCAATTTTGTTATACCTATAACCTACCAATTAATATAATACAATAATAGTAAAAGTATATAGATAATTATAGCCCGGTACAATTATCCATTATATTAAAAGCAGTAATATACGTATAACTAAATATATATCCGATAAAACAGTAAAGCTAAAAATAGTTAAAGCAAACCTTAAATTTATTAGGACTAACTAATATAAATTTAATACTATTTGGTTAAATATCCCTAATTTATATATTAGTTAAATATGCTAAAACCTTATTCCTATTACCAAAATTGCAAAGCGTATCTAATATTTTAAAATTTAAAAGAAAGACCTTATAACTAATAAACCTAATATATATAAATAGTATATCTTAAAAAAGTTCGGCAATAAATATATATATCTATATTCTATAATATAAAATAATATACTATACTTACTATTAGGTTAGATTTAAAATACTATATCAGCCTAAATATATGGCCATAAATAGGTCTAATCTTAGATATATATTATAAAGCGCCTTTCCTACCTAAGCCTAAAAAATACGATATAGCTATATAGCCCTCAAGACCTTACAAATAGTAACAAATATTATTTAAGAAATGCTAAATCCCGTTAGTCTTGCAGTAAGCTGAACCAGCTATTTATAACTACTTTGGATACTACCTCTATATTTAACGGTAACCCTTAGCCCTTAGTACCTCTTAACGGTGTATTCCTAATATATATTAAAACCTATAACCCCTGTAGACGAACAGCTTTAGTTACTTCCCTAGAATTATGGTTAGGGGTTTACCCTTAAAGATATATTAGCCGGATTACCTAATTTGCCGGAATATTTGAGCTGATATTAATCTTTATACGATTTTTGGTTACCATTATTAAATATAAGCAAAGCTGCCGCAACTAAATAAAAAAAAATATATTAGCTTTATATTTATTATATATTTTAAATTTATCTCTTATTAATAGTAAACCATTTAGTAAATAATTTAATCTATAATTTTAAAGCTATACTTAAAGCTAATATTTTTATTTCGTATAGGAAACTATTTATTAAGCTAGCCTAATAAGTAAACAATTTAATCGAAGACTATAGTAGGAAACTTATAAATAAGGTAATTAATAGCCTTTAATGGGGCTTTATAAATTAGTCCACCTTTACAATTGCCCTTAACTTTATTATGCAGCGTTAGCATAGAATATATTAATTATTTATAAATATATATTACTAATATATATATAAAATAATAATAGAACGACTTAAAATATTTCCTTAATAATAGTTAGCTATTATTTTAAATTGCTTAATAATATTTGCTATTATAATTACTAGGGCTCGCGTATAATCTTCCTAAAAAACTTTTCAAGTTTGGAAATGAAGTAAAGGGACTA
Source organism: Xylaria bambusicola (assembly GCF_022495145.1). Taxonomy (NCBI): domain Eukaryota; kingdom Fungi; phylum Ascomycota; class Sordariomycetes; order Xylariales; family Xylariaceae; genus Xylaria; species Xylaria bambusicola. Next base: position 292,014 of record NW_025953582.1, read on the forward strand.
TTTTTAAAGAAGAAACTTCTAAAAGGCCTATTTAGATCTAAATCCTAAAGGAGGTATTTTTATCCATATCTTTATATTCTTAGGTATTCTAAAAGTGCTATTGCAGATAAAATAAAGTATTAGAATACCAAAAGGATGGCTTGCCTTATCTTAGCTTTAAATAATATAGATAATTACTATGATCTATCGATAGTAAGAGAATAAAGGCACCTTATTTATGGAACTTATATACCTAACCCTTATTAAACGGCATATTATAAAGCTAAAAGCAGGTATTATAATAAAAGAAAAGAAAGTTAAAAGATAATTAAAAAGAGGACAAAAGAATACTTTTATCTTATTTATTTAAAGCATCCTTATTATTTTTTAAACATTATTAACGGATTCTTTACCTTTAATTAGGATACTATTAACATTAAGCGTAAAACTAAATTAGATTTTATCGGGGCTATCCAGCTTCCTCCTTATCCAATTAATAACGTAAAAGGTTAAGGCAGTATAAGCCTTTAAAAATAAATAAAACTAAATAAATATAAGATAAAGTAGAATTAGGAAATAAAGAAAAAAGTCTTTAAGGTAAAGGTAAAAGTGTCCTATATTTTTAATACATTTAAAAAAGAATTGGAACGTATAAAGAAGGAGGGCGCATTTTTTGGAGTACTATTTGTATTATATAAAGGTATAAACAATTGTAACATCCCAGGGAAAGGAGAAATTAAAAAGAATCGGTATTAAAGCTAACCAGATTGTCCACGGTTAATGCCACCATACTATACGGTCCATCAAAAGAAAATATAGGTTAAACCAATACGTTATTTATGCCCAACGTAGACACTGCCTAATAAACTTATGCTATTAGCCAAATATTATCTTAACAGTAGCTTCGTAAATATTTTAGATCTTGATTTCCTATCCTTCTTTTATTACCTAACGAATTAAAAAATTGTTATTATTAGAATTAAGCGGTCCAAAACAACTAAAAAAGAATCGTTCGTTTAGGTATTTTAAAATGAACTTTAAGTCCTAAATAATCTTTCTTTATATAATTAAGGCTTATTTCGATATAATATTTATTCCTTTATTAGTAGTATTGGTGCACCGGGCCCTAAAGTTATTTTATGTAAAATAGGTATTATTTAAAAAGTTCTAATATCTTTCCTAATATTTACCTTAAAATATCGTCGCCTTTAATGCTTAACAGCGTATAAACTTCTTTGTCCTATATAATCCAATAAATAGGTTTTTAAATATAGATATTATATTAATAACGAATTATAGTTTAAAGAAGATATAGTTATTAATTAATATTATTAATTTAATCTTTATAGCTTTTATTTTAATTATTAATTGTTTATATTTGTTTGTAATTAGGTAGACTTTAATTTAAAAATTAATATTGGATCTTTTATAAGATAGATCTTTCTTTAAATTATTAAAGATTTAAGTTTCGATATCTTCGATATATTTATGCGTAGCTTCCAAATTAGTTATAATAATAATTTTAGTAAATAAATTCTGGAAAGAGGTTTTAATATACTTTCCTAAATCCGATAAATAAATTTCCTTGTTATAGATTAAAGGAATGATATATATAATATCCTTAATAAACTATATTAGTTTTTTTAAAGGTTTGGATAGTTGATATTGTTTAAAGAAAAAAAAAAGACTAATAATTGTAAAAAAGTAATAATATATAAATAAACCAATAAATATAATAAAGGTAATATCTTTAGAATTATATATAAATATAAGTTATATATATATTAGTAAAATAATATTTAAATAATAAAAAAAAACTATAACTATGGTTTAAGCGTTTTTAATAAAGCTATAGATTATTATAAAAAATGTATTATTAAAGTCAACCAATGTAATAACAGGACCTAGGTTAATATATATAGCCTATAGCTATTTTAGGGTAAAGTATATCTAAAATAACTTAAAGCACAATAATAAAATTTAATTATGTAATATAATTGCTTACTGCATAATAGGTTAATAATAGTAAGGTACATTTAATAATCCATATATTTAGACGATTAAATATAAAGGTAAGTTATTTATAGCTAAAGCTATATAATTAAACCGTTTAATTTAAATTATTATTTGTAGAACTTAAAGCTATTAAAAATAGGTTTTAAGCCTCCTTATTAATAGAATATCTATTCTTTCGGTAATTCGCTAAAGAAAGACCAAAAAGACGATATTAAAAAAAGCATATCGAATATATATAGGAGATATATGGAATAGGAAAAGGGGTTTTATTCCAAAGTAAAAGTATTACTAGTTATAAAGCTAATAGCTAATAGTTTTTTAATACCTTTATATTAGGAATATCTTAATAACTATTAAAAATTTTTAATAAATTAAGCTAATAGCTTTTAAAAGTAAAAGGTTAAAAATGTAAATAGCATCTGGATCGAAACTTAATAGGAATAAATATAATATAAGCTTTAACAATATTATTTAAAAAATAATAATGGGTAACGAAGTCCTAAAGAAAGAAACATTAGCCCCTTTCTTACTTATATTTCCTTAAACACTAATATAACATAAATTAATTAATTAATCGATTTATTAATTAATTAGTTAATTAATTAATAGTATTTAACGTTATAGGGACTATTCTATATTATAATTAATCCAGGCCTCCATAAGGGTATTAAAATATAGTAATTATCCGCTATTGTTCTATATACATAGGGGCTTTAATGCCATTTTCTCACTTTTTAAGCATATTAGGTTATAATTCCGTATCTATTCCTTTTAGGACTTCCGTGCCTTATACGTTTGGTTTATTTCCTTTAAATGGAACTTAGTTTAATATACCTATGGGTTGGATAATGGTTTTAACGGGGGGCAATAATAGATATAATTCCTGTTAGGGGCAGTAGTCTAGCTAGCTATTATTAAGCATTTATAATCCGTTTAGCATTTACCTTTAAAACTTATAGTTAAGCTGGGCTACAATAAGTTAATAGATTAGGGAAGGATTAATGTAGTATAAAAGGTAGCGGAAGGCTAATGTAATGTTGGATAGATTTAGGCATACTATATTATATTTAAAATAGTACCGGTATAAGACCTTTATGGAAAAACTCTAAGTGCTGCAAATACAGGTATAGCAACTATAAAATTTACAATATTAACATTTGAAAATCTATTAGTAAAAACCTAAATAATATAAGTTATAAATCTATTAAACCAAAGTGCTATCTAACTTAATCATTTTAAATATATACGTGTAGTTTATTAAGATGGCTATAATAAATATATATAAGTTTATAATTCCTATAAAAAAAAGCATTATATAAAGTATAGATAATAACTTCGAAAGTAAAGATGGTTAAAGGTTTAAATAAATTAATCGAACTTAAAGATTTTTTATAGGCTTATAATTGTAGCATTGGTAATATAAATAAATCAAAATAGCTACTATGCATTAATGGTCTTTTTAACCTATATATATATATATATATCTATATATTAACTTAGATAGCAGCACAATTGATATACCTAGCTAGGCAATATATAAATGGAGGGAATAAAGGGATTAAATAATAAATAAGGCAAATGATCCTACTTTATTACTCTCCTTCTATTAAAGTTTATTAATTATTAAAAGATGCTTCGTTAAATTGGACCTTTAAATAGTAGCTGCAAATTTAAACGGTAACTCTTATTATAAAATCCTTTAATATAGGTCTAGAACGTTTACCGCGGACGAAGGGGGTCTGGACATTTTGTTAATAGAGTGATATATATAAATTTAAAAAGATATAAACATTATTATAGCTTTTAATAAAAACTACTTTAGAAATAGTTATAAAGATATTGGAATAAATAATATAAATGTATCTTTTTAAAATAGTTTTAAATAAATGCTTTAATAGGGGATATATAATATCTATAGCTTTCGGGGCATAGGTAAAAAAGTAAAAGATAAAGCAGAGTTTTAAATATATCGAATAATATAAAATAGATTAAATAGAAAAAAGGAATAAAAGATAATTACTAAATATAAAGTAGGATGGGTAGTAGATCGTTAATAGGTAACCCTAATAAGGAAGTCTTTATTCTTATATTGGAATTTAAATACTAAACTTATATGCTCCGATTTATTTATTAATTCTACTTTTTCAACTGTTTATCTATCTTTTAAAGTAGCTTTTTAAACCTATCTTTCACCCGTTAGGGTGTTTCTAATAGCTATCTATATTGGCCTACAAGATCTTTTACTTTATCGTTAATAATTTTGGTCGTTATACTTGTAGACTAATATACTACTAGGAATCCAGGTTAAGCTGCTATTAATTTCGTTAAATTTTAAAGGTATATAAGAGAAAGCTAATAATATAGGTCAACAGTTAAAATAAACGTAGTAGCATTTTTAATAATAAATTCCTAAATAGTATACTTATATTTTTTATCCTTTATAAATAGCGGGCTTATATTAAAAAGATAGGTATTGTTTTATATTAAATATATATATAGACCTAATATACTTATTCCCCAAATAGTTGGTCCCCAGTTAATTATTTCCTAAAGTGATTTTAATCTTATTTTAATATTGCCTATAAATACGATATTATATTAAACTAAATCTAATAATTCTTATAGCTTAAAGTAAGGATTGGAAGCTTATATAGGCCTAGGCTTAAGGGAAAGGGGTTGTCGAAGCTAATTCTTTACTTTTAAGTAGATAATAGCAAAGAAGTAAAAAAACTATAGCGGTTAATTATAAAGCTTAAGAAATAGAAAATATATATAATAATAAATGCCACGTTTGTCCAAAATATAAGCATTATGCCGAAAAGCTTAATATAGCTTATTCCTAAATGGAGCTAATCTCTTTATTGCAAAATAGTCTATATAGTATAATATAGGATTAAACCAATAGTAAGGTATTGCATAATAGTATATTTAAAAATTACTGGACTAATAATAATAAAGATTGCCTTTATTAATGCTATTATAAATAAAAAGCTATAATGTTAAAATAGTTTAAATTAATAAGGCAATTGTAGCTATAGCGGTTATAGAATGGTTAAATATAATAATGTTAATAATAAATTATTTAATACTATTATAAAGATAAACTTGCTAAATTAGCTTAATTTTTTAATAATTTATAAATAGTTTTATATTAAAGAAAAATGCTTCTTTTATGGATTATCTTTAATACTAGGTAGCCTAATTATATAGGTTAACTAGTATAAGAACGAAAAGGGTTATTTTAAAGGCAATATAAATAAAGAGAATAATAAAAATTAATATAAAAATATATAATTTAACTATATAGCTATAAAGTTTTATTAAGGAATAGGCGGGAATATAGTAATAATAATATATGAACTATAAATTAGTAATTATAATTAATAGTATAAATAGGAATGCTACGTAGGTTATAATTTTTAAATTCTATATATTTAATATATTTTAATGCAATATAAATTAAAGTAAGGTAACCTGGGGTACAATAGTAATAAAATAAAGTCCAAAAAGCACCTTAATGGATTATTATTACCTTTTTATAAAGTCTTCTCCTTATGTTATCGAGCTATGTATAAACTTTCTTTAGGCGGATTTTAACCTTAAAAGAGAAGCTAAAGGTAGAATTTAGAATAAAACCTGGGGAAAGAGCTATATAGGGGTGACTAATGCTACCTATATATATATAGTTCGCAAAAGGGAAATAAATAGCTGCTTATCTATTATATCCAAATAAAAACGAATAGCATTCAATATAAAACGTATTAATAACTAATAGGTCTATTAAAAATCCTAAGGTAGGAAATATAACCTTAGGAGCTAATGGATGTATTAGCATTAATAGCCTATAACCGTAAAAAATCTATAGTTATAAACTATAGCCTTCCCTTTTAGAGGTAAAGCATACCTACGCTTAATATATCCTTAAGATTAAATATCTTTATATTATTAAAAGCTAATTGCTTTAAAGTAAATCTGGACCGTTAAATTAAATGCTAAAAATATAGTTATATATTTTGCTATATCTTTTAAGCCTTATTAGGAGCTAATTATAATCTATATAAAGCCCTTAAAAATATTCCAAGTAAAGGAGGGATAATTCTAATTATACTCTTCAATAGTATTACTATACTATAAAAAAGCATATATAAAAAGTAATTATATATTTAAAGCTTTTATAACGGATATTTTATAAAAGGGTACTAGTTTAATAGTGGGTATATACCCTTGTTTAACCTTTAAATCGTAAAGCTAAGTAAGAAAGTTAAAACTTATAAGCAAAGCTAATAGGAAATGTAAAGAGCAATTAAATATAACTATCGCTACCCTTTTAAGGCCTAAAAAAACATCCACAAAAAACAGACGTACAGGTTAAAGTACGGTTAATAATTTAAAACTTTTGCCGGAATAGATAACCACGATTAAAAATGCAAAACAGGATATTCAAAGGTTAATAACCATAAGGAAATTAAAAAAGAATAATAGATAAGCCATTATCTAGGCAGCTAAATAAACTTTGGACACCTATATAAAAAAATCGATATTAAAATAGGAATTATACCGCGCCAGAGGCTTCAATTACCCTTACCTTCCAATTCATATCTAATTATATTATTTCTATAAGTTATATTCGTTCTACCCTAACTATAAAATAATAATAACATATTTATACTTATATAATTTAGCTATCTAAAAATTTAAGCTATATTTTATTAATCAGCCCTCTTACCGATTATAATCTCTAATTGGGTAGATTAATTAAAGGAAATCATTACGTTAAGCTATAGCGAGCTATATAAAAAGCGGTAAACCTTTACTTTTATACCTTCCGGATTCATCCCTACAAAGTTTAAATATAAGTTATCCTAACCGTTCTATCTAACGAATCTATACCATTTAAATATCAATTCAAGCCTAGCAGTTATCTTTATTCACTAGTTCCAATAGCTACTCCTAGCTATATAACCTTAGCCTATCCAACAAGTACAATAAGCTAATCATTCTTTAAATGTTAATTGTTATATTCTTAGCCCAAATTAACAGCCTAAACATAAACCGCATAGATTTAACTGCTAAATTATTTAAAGGCCTGCACAACCATTACGTTAATCTTTTTACTAACCTAATAAGGGTAAAGCAACTCCGCTTTATTTCTAATAGCTCCTAATCCTAAAGATAAATTTTAAAGTTTAAATAATATTTTTACTAATAATCCAAACTAATAAAGCAAATGATTAATATTTCCTTTATATTATAACCATAGTTAAACAAGTTAAATTCCGTTTCTTAATATATTTTTTTTCAATATTAGTAAAAGTTATTCTTCTAATCCTTATAATAAAATATATATACTAGCTTTTATAATACCCTAAGGTATTTAAATTTAGCTATAAACTTAATATATTCCACTTTATAAGCTAAAGCTTATAGGCTTTATTAGTTAGCTTGGATATATATTTTATATAGGCCTTAATATATGGGTTAAACTTAAAGTAAAATTTAAAAGGAATATACTCCCTTTAATATTTAGTTTAAATTTAATATAAGCATTTAATAAATATAATATAATACTTAATAGTAGGTATAGTAGGAGTAGATATATACCCTATTTAATTATTTCCCCTTATTAATTAAAAATCTTCTACTTAATAATATACTTATCCAATAGCCCAAATATTATTACTATTATACCCCTCTATTTTATAACTTAAGGTATAGTTGTTATAATATAATACATAAAGTTACCTATACGCCTCCTTTATATTAATAGTTAGCAGTAGATAGTTTTTTTTTTTTTTTGTTTTTTTTTTTTTTTAATAGTTTAGGCAATATTGGGGGAGCGTATTAAGCAATTTTATACATCGAGGTCATAATAATAGCATATTGTAGAAACCCCCAATATATATTAATACTATTATACTAAATGCTTTAAAGTATACTATAGAATTTAAAACTTCAACTTTATTACCTAATAACATAATAGGTACTTAGGTTAATATATATATTAAATTATAATTAAATTCTTTAACCTTAAAAAACCTGCTCTTTAATAATAAGGTATTTATATTTAAATAATAAAAAGCTAAAACTAATAGTTTATAATTTATTAAAGACCTTAAATAGGAACTCGTTAGGTTAAAGAATAAATTATAAAAAAACTTTAAAAAACTCTTTAAATGTTACCAATCCTTAAATTTATCCGTAAAAAAAGACCCGAACGATATGTCGACCAGACTTCAGCCGTTATAGGAAATACAGCCGGAAGATGTTGCCATCCCCTTAAAAATTGTAAACGCCTTTAAGGAATAGAAGTTAAACTATTTAACCTTTTTCCGGCGTGAATTTTCCTTAGGATTCCAAATTCCTTTATCTTTTAATAAGCATTACTATTACATTTTTAATATATAAGCTTCCCTTACCTCTAATAGAATATTAAGGAAATTTTTAATAACCGTTTATTATAATCTTATTTCGAAGCATTCCCAATTTAATCAGAATTCTATAATTAAAGTAGGAGTTAAATTTATTGCCGTAATCATTTATAAAGCAGGATTATATAATAACAAGATTATATAGAAGTATATAAGTAATTAGGCAAAAAAGGGAGGAAAGTTCTATAACCTAACTAATACAATAAATAGTTTTAAATACTACTTCTTCCTCCCAATAAAAGTTAATAACTAAATATAAATATATTATTTATCTTTACTTTAAATTTTATTAAAATTCTATAGCTGGTTGAAATATTTAACTTAAAAATATTATAAAAGTACAATTACCTTACTTTAAAAATATAGCATTATAAAAAAGGCTAGGGAATAAGGTATATAAAGCTTTACAATAAAAATCGAAAGAAGTTTATAAGTACTATTTAAGGAAGCTATTTTATTAACGTTATAAGTATGCTAATAGATTATACTGGTAACAGTAATAGCCCTTACATAAGGAATAGATACCCTATTAAGCTATTCACAAATTTTAACGAATTATTTGCAACTACCAACGGGTCCGTTGCAATTATTAACCTCCTTACCATTTTTAAGTAGTTATTTGCAGACCCTAGAAACCTATTTACCGGTATCCCCTTTGTATTTTTCGGCGGTTTATGCTTTACCCTCTTTAGAGATCTTTCCCTAACCTTTAAAGGTAGGATATTGGAATAGAAATACCAATATATATAAACCTAAATAGCTAATGCTTAATTATAATTAAGCAAAACCGAACAATTTACAAAATAATACGGAAAAGATTAAGGTTATAAATATAAACAATATATTATTAAGTAAAGCGCTTAATAGTTTTAACGGATTAAATTTAAACGCTATATTAAAGCTAGCTACGAATAATTTAATTAAAATATAATAACCTCCTACATTTTATATACTATATTTTAAAAACCTTAAATATAAGCTCTTTAATTTTTATAAGTGGATAGATAATTTTATGTTTACCTAGGGCTAATATGTTCCCAGATGTGAACTGCATTTATGTTGGTTGAATAGTTCTTAGAGATAATGCATATTTAAACGAGTTCCTACCAATTCTGCACAATAACGGGCATATAATCAACCCAATGCTTACTTTTTCCGCCTTTTACTAAAAGGAATATTTTATTAAAGGAAGTATTATTAGGAAGTAGATTAAATATATTAAATATTGCTATAATATAGAAATTGTAAAGGAAGTCCGAAAAGTAATTATAAGAGGAAATGTAAACGCTCCTATAGCTATTGCTACAGCGCTTTTCAATTATTATATAACCCTTAATCTATCGTTGCACCCTTATTATTAAACAAAGTACCTTTATCCAATATTAAACTTAATTGGAGTAAAGGTTGAAGTAAATTTAACAATAATAAGCATTGCTATATTAGTAATAATAGCTTTCCCTTTAAATAGGAAGCATAATTTCCAATACATTAATTATAATTAAATAAAACGTAATAAAGCAAAGTAACTAATTAAAGTAAATAGTACTTTAAAACTATTATAAATAATGCTTTACTTTATTTATTTGATTATATAGGAAGTAAAGGTATATATTCTAAAGCTAAAAAGCATATTAACTAATATATTAAAGATCCTAATAAATGGAATGCCGAACGTTTTTTATAAAAAATTAAAGAATCCCCCTAGTGGGTAGATAAAATAAAAAATAATATAGCAAAATATATTGCATTAGGAACCGTAGAAACGTATAGATTTAAAATAAAGTTATATTGCCTTACTTAACTTTATAGGTATAGCTTTATTTTTATTTCCTAGCTTTTTACCTAATAGTTTAAAGTTATACCCTAAAGCATCCTACTATTAAGGAAATCTGCAATTCGCTTTTCGATTAGCTTTATAAACTACCGATAGAAGAGCAATAATATAGCAATATTTATTTAGCTTAATATTTTATAATTGGATATATTTATACGTAAATAAATAAGGATTATAATATATTTGTTAAATATTTAAATTATATTATAGGAAATAATAAGTCCATAAGTTTTTCATTTAAACAATAATATATAAACACTATTAATACATTTAAGAATGTCAACAATGTTTGTTCTCTTATTAAATAGATACGGCATTAGCAGCATCAAGAATAGAAGAATTAAAATATGCAGGATCTGGACCCTAAGTAGTAAAAAAGGATAGTAAACAATATTAATAAAAAGTTTATAATTTACTTAGCTTAATTTTATAAAGCTTACATTTAACTTAAACCTTTTAATAATACCTCTTTATAAATAAATATCTTTTCTTTAAATTTATCCTAAGCCCATCTTTTTAACACTCCACGTTATATACCCTAAAGGTAATCAACTATAATATCTCCAATTATTAACAAAAACTTAAACAAATAATATAAACCACCTACTATAAAATATAGCCCTTAAACTTCTAATACCTTATTTATAAAAGGATATTAGTAAAATATTATAAGTTTACTTTATAAATATAAATATTATAGTATAATTATAAAGCATTATTACTTATAGGTATATAGAATAACTTAATAGCCTTCCTTTTATCTTTAGCATTATTTTCTTTAATAAAGCGCAATTTATTTTAATTCTCTTTATATAAAGTTTTAATTTAAGCTTATTAGGGTAAGCAATTATAATAAAGTCTATACTAATAATCTAAAGTTTTTTTTACTAATTAGCTAAGGGTATTACTTCTCCTACAATACATTAATATTGCAATCTAATTAATAGATTTAACATACCTTAATTAATAACCAAAATCGGCATTAATTTAAATTTAGCATATTCATCTTTGGTAAATAAGAATGTTACAACGCTAATAGTAGTAATATTAAAGAAACTATTCTGGAAATCATGCGGTAGTTAAACATTTAAGCTTTTCAAAAGTGTTAAAATCTAAGGGCCTATAACTATAATCATTATTTCCGCCACAATGCTTTTTCCGTCAATGCACTTAACTTTATAACAGATACTATTTTTAATAAAAAGCTTAAAAATATCCATTTTTTAACGCATTATCCCTTAGGCTATAGCTTCTATAGCTATTACTTCTAAAATAAAGGCCAAGTTAACTAATCTAATATCTTTATTAAGCTATAATTTCTTTATAATATCCAATTAAAGTAGATCCTAAAAGCAAACTATATATAATAAATCCTTTGCTTTAATTAATCGCTTTCCTAGGTAAAAAGGTATATAGTTATTTCTACAAACTACTTAAACCTACCTAATTTAATAATAAAAGTTACAATAAAGAAGTTCAATTTCCCATTTTTTCTTTACTTCTTTAACTAATAAAATATATTCATTATCTATATAAAGGGTACGGATAATCCTATAAATACCTTTTAATACTATTACTATTTCCAAACCCTTAAAAATAATAACTTTTATATTCAACAACTTTTATTACAATATAAAAGCGGTTAAAAAGGTTATATAACCGTTATTAACGATAATATAGTTAAAATGATTTTGCTACTTAAATTTCGTTAACATATTTTAGGATTTCCTATTTAAAGGCTTATTTAAATATTGTACAGTACATTTCTAATAAAAGAAAAGGGGTAGCAAAAGGCAGGGTTTCAATATATTATATTACGTTTTAATAATTTAGCTACTATTAGGATACCCCGTATTTCTACTTTTACCTAACCTTATTTAAAAATATCATTTGCTAAAATTAAGCAATTCCTTTAATTGGTTATATATTATATTGCTCTATATTCCATACTATTTTTTCCATTTACCTATTCTATACAAAGTCTATACTAATATATAATCTATATAATAAAACTAGGTTATTTTAAACTTTACCTTTATATAGAAATATCCATTAATAAAGTTAAATTCGAAATATTAAACTATGGATAATTAGTTATCCCTTATATATAAAAGCTTATCACATTATCCTTAGGTTACTATTAGCTTCCTATACTTTTAGTCTTAGGTCCAACCTTAATAACGCGGCTATAATACGTAAAGACCTATAATATTATAGATCCTAACTAACGCTACCCGGATAAACAACATCCAAACTATCGATTAATCTACCCCCTTTCCAGTTTTTAATTCTTAGCAAGCATATAAAGCTAAAGCTAATAAGGTAAAAAAATTACAATAAAGCTTTAACCAACGCTAATTCATTATCATCTTTTAAAATATATTTATAGATAATAATATAATAAACATTTCTAAGTAATATATTATATAAAAGTTTGTTCCATTTACAGGGCTACAGCTTTATTTAATACGGCATATATTTAATAAGATCGTTATTAAAATTAAACCACTTATAATACCTCTGTATAGGTGGGGAGTATAACAAAATAGTATAAGGGCTTTTTACTATTTATTGCTGCTGGGCCTCCTCCCGGGGCATAAAAAATATAAGCATATTAGCTATTGCTTAAGCCTGGGTTTCCAGATATTCGTAATATAGAAGTACCGGTTTCTCTTTTAAAACCGCCTTAATTATTTAGAAAATGGCAGCATTTTAACATTTTCGTTAGGGAATAAAGTAACTGTTATAAATTTAAAGCAGTTATATATCCTAAAACTAAAGAAATATTAATAAATTAAAAGAATAAAAGAAAGGAAAACTTATAACTTTTAAAATAAAAGTACCTTTATTTTTAAATTTAACCTTTTAAATATATCTATTATATTTATTATTTAGTTTAATAGTTGATTTCTACTTAATAGTGTCCAAAAGAAATGGGTATTTCTGTAGTTGTAGTTGTTTGAAATCTTTAGCTTTATAATTTAGTAGGCCTTATATTAACTTATTGCTATAGAATTCTATATATAACGCTTATTGCTAAGCTATATTTTATTAATAAAGATTATTAGGGCCTAACTTTTAATGTATAGTATAATAAAAAAGGGATTACTTTTAATGCTTATAAAGCAGTTTAATATTTTTTATAATGCAAATGAACAAATAGGTAAAAAAGAAAAATGCTTAAGGCAGAGTAAGGTTTTAAATGGACCTATAGGCTTTTAAAACCTTACTAATGGGCTTTAAGCTCTTGGCAGCCCAAGGCCCATTAACCCACAATAGGTAGGTTAGGGGCCCCATAGGCTTTATTGGTCTTATAAGCCCTTAATAATGGGCTGGGCTTTTAAACCTTAAGCAAAAGTAGTTTAAATTACACCTTATAAATAATGTATCTAGTATATAAAGGATCTATAATACAATCCTATTATATTAATATTAAAGTGTACAAAAAGAGGTAATTTGTTTTATTTAAACATTAATATCCATTATACTATATAATATTACTAGAAATAAATGTATATTATAAAATAGCCTAGGGTAGGGATATATATTAAGGTTATAATATACAGGATATTCCAACTTTAATATATAATAATATACTTCTCTAAAATTACCATTACTTATTTGTCGACTAGAAAGGCAACCCAACCTAACTATAAATATAGGCTAGGATAAATTATATAGGTATAGCAAATTGGAATTAATATATAAACAAGTAAAATAGAACTAAAAGCAGCTTACCTTTAGGAAGAAATGGAACAGCATAATAAATTGATCATATTTTCTATAGGAGGTTTATAGTCTATTAATCTTCTATTTTAAGCTATATGGATTTATAACCATATTTATTTAAAATGTTAACCTTCCTTAAAGTCCTTATTCAACGTAATTTAAAGGTTAATAAATTCTATCTTAAATCCAGTGGAAATATAATAATAAATATAAATATATCCTTACAATCTTAATACCTATAGCCTAAATTTAACTATACCAACCTAATAAAGGTCTTCTTTAAATAGTTAAAGTTATGCTATATAGGCCCCGAAAGGTTGGAGTAGCTTTTGCTATAAAATTAGGTCCTATTTTATAAAGATACCTTAAAAGATTTCCTACAATGGTTTATAGTTCCTACCGTAAACTACTGCCTAGACCAATTAAAAGGCTAGCTACATTTTGGGCAAAGGAGTTAATATGGTAGTAACAAGGACTGGTCCGTAATATTACCTATATGGTTTAATCCATTAGGAGATTTTACTAATTGTCTGCCCGGGAATATTAAGGTTTTAAGTAAATAGTGGCCTATAATAAAGGATAATAATTTTTAAGCTTTTAAATAGTAGAAGGTTATAGCTTAAGTTTTTATTTATATAGTAAATAATAATTTAAAATATAGGTTTATTATTATAAATAAAGTCCTTATTATATTAAGGCTTATTTATAAGCATATAGGATAAGGTATAGCTATTAATTATTTTCGATAGTAGGTTACTATACCTACTACCGGGCATTAAAGATAGGTCTCCGATATTTCTATAGCGTTTAGTAATACGTTAAGCCAAAAGTCATCATTTTAAAATGATAACCCTTTGGATTAGGAGTATTACAACTTAAAATACGTTAATATTTTATAGTCCGCATATAAGAAACGTCTTATTGTTAAACTTACTCTTTAGTATTTAGCTATAATAATAATAAATGGAAATAATTATATAAATTATTTATACTTAATATTAAATAGCTGGTTTATTTATAATATATTAGGGATTATTAAAAAAACCTTAATAGCTAGAAACTAGTATATAGAACCCGGTATATATAGGCTTAAAAAAGAGGAGGAAACGGGGGATAACATTGCCTATATTTCCGAAGGTGTGGCAGGAATTAATGTTGTTGGTAAATCTGGCTTAATATCTAGCCTAACGAACAGCGTTCCCAGCAACAAAGGTAAATAAAGAGCTAGCAATAAAAGCGATTATAATAATAACAATAGTAATAATAATAATAGTAATAATAATAATAATAATAATAATAAAGATAGGGATAATAGTAAAAATAGTAATAATAATAAAGATAAGGATAATAATTAAATTAAAGTTAAAGCTTTTTAAAAGTATATATAAACTATAATTAAAAGGTATAAATATAATAAAAGATTATAGTATTAGGATTATAAAGGAAATTAATATAAAATATATAAAAGGGATTAGGAAAAGGTTAAAGGTAGATATAGGTACTTTAATAGGAAGTATGTTTATTTTATTACTAGCCTCCTTAAATAACTTGGGCCCTATATAGGACCTGCTATTTAGGATTAAATCTTTTATATTAATGTGGCTACCTATGTTAGGTTATTTTGCTATTTGGCGTATAGTAGTAGCACTATTCTAATGGCTATAAGCGTAGGAATTGTAAACAGTATTAACCTTTAATAGGGTAGGGGTTCCAACTGTTAGCTGAAAAGAGTAAACATTATTAGTATATCCTTTTTATTATTACGCTTTAATAATCTAATTATTTTATTAGTTAAATTATAGTTTATTATTATTTAATAAATATAATAATAAATTATAGAAATTACTTATTATTATTGTAATGATTTAGTTTTATTTAATATCCTTTTTGTTTGTAGCGTTTAAAAGTATAAAGTTGCGTACTATATTGGTTAGTTATATTAAGGCTTTATTTACTAACAAATGTTAAAATTATTGTTGTTTCCTCTATGCATTACTTATGAAAATATCTGAAATTTTACTGGTGTAGGTTTACCCTTACGGCCTTATTAAGGGGGACTTCCCCTATATGGTTGATTGTTTATTTCTATATTTAGTATATACCCCTTGCTTTTTTAAGCTAATAAGTGTATTAGCCCTTAAATATTACTATATCTTTTAACTTTGTTCTATAAGCGTTGAAGAAAACCTTTCGAAGTACCGTAGATTTCTTTTCCTTATTTACCCTTCCCGTTTTTATATAAATGCTTAATAGGGATTGTACCTAAAGGCAAAGTATTAAGCTACGTTTTTATAGCCTACCTATATAGGCCTAGCCTTTATATAGTTTAATTTATATTTATAATAATATTAAAGTAAATAACTTAAGGTAAATAAATAGTATTAAAAAAAAAAGTGCTATATATTTTGGTATATAATATATTATTTAAATTAAAAAGTATATATATTATATATAGAAGCTTTAAATAAAGTTACCTTTTTTTTTTATTAGGGGCGCTATATTTTACCGGGATTTATTTAACTTAGAGTAAACTATCCCGAATTCCTAAAGTCCCCCAGGTTTATAAGATCTATTCCACTATACCTATTATTAAAATTGAAAATATTAAATTAGGTAATTGGTTACTGCGCTTATTAAACCAATTATATTAAAATAAATAAAAGGAAAACCCTCGTTAATATTTAAGCTATATTAGATTTAACCTAATAAAATTAAACGATTATAGAATATATTATAAATATTTCGTAGCTTATATTAGTATATCTTTGCATTTTTAAAGGCTAAAGCTATATTACCCCTTATAATGGATTCCTTTAATAGGTTAAATCTTCTACTTTATAACATCAATATTACCAATTCTAGATTTTTTATTTACCCTACCTAATACTTTACCCTACCCTATTATATATACCAACATCCTTATTATAGGTTGGGCGGCTAAGGGTTAGCTAATAGCTTCTTAGTCATCCATCTAATAACGCGTTTATGCGCCAATCATCTAAGACCTTCAACCCAACCTAACCCAAATATCCCTTAAATCTTCTTTCTTTCCCTCTTTCTTTTACACGATGGTTGCTCATAGCAAAATTATACTACCAAAAGATATAGTACCTAAATAAGGCTTTATAAAACAATTATCCAATAAAAAGTTAAAAAAGATGTATAAATAAAGATAAGCTTTTATAAAATAACTATATTATAAATAAACCTTTAATAAAAAGTTAAAAGAGATATTATAATAATAAACCTTTATAAAATCACTTTTCGGTAAATTAATTATATATTAATAAAATTTTATAGGATAACCTTTAAGATAATCCTTTAACGAAAAGGATTAAGCTAGTTGTTAAATATTATAACCTTTAGGTTTATTTACCCGAGTTTTAGGATAGATTGTCCAAGATCCTATTAATCTATAAAGCTATGGCCGAGCTTAATTGGCGGACTAGCGCTCCCCAGCTTCCGCTTCTATCTCTGCTTTCGACGGGCCCCATCTAAGACTTCGCACTCCCCCCCGCTAAAAAATTCGTTCGATTTACAAAATATAGCAATTTAAATTTAAGCAATCTTTAAAGGTATCCTATAATAAAGAATAATAACCTACCTATTAATATTATAAATTCCTTTTTATATAATAGAAATATTAAGTCTATTAGCCTAATTAATTTAAAAGTAATTAAAATTATTAATTTAATAATTAAAATTAAAACGTTAATATTGCTATATAATTGCACTTTTAAATAACATTTAATTAATTACTAAATCTATTTAATTTAAAAATCGTTAAAGCTAAATTTAAATAGTATAAGGTTAGCATTAACTATTTTAAAAGGATTACTTTTATTATTTCGATTTTCTAATAGTACATTTAAAACTTTTTAAAGGAATAATATATAAATTAAAAACGAAGAAAATATAAGGGTATATATGGTCCCAACTATTTTTAGCTTAAGGTAAATCGATTACCTATTTATTATAAGTATATTATTTAGGAATTTTAACCTATTTATTAATAGCACTTTAATATTAGCTAAATTAAATATTTATTATAATATAAATTTTAAATAGCTTAATTAACCTATTTATAATAAATTTAAAGGTTATATTATTCTATTAATTATAAAGGATAAGTTTATAATGCTAAATTTCTTCTTAAAAGTTAAAGGCCTAAATAGTAGTATAATTATAGTAATATAATAAGCTTATTATAATGGAGCATTTGGAACTTATGCTATATATAGCCTATAGAACTATAATAACGATAAGCTAGTTTTCAATAGGAATACTTATACATTTAGCTTAACCTATTATAATAGGATACTTAAGCTATACGTTTATTACCCTATAGTGCTGGCTACTTTTAGTAAAAGGCCTAAGTACTATATAATTTAATTAAAAGCATATATTATAACTGGTAACTAAAAGACTTTTATTAAAGGAGCTATTACATTTAGGAATATTAAAGACCTAATAGATTATTATCATTAAAAGTTTATTACAGCAATAAATATAAAAACTAAATAGTTTTATAAAAAATTAATTAATATAACAATATAATAAAATAATAGCTTAAGCATGGAAAAGTATAAGGATTATAAAAAGTATCCTATTTAATTATTTTAGGATATTAATTAAATATCTATTCTTCTTTATTATTTAAAAAATAACTAAAATAAAAGTCAATTATCTATACTAAATAAAGTTAAAATTCTAACAATAAGCTTTATAATAAGCTTTATATCGAGCTTTAATTTAAGTAATAATACTTACTATTATAGAACTTATTTTAAATATATAAGGCTTTTTTAAATTTATTACCTTCCTATCTAAAAAAACATTATTATAAAAGTAGGAGTAAGAATAATTAGGCAGCTAGCTTAGGAAAGGGCAAGGCTAATAGGGCAACAAATTAAACAAGATTTGGAATTAAAATGGTATAAGGTGGGAATATTAGAATAAAGATAATTAAGCTAAAAAGTATTAAAATAGTAAAGCATAGGTAACTTAAATTATAAGCATAATATTATAATATTTAGGATTTATAATAATAAAAATGTTAAGTTACTATTCTGGCTTTTTATTACTTTTATTAAAGGTATAATAAAGATATTTAATTAAATAAAGAAAATTAAGCTAAAAAATATTAGGAAAAGGTATAGGTAATAAGTTATTTATAGTTTTTATAATTACCTCTATTAGCTATAGAGTTGTAAGACTAATTGTTAAGGATTCCAGTAATAAGGATAAAATAGGGTATAAGAGAAGGTGGTAGGCATAGTATGTTAAATGGTTGGCGTGGCTAGTATATGTTAACATTTAACCTTAAGTTTAAAAACCTTTATATTAAATATTAAGATATCCTTACCCTCTTCCTAAAAAACCTTTAAATTTAGGAATAATATTTTAAAAATAATTATAATGCTTAATTAAGCTAATATTAATTTAGCTATTCTTTATAATTAAATATATAACTTAAAGTAGTATATATAAATTTAATTGAATTTATATTTCCCCCTATTTTTAGTTTCCTATTTAATATAAGCTAAATTAATAAAAGACCTTATAGCGGATAACCTATTTTTATAAGTAACGTTTAAGCACTTTGTTATAAATAATATAGCTTGTAAGAAGTGTCTACTTTTATTAAATAATTGCTTAAGGTAAATAAAAAGAGGATATATAATATAGGAAATAGTATTTTTAATGTTTTGGATTGAGATAGGTTTTGTAATAATGAATACGAAGTAAGCTGTTGTTAATGCTGCGTTGTAGAATTTAATAGCTATTATTAGAGATAACTTTTGTAGTTGGTGTAGTAACGTTTTAGCTACCTTGCTATATTATAACCCTAGCTTAGCTAACTATTAACCTAAGGTTATATGAAAGCTTTTTTAATAAATGGCAAATTTAGCCTTAGCTACTATATAATGCTATTAGCTAGTATTGTTAGCCCGTTAAATAGGGAGTAAGATTTAAACTTAGTGTTTATTATTGTTGTTTATTGTATGCTTTGGTTAATTTGGAGGGATTTAAGAATGTAGATTAAAAGTTGCAATATGTGGCTTTAAGCAGTTTTTATACTGTGGTATAAAGTCCCTTTAGAGATGCGAAATATGGCGGGCGTGCGGTGTTTGGAGTTGGGTACGGTATCTTAGGAATAGTTACCCCGGAAGAATCTACCTTGAGAGATGGATTATGATATAATTTATATTAAGTAATAAATAAACGGTAAGACTTATAATCCGTTTAGGATATTACCTTATATTTTTTATTAATTAAAAGAAGTTATAGTAATAAATGTTTAAAATAATGTTAAGCTATGGATTAGAATAGGAAATATATTTAAATTATGTTTTAAAACTATATTAAATAGAAATTAAGGTATATTGCTTTATAGGTAAGAAGATAGATTAATTAAAATATTGTAATAAAAACGTAAGTTAGCAGATAAAAGTAATTAACTTATATGGTATTTGTATAAGGTTGCGCTTAGGGGTTAGCGGTTAGCTGGGGCCTTTACGGTGGTTTAGTATAGGATATAACTGTAGGTGTATAGTGCTTCCGTTTTAAGAAAGTTCTTTATAGGCTCCTAGGTTGGTTTTTTGGAATGCGTTTATTTGATGAGTATTTGGTTACCTTTTCCTTGTTTCCTAATCCTTAGAATCTTTTTAAACTCCTATTTAGTTTTTTCTTCCATTAGCGTTTAGAATTGGATATTATTATCCGTTAGCTTGATAAGGGTATCTTTAGGTGTTAAGGGTAGTTCGGCTGCTCTACCTTGCCTTAAAGAGGAACTTTTCCTAATTGGGTAATTATTTTATAAGTCTTTAATTATATGGTCTTTATATCCATATGTTACGTAGGTATCCCAAGTAAATTATATCTGGAAAGTTGTTATCCCGCCTACCATTATACGTTTAAAAACTGTATTCCTAAATAGCCATTCTTTGAATATTGTTTTATAGTTAATAGATTTTTAAGAGGGCGGTAAGCTAAGGATACTATATCGGTTAAAATACTTTTAACCTAAAGCTAATATTTAAATTTATTATAAGTAGGAAGTAATGTCCAAATAAAAATGCTATTAGATAATTAATTTAAATATAGTAGACCTAGTAAAAGAGTTCGCTTTATAATGCTTAGAAGGTAATTGGTAAATGTTGTTGCCTTCCTTGTCCTTTGCCCTTATATTATTATCCTAATAAAAGGCTAAATAGCATTAAAAGCTTTAATTTAATTTTAGTTTAACTTTAGATAGATGTTTATTTAATTTTAAACGTTTAGATAAAGGGGGTTGTATATTATTTTCCTTATTATTTTTTATACAACCATTATAAAATAAAGCAAAATATTTATTACCACAAATATTATAATTATTATTTTAATTGGAATCTTATATTACTTTGTTGCCCTCCTTATTAAAGCAGGTTTCGTTTAAATTATAAAGCTAATAGATATACATTTTATAATACTTATAACTATACAATAGTATAATATTACTACCGTTTTTATTATAATTATTGTTAATAGTAAAAGGGTGGTTGTTGGTCCTAACATTAATACGGCTAAAACCCTGCAATTGGAATTTATATAGATTGGTTCTTATAATCCCCGTTTGGGCAGGAATAATAATTAAATAACATTTTTAAACCGGTAGCTATACATTATTTTCCTAATTATATTCTCCTTTAGCTAAAAATAGTTTTATTTTATCCTTTCCCTATATGTACTAATATTATTAAAGGTATTAAATTGCTATAATTGTATTAGGATATAAGTTATTTAAGGTATAACTTTTATCGTTTAATAGTATTAGTATATTTATTTAACTTTTTTATATTTATAGGAGTATATTAAGGCTTACCTTATTTTACTTTTTATTATTTAAAATTGGAGGATAATAATATTTTAGGTTACTTATTTAATTATTATTACTTTAATAATAATATTAGGAAAGGTAATAGCTATTAGGCCTTTATTATATTTCGCCTATATAATTAAAGGCAATATTAATTGAACTTTAGGGCTAACGGACCAAGTTAAAGATAGGCTTTAAGTAATTAGGAATTATAGCTTTATATACGCTTTCCTTAATGCATTTAGCTAGCTTCCGGCGTTTTAGCGCTGTAAGTAAAAATGGGTACCTTTTATCCTATATAGCGTAGTTAATGGGGTTAAGGCGTATTGCATTATTTTAATTAGAATTCTTTTTATTTAATTATGTAAAGGGCTAAGAATTATATTATAACTTATAGTTATACAGTTTAGCCTTATCTTTAAAAGAAGCGTTAATTATTTTTAAAACGGTAATGTTATATATAGAACCTTTAGGAGCGGGTACCTGCTTTAACTTACGTGTAATATTGCCCGTTAAACCTAATAGGTCCAACTTTGTCCGTAGAGCTCCAGGTAAAGCAGATAACAGCTCTAGTTATTATTAGGTTAATATAGATTTATTATTAGGGTTACTTTTATTAGTAACTAAAGGCTTTTTTATATTATTATTATTATTAATATTAAAAATAGTATTAATACCCTTTTTTATTTAGGCGTATTAGTATTATGGTCCACCTAAGGGTTAAAAACTTAAATATATACCTATACTAGCAATATTGCCAGGTTTGGCTTATTAGCGGGATTGGCTATTGTTAAAATCGTTATTATTAAATTCTTTATTGTTGGATATTTTAACTACTTTATTCTATTATAGGCTGCCTAGTTTTTATAATAAAGTTAAAGGGGCTTTAAAGATAGTAGTAAAGGTACCCCTATTTTAAACTAAAAGATTATAGTTTATAAGCTTAGGGTTTACTATTAAAAGGGAAGTATAAAAGATTTAATAGTTAAAGTAGATTATTATTATTATATTAATAATAATATAACGTTATTAAATTATAAAAAATATTAAAAACTATAGGAAAAAAGATTTTAAGGAGCATTTAATATATAAACTAACTATCTTTATACTTTTAAATAAGGTAAAAATTAAATGAAATATATTAATATTAAACGGGATAAGTAGGCGTAACTATAGTATAAATAAAAAGCTAATCCTCCTTTTTAATTCCCTTACCTGCTTTATTAATCCTAACTATTAATAAAGAACATGCTTAATTAAAAAATACTTTATTATATTTAGCTTAAGATATAAAATAGGTTTATAAATTCTTTATACCTTTATTAATTATATAACTGTTAAAATAAAAAGGGGACTAAGGGGGGGAAGGTAATCTTTATAAAATATTATATTGCAATAAATTATAACCTTAATTTACTACTATATAATTTACAATATTCCCGGAGGTTACTTAAACTAGTTTAGCTATTATAACTTAGGTACATTATCTCCCTTTTTTATAATACCTTCCTATACCCTTTTATATAAGCTTACTGCTAAAATTACCCTTCCCTGCCTTATTCCCAATATTATTAACAATAAAGTAATATTTTACTAAGCTATCTTATATAACTATTATTTCTACCTATAGCTTCTTCCTAGGTTTATATTTACTTTGCTATTGTTTAAATAAAAGTAGAATTACTATTATGCTAAGGGTTAAAACCTTTCGTTAATGCCTTAACTTCCTGTAAAGTGATTCGTAAGCTACTAGCAGCGTTAAAAAGACTACGTCATTTTGGAAGCTGCCTTACTCCCTAGCCTATTTTACTATTCTTATTATATTAACCATTCTCCTTTTCCTCTCCGGAATTTGTTTTAATTGGACTACCTTATTAAGGCCCTATTATTATTAGCTTAATTTTATTATTCCCGTCCCCTACAGTTTAAATTACTATGCGTAGATTAGAAATAAAGAATAGATAAATTAAAATATTAGTTAGCCTCTTTTGTAACTAGTTTCCTATATGCCCTACTGTAGCTACATTAATAATTGGCTTAACCACGGTTAATAAGGCATTTATCCTATACAAAGGTATTTCGGAAGAGTTATACTAGGAAGGACGCCTCTTAATATTTTTGCATTAATGCTATTAATACCTACAGTATTTTTATAACTAGTTAAAATAGGCAGGCCTTATAATTATACCCAAAATCCACTAAATAGATATAAAGTTAGCCTTATAAGCAAAAAGAGGGAATAAATATAATAAATGGAATAAAGAAGCAAAGGAAAGCTAAGGTTAAATATAAAAACCTTTTTATAATATTATATTATATAGGAAAGTTAAATGGATTATAATCATTTAATATAAATAAAGCTTAAAGTTAAATTAAAGTTATAATTAAAATAAATAGGCGGGAAGGTTAAAAGGTTTCCAATAGCGAATAGTAAAAGTAAAGCTTAGAAACAAGCTGCAATAAGTATATACGCTATAAAGCAATGTATAATTTAAAGATAATAAAATAAGCAAGACTATAAGGTCGGGAGTGCATTAAATTTAACAAAATAAGTAAAGCGCGGCCAATATAGCTAGCGCAATGAAGAGGTAGGGAACAAGCAATAATGGAGAAGTCGAAAGTATAAAAGAGGGACATCAGAAATAAGAGCTCTATTTATACTATAACGTGCTAACGTAGGGTAGAGCGGCGCAGTCTAGCGCGGCGCCATGCCAGATCGGGATAGCCGCTAAACCCTACGGGTATAGCAACGTATCCACAATTATATTTTAAAAGATTAATATTTACTTTAATAGCATTTGTTTTATTAACTTTTAAATAATTTTATAACCTTATTATATTTAAATAGCTATTAAAGTTTATTAAATTTATTAAAAAAGTAATAAAGGATAACTTAAAATATTATTTATAAAAGGATAAACCCTTTAAAAATATAAAACTTATAAATAATCTTTTATATAAAAAAAAACATTTATAAATATTTATAACTATATAATAAAAAATAATAAAAATTAAATATAATATTTAAATAATAAAATATATAAGGATAAATAAAATATTAAAACTTATTATAAAGAACTTTTAATAATTTAATCTTAAAGTAATAGTATATAACTTTATATAAAGCTATTATACCTATTAATAAAATAAAGCTTTATAATATACTTTTTATAAATTATTTTAACCTATAAAACTATATTATACCTTTTAATAATTAATTATAATAAACTTTATTATTAATTTACTTTTATTTAATAAATATAATTCTATTTAAATAATAGTAAATCCCTTTATAAAAATAGAATATTTTATTTTATTAAAGGTTAAAAAAAAGAAAATTAAAGATCTTATTAAAATCTTTATAAAACATTATTAAAAATTATATAATATTCCCCTTAATATAATTTTTAATAAAAACTTTAGGTTTATAAACTATTTATAAAAGAACTTCTTAAAATTTATTAATATTAAACTATATATAAATATAGCCTTCTACTCCTAAATTAATAATTAAATAAAATAACTTTATTAGATTTTTAAAATCTACCTTTAAATATTTATTAATTATAAAATATCCAATTAAGAAAACTTCTTATTAACTATTAAATTTATATATAATAATATAGCATTAACTTTAATATATATATCCCCTTTTTATATTAATTATAATTATTACTTAATTATATATAATCTATTTATAATATAACCTTATAATTTATTTAATAAGCTATATACCTATTAAATAATATAAATATATAAATAAGTTAAAGATTAATTAAAAAAAGCTTAATAATATATAAAAAAATAAATAAATAAAAAATATAAGAATACCTTTTAATATATTAAAAATTAATTAATAATATTAAATATAAAAAATATTAAAATAAAAAGATCTATTAAAAAGTTAAATAAAAAAATACTTAATTCTTTTAAAATTTATAAAGTAATTTTACTTATTACTATTAAATTTATATTACTTAAAGGATAAAAAATCTATAACTTATTTTATATTTTATTTATTAAACTTTATTATATTAATAATTAAATATTACTTAACTTTAATTAAGTTTTATAAAAAGTACTTTTAATAAAATTTAAAGATTATTAAATAAAAAAGATTAAAAATTCCTTAAAAATTTAAAGGAATATTAAATATTTAATCAAATGGGAAGGTTAACCAGTTAAAAAGTATTAAATTTAGGAACTATATAAATATATAAACGGTATTAATATAAAAATTCTTGTTAAGCAATTCTATTAGCAAAACCCAAATAAACCGGCGAACCCTTAAACTATTACAACCCCAAACTCACTATCCACCTAAGGAGTTAAGTTATACTTAAAGTTAAGCATTAAAAGAAAGGAAATAATATTATACAGCTAAGACTTTAAAACTAAAGATAACTAATACTACCCCTAGTAGGAAGTAAAGCTATAAACAATTAAATAAGAACAATCTATTAGCTATAAAAGGACCAACAGTTAATGTATAAATGCCCAACAGAAGGAAGGGGGTTATAAATTATATAAGGTCTGAATGAGCATAAATAGCTAAAGAATCTCCCATTCCAGGACAGGAGAGAAGGAGAGATCAAGGCCCTAGAGACCCCTAGTAGATTATTAATGAATATGACTAAGTTCCAAGCCCTCTATAAGAGCCCTTGTCACACCACATTTGCCTTCGTGCAAGACTCCCGTGCCGCCAGTCACAGCTCAACCACGGTAAATCACGTTTTCGTACCCTCGGCACCATCTATCTCTGCTTTGCACACACAGATCTCATTATGTTGAGGTCCTTGACATAGTCTACCAACGTTGGCTATCAAGTTTGTCCGTCCAGTTCATTCAGTTAGTCTCTATCGCTGTTCAACCATCGACTGCCTTCTGGCCTTGATCGCCCATACTCTTTTTTTCGATTACACAAGCCGTAGTACCTGATTCCTCTTGCATCATCTTCTTCAACAACCTGGATATCTCGAAAATCTCCTGGCTCTGCTTGCTGGGGTAAGTGTAACACTCTTACTTATCCAGATCCACCTAGGCTGGGTTTTCATCCCGAGCTAATATCAGAACTGGAATGAAATAGAAACTTCGAGATGTCAACCACCAGCAATGCCGAAAGTGCTCTGAGCAGTGCAGTCTTGTGCTCCCGAGAGACAGCGATGAACGCGGCTAAGGAAGCCATTCGCAAGCATGGCACAGAAAAAATAGTTGCAACAACGTTCCGGCTCCTCTGCGAGTCGCCCGCTAAGGACCTCAAAGACAGATTGGTAAAGGAGTTACACGATATTGCAATGGCCATAGAAGAAGAAATGGCGAACATAGACCGAACATTCGACCAACTGCCACCCCCAGCGCCTGTCAAGGCCGAGGATTCTGCAGCGACGCAAGAGTCCTGAACAGCCTGAGGGTTCAGAACTGGAAATCCCACGCCCAGAGGCCCCGCGCAAGCGAGGGAGACCGCGGAAGATCGCAACAGTTCCCACCGAGACTCCAGCCTAATCGATCCTTATCCCCGATGAGCCGACACCGCTACCAGTCGAGGCAGTCCGGCCTCAATCAGTCCATCCTTATCTCTCTTAAGTCGGCGCCGCACTACTGGTTCTTCATCTTCCTCTTCATAGTTCTTCATTGTCGCTACTCTCAGCAGCACTTTCCATTTCAGTATCACTTTCAGTCTCGGTGGCATTCCTTGTCTTAGTATCTTGACTGCCTTGAAAGAGAGAAAGAGGGTTCAAATCCGGTTTGACGATCTTACAGCTTGTGTAGTATGCATATGCATCGATGCAGACCTTGTACCCGCAACTCATACGACCTGGAAGACGGGGAGGTTTGAATGGTGAGCTCAATATGGTAGGCTAGGGTACGTGGTGAGATGAGCCAAAGGGGAGGGGAGACAGAGACCTCGCACAGATGCCTAAGATGGACATGCATATTCTATTTGGTCGCATGGCAGATATACTATGGTAATTGTAGACTATCATGGTTGTTACAGCACAAGTCGATAGAAAACATACCTCGGAGCCATGGTCTCTTAGCATCCCAAACAAGTAAGACTTGTCCAATCTAAGCGCTATTATTCTATGGGCTCTTGAGCTCTTGATCCCGAATGTGACACGAGCGAGGAATCGCGGGTTATCTCAGACATCCTCGTCCGCACGAATGAATCGCTGCCGTCTTCAGCAAATAAGTATATTCTTTCCTGCATAATAGTTTTGGTTTCAGGTCTTAGAATATCCTCATTGTGCATTTTCTTCGCGGTCGCTTGTTTCGTGCCAAACGATCTCCATGACCGGCCCACGAGAAAGTGAGAACTTTCAACCAGCCAGCTGTGGATAGCGTCTATGATGGTGGATCCGTACCCCTTGCTGAGGTTTTTTATTTCTTTCACATATGGCGAGGGCATTATGAGTTCAAGGAAGCGATCGCAGACGATCGAGCCTGTGTGGCAGTTTCAGCCTGAGGGGTTGGAGGCTGAGTTTAAATAGTGGCCCGACTTTCTTCGAGTTGAGGGCCAAGTTCGCTGTGAGAACAACGACTTGGTCTATTGAGCGAAAATGATCGCTCATGGCCGCATTCCAAGCCTCCGGCCGTGACTTCTCTGGAAAGTTCTGACATCTTGCAGATGGTGGACTTTACGGAGTACGCTGCAGCGGCGCTGAAGCTTGTGCGACATCATGGGAAGCTGACGCCGACCCAATGTGCCAATATTTTGATGGGAAGGAAGACGAAATTTGGTCAGAAAGGTCTCGAAATGTGCCATGGTAGACTAGCTGCCGAGGATGCATTGAAGGAAGAAAATATTATTTATCGTAGCAGTGGAATAGCTATACAGTATCTTCGGGTATGATTACACTCTTACTTTTTTTTTAATATCTTCACTGACGATACGCATAGCTTGGCCCTAAAGCTCATTCGTTCCTTTCCGGTGAGTGCGGACTCGCGCTAGCTACGATAAGCAAGGGCGAGAGCGGTCAAAATACTTTATCAACAGTAGAGAAGCTTCCCGGCGGGATGATAGCTCAGTCAACGAAACGGAAGGTCAGATTCGCTGCTGCAAGCGAGCTAAATGATGAACGGGATGAGGAGGGCGAAGTCTCCAAATATTTCCGGAAGAGCACAAAATCGTAGACATACTTGTCCAAAAAACCGCGCTCCGGATGCGTTCAGGAATAGTGGCGGGGGATAGGGGTCTACTCTGACGGGTTCGGGACGTCCCGATGACGAGCCACGGCCACATTGTGGTGGACGGCAAATATCCACCGGGTAAGCGAGTCGGCTTACCTAACCAGGCAGCCGTGATATCAGATTCGCGATATTAAAATACATTTCTTGCATGAGGCTCGCCTACTTCAATATTAGTAACGACCACTAGCTGCAGGGAATCTGGAGCCTCACTGTGTTTTGCTCAATGAAAACTCCCATCTCATCGGCATGATCCATTAGGTCATTGACGCCTAAGTGCCAGTAAACCTCTCGCTTGTTGGAGTTACTAAAATCGAAATCCGGTAGACAACTGATACTCTTGACGGCGCCGCCTGGGCCACGCATGGACTCGGTGTTGACGATCCCGTCGTTCTGGTACCAATCTCCAAGATCCGGTCCTAGGAGATCCTTTTGCGCCTGCGTAAGATCTTGGCCTCCCATTGCGTAGACACTTAACAGCATTATCGGTATGACGTCCTTTCGCGGAATGTACATTCCGGGCTTTGGAAGTACGAGATTGTAACCCGTTTCTTGGAGAACCCTAGTTATCACTTGTTGAGTAATCCACTGAACGAAAGAGTGGAAACTGGTTACCGTAGTGAGGAATCTCCACCCAGCGTTAGTGAATGCGTCGATTATTGCCCCTGTCAGCGCCCCAATGATTGGGAAATTTCCAGTTACTCCCCGCACGAAACTCTCAATACTGGTGGGAAAGGAGTCAATTGCATCATTGCCCCACACCGGCCAGTCTTTGGGGAAAGGAACTGTTGCATGGAAGGATAAGCTGAAGTAGATGATATGCGGCGAAGTATTGATTGTATGCTGGGAAAGAGCATAAACCCCTTCAATACTGTTGTCGTAAAGACCGTTATTGGTAGAATTTAACCATTTCCACACGGGGCCGTTGACTGATTCCAAGCGGAGGAGCATTTCCTGGAATGTTTCTCCCGGATTTCTGCGTATTCCCCAGTGGTCAAGCTGAAGATCATAAGGCCTTTTCTCTGGGGGATAGAAGGATGCTGTAGCGAAGAGTCTTGCGACTAGACTGACTGCCTGTTTCCTTGATCGCTATTTATCTTTCGTGAGTCTTTAAAGGCTTGACAATTGCGAGAACCGAGGGATTGAACACATACGGAAAGAAAACTTTCGAGCGTATCTATATAAGTCGTTCCTCTATGAGGGGTCCCAAGGGTTGTGACAGAGATGATCCAGTTATCTCTCCCTGCCTGGCCAAAGTATGCGGGATGCAAAATCCCAGCCGCCCTGGCCATTAAACTGATGAGGTAGCGTACTGTGTTTCCACCCTGAGAGTGGCAAATAAAATGAACTTTGTGGTCTTTGTCCCACTTCCAGTCGTCGGGAAAGGTTGAGTTTGGGAACAGGACTGCTCGTCTTCTATGACTGGTAACGGTTTGCTCGGGGGCGTGAGCTGGATCTGCAGCAAAATGATTGCCGTAATCAACGTCTAGGTCATATTGCTCATCAATCAAACCCGTCGTTGGGTTGATCGTGCTAAATCTAATTGCAGTTAGCTAAGAATATTGAAACGGGTTTAATGAAACACACCTCCCGCAAGTTAGCTGACTGTATAGCTCACATGCACGTTCCCAGTTGGAAGAGAATGGAGCCACTGGAGTAACAATGACTGTATATCCTTCTTCGACGAGGAGCTTCGGGACGTTAATCACACCACCGAAGTAATTGATGGCACCAAATAACGGTGCGCCCCAACCCAAGAATCCAGGTACTTTAATACGTTGTTAGCTATGTTCGGGAACACTTGCAACCACTCACCGAAGACAATCGGTACTGATGTATTAGCAGTTGTAGTTTTTTTCACTTCTTGAACGAGGTTGCGCAAATTGATAAGCCCGTCCGCGTTGTTAAGAGCTACCATTGTAGGATTCGGTTTAATAAAGAGAGCTTTATATTATTCAGATATCCGTAGTAGAGAATGTGTAGTGAGAATAGGGGCTTATGGTGGTAGCATTTGGACTCTTATATCCTCGCTAAAGGCTGAATATGTTGAGAGAAGTTTCACATGCAATCTTAGTCGGCTGATTCTTACAATGTAATGACATCATGTATATTTCCAGCAGGTCTGACGATGGGCTGGTGACAAAATTTAAGTGCTACAGTTGCAGACTCACAGGAAGCTTTGAAAGCCTCGTTTGTTGACCAAAATGAACCATACCTTTGAAATGGCAGTCATTATTACATGCTCAGCACATCTTTGGGTATTTGTGAAGTCAAACTTATTAAAAGCGTGAGCTCAAGGGTGATATATCTCTACCAGCGACCCGACTGTAGCCTTTCGCGAAAGATTCTGGCATCATTCATGCGCCTAAATGATGCATGCTGAACACTTGCCCTGCTGATGCTCCAATGAAGCTCCCTCTGTGCTTGTTGGCTAGCCGCTTAGCTGCCTTACCCAAAGGATGTAATGTACAACCAAGCGATGTCTCTTCAAAGCTTGGAGAAGCCAGAAAATACTCGCAGGATTTTGAGTCCGTGTGTGGTTGACTGTATCTTTCATTTGTACAAAGGCCCATTTTTGAACATACTGATATCGGACACGAGCTACCAAGAAATATGCGAATGGGCCGAATTGGACGAGACATTTCGAGGGAAATTTGGCCATCGATCCACATTACAGTGTCTCACTGCTTCGGTGTTGGAAGGCAACTTTGGATCAACCTTACGTGCTGCGATCAACGGAGAACTAGCCCCTTACAAATCTGTCTTGAGTGACCTCACTATTTTAACAATTCATTGACCGATGTGGATGCCGGGATATTGTTGATACCCATTATGCTCACCCCAGGAATGCCAAACCTTCTTAAGCTCAACTTTAGATGAAAGCGCCTTTTGGAGAGACGCAAAGGTTTTCTTTGCCTGCTCTACGCTTTAGGTTGCGAGCCATTCGTGATTGAGACAGTGTCCTATATCTGAAATTGGGACTGAGGTCGGCAGATTCCAGCAAACTAGTCCGAAAATTGCCGCTATTATTCTCTAGCCATAGCAGATGAGGCTTCAATGATAATTTCTTACTGACACGTCCACCACCCATACCAAGAAACTAGCTGATTTCCGCAAAATTCCCCATTGCCAGCTGGTTGCCTCTCCGATTTGACACCTTCAGCCTTATACCACAACCTGCACCTGAAGTCTCGCTGCCTCATTGTAGCAAAACACACGAGGTATTCTAGAACTACGGTGGCACTGCTATATAAAGTCAATAATCCTGTTTCTGATGCTCGACCATCCTTTCCAGGGAACAGATTAAGTGACAAAATGTCCCTAGTGTGTAGCAGAGGAGAAAAGAGATGGAGATTTGGTGGAATGAGTCTTAGGTCATAACCATGATGTTGACGCCGCAGCTTGGCGTCACCCTTACGGAAAGCTTCGAGATTTTATCCTTGCTAATGGATTACGCTCCTGGTTCTATAGCTAATCATGATAAACTATAAGCCTGGGTTTTTATGGTCATTAGACACGATTGCTTCATGTCTCGGAATTTTCTGTTACACTAGCCAGCCTGTTAGCAAATGATGACGATGGGCGGACCTGTCAGACAATAGTTACGTTTGACTGAGGATTTTATTATGCGGCCTCACGTATGGGTGGTCCCTAGGTCCTTGACGGCATTCCAACCCCAGGCGATGGGCTCACCGTGCGTCGCGGAAAATGCCTGGGTGATATCCCGCACGGCAGGGACGTCTCTCGCTCTATACGGCCGCATGGACACGACGAAGGTGCTTCCGGTGAAAACGCCGGCGGGACACAGCGGTATCGTAGTGCGATACATTGGCACGACAGACCGCAAGTTTCACGCTCTCGGTTCCGCCCTAGAGTCTCGCACCTGAAACCTAGGATCACTTTTGAACTATCTAATGGTGCTCTCACAATCCGGGGTAATACATATTGTCAGTTTTCATTATTTCCACCCCGTTTCCAACTTCGTGGTGCTCCTTGCCGAATGGTTGATTTTCCCTTTGCTATATAGGCGGTCTCCGGGATCGGAGATGGACAGTATCCGTATAGCAGGGTCTCGTGTTAGAAATAACCACTGCGGCAAAAGGTAGTTGTAGGTGCCCCTTATTAAGGGCTATATTCCGACATCTCGGGCTACTCACCGGAATCTGTCCAACATTTTGCCCCGCTAAGCCTAAGGCACATCAGCCCCGAAGCATCAACCCCGCCAAGCCAAACCCAGCACCTACAAAAGCTGCTGTCACAATCAATCAAAGCAGTATGTCAATTGCTCACACTCCATGATACAAACTCCCGGCTCACGCTAGATACAACAGCATGGCAATTTATCCATTCCATCCCATCGGCCGGGAAGATTTTGCTTATTTCACTGTTTTCCCAAGTTTGTGGCGCTCCTTGCCTAGTTTTTGGGTTTCTCGGCTATATAGGTTTGGTCGATTTTACGGCCCTGATTCCTGGTTCTAGTCCAAACGAAGTGGGAAGCAGGGACCCAGTATCTGGATATCGATAGAATCTGTAGTACAGAGGTCTTAGGCCACTTATTCTAGTAAAGCAATCTCTCTCTGAACATCTTCATGAAGCTGTAACTATATTTAAATACCTATATCAGTCCCAGCAATTAGCTCTTCTTCGCGCATATGGGATTGAGTCGAAGTGCCCGGTATTTCACCACCCGCAGCCATCTCAGCAACCCTGCTTACCCGGGTGCACTACGAAAAGCGGTATCTTATCTTGTCGACTTGTCTGCAAAAGGCTATCCCGTGTTGGGGAAGATGTCGTCTTTGTCCCAAGAGGATTGGTTACAAGGGCAGGTGCGTGGTCATGCCCAAGGCAATAGTCCCCAAGGAGTCAATTCTCAAGGAGGTAGCTCCCAAGACGATGATGCCCTAGGTGGTGTTTTTCGTGATCTGGGGGCTGAGGAGGATGCCCTACTGGCAGATCCGCCGGCATGGCTTAAACCAATTCATCTGAGATGGCGACACCATTATTTACGGATACACATACGTAGTGGTATCGATAGCAATGATCCACCAGAGGATTTTGCTGATTATGGAGATTATGAACATGCGAAACTTGCGATTCACACCCTATTAGCTAATCCACCACCGTGGCTCAAAAAGATCTATAGATGGAGCCGTCAGCAGTATCTAGAGATACGTAACGAGAGTGCTCTAGACACGCTTCGGCTTCACGAAATCGTTAACAATCCACCACCATGGCTCCAAAGGATCCCAAAGGAACACAGATTTGAATATTTATGGATACACAGAGAATCTTCTATCATTGCTGAGGATAATGACCTCTCATTGGAACCTGCTCTAGATAACTTAAACGACGATTCGATTGATGCACTTCTAGCTAATCGCGATCAGATGCCAATGTATCTTCAAGCCATTAAACCATCTTGCCAACGTAACTATTTATTGATACACCAAGCGAGACGTGCCGCAGACCTTCAGAGTGCCTCATCACGACCTGCGGTTCCTCAAGCACCTTCACTTGTTTCAGCACGATCGGGCGTAATAACACTAACGCCTTCACGTTCCCAGGGCGGCGATTCCCCGGCTGGTGGTTCCCAAAGCGGTGACTGGCAATCGCGATTGCTTGAGAGCTGGAGGAGCCTAGGTGGTGGTATCTCTCACCAAGCCCATCACAGCAATTTGTAGCACCAGCGCAGCTTCAAATAGACCGGCAAGCATAATTCGCAATTATCATGACAATTTCCTCCATCTGGCTGGGCGTGAGCACCTAGGGCCTAATAATAAAATAGGGAATCCAGTTAATAAGAACCCCAAACAGTAGCAGCATGTAGTGGGTTTGCTTGAAATTGGGGAAATGCTTGTTGTCTTCATGAATCTACTCGAGTTTTTGATTCTCTATGGAAATTCTTGCTCCTATTTACATTTTCATAGCTGCATATAGCGGTCAGTTAAGCAAATGAAGCATTCCTAAACCATCTTTCCCGCCTTTAACGTATCGCATTAGTATATGGTAGATCAACGTAGGATCAAAACATTAAGAACTCCTAATAAAGCTTCAATCTCTAGCTGCTTAAATATATATTTAAAGGCAAAGTCTGGGCATATAAATAGAATATAGTTATTAAAGCTTTGTTTTAAGAAGCTTCTAAATAGATTTATCTAATAGTAGTTTAAAGCGGGTATTTTAACAGCTTTTAACGATAATATTAGCGGGGTTCTATAAATTATATAAAGTGAATAAGTAAGTTATTACCTATTAACTATAGCAATATATACAATGAAACGCTTAATCTTTAATTTATTTAATAAAGATAGGTTTAACTATAATAATATAATTAGCTTATATTAAATTAAAACCCTTTTTAAAAATTTAAATAATTATAATTAAAATTAAAGGATCTTTAGGATTTTTATTTTTCTATACTTCTTTATTTATTATTTAATAAAATAAAATATAAAGTGCTTTATACTTTAATAATAAATCTTTAATAAAGATAAATGTTTAATATATATTAAGGAATTCCTTATATAAAATAAAGGTAATTAAAAAGGCTATTATAAATAAGATTATAAAAATAATTATCTTTTTTTATAAAATATAATAAAGGTTTAATATATTTTTATATTATTTTTTATTTTTAAATATTTCTTATACCTTTTAAGTAATAAAGCTTATCTTTTAATTTTTATTTTTAATTATATTAAAATATAATTAAAGTATATATTTATAAAGATTAATATTTAATATAACATTTAAATTACCTTTAATATTTTAAGATTAAAAATATAATAACTATTTATAAAGTAGCATTAAGGTTAAAGTTAAAAAGGTAATATATAATTTTAATTTATAAAAACTGCTTTAGCTTTTAAACCTTTTATTTATTTTTAAAATAACATTTTTTATTATAAATTAAAAACTATATATATTAAGGTTAAATATTTATTATAAAGTTAATTTTCTTTATAATTATATATTTAATTATTTCTTTAATATATTAATAAGCTTTTTAATATCTTTAAAGTATATATTAAAGAAATTAAAATATTTAATAATTTTTAAATCTATTTTAAATAATAGAATAATTAAAGAATTAAAAAATTTATAATAATTATATTATTAAATTATATAAAGCTTTAAAACCTTTTTATTAAATACTTTATATATAAAAAAGCGTTATTTATATATAGTATAAATTATTTTATTAATTAATTTTATATTACCTTTATAGTTAATAAATTAATTACTTTTTTTTACCTATTTATTAAAATCTTTATATAGGTTATAATTAAAGGGCTTATTTTAATCCTATATAGCTAATAAGGTAATAATATTAAAGAATAACTTTAAGGGATATAAATTATAATAAATTAAGGTTTTACTTATATTAATAAAATATATAAATAAAGTTAAATAATTAATTAATTTATTTATAATAAATCTTTATATTATTATATTTTTAATAATTTAATTATAAGCTTTATTTATAATTATTTAATTTAGCTTAATAAAGAAAGGTTTAAATACTTTTATTTTATTATTAAGCTTAATAATTATAATAGATTTTTTTTAAATCCTAATTAATATAAAGGAAGTTAATATAATTATAATAATATAGCTATTATTTCTTATTTCCTTTTTATTTAATTTTAAAAGTATTTTCTTTAAATTAATAATATTTTATTTTTAATATTATTAATTATTAATAATTTTATTTTATTAAAGTTTAAAAATAAGTAGGAATTTAATTTTAAAATATATATTTTATATTATATTTATAATCTTATTAATTATTATATAAATAAATTAAATCTTTAACTTTTAATTACCTTTAAATAATAATATAAAAAAGATATACTTATATAATTATTAATATTATTATTTATAAAGCTTAAATAATATAAAGATTATAGTAAAACCTTTTAAAAGTAATTTTAAAAGTTAAACTATTAAAAGTTATTTAATATAAAAATAAGTAAAACTTTTAATATATATTCTTAAAGGATATTTAAAGTTAAAGCTTTATAGGTATATTAATATACTTAAAAGTAAATAATAATCTTTTTTATATTTCTTATTTAATTTAACATTTTATATTATTAAATAAATATAAAAAGTAAGAATAATTTTATATAAGCTTTTAAATATTTTATTAATACTTATATTATTAATTAATAAAATATTAAAGGTCTTTTTAAAGTAATATATAAAGAAAATATAAGTAATAATTTAAAGTTAATAAAGTTTAAAAGTAAAATTAAAACCTTAAAAGTAATAATAATATTTAAAGTTAATAGAATCCATTTTAATAAAATTATATTTAATAAAAGTATAAATAAACTTTTAAATTTTTCGTTTTATATTTTTATTAAAATTAATAAAGGTATTTAAAACTTATCCTTTAAATAATTTATTTAAATTATTAATAAAATTAATAATCTTTTAAATAATATTTAATAAATAATAACCTTTATAAACTATTTTAACTTATAATAAAGTAAGTTAAATTAAATATATTTATTATAATAAAACCTTAAGCTTAAAGTAATAAATATATTATTAAAATAAATAAATAATAAATATTTAAGCATTAAAAATTAAATATAATTAATTAATAATAAAATATATAATATAGTTTTATTTTTATTATTTATTAATAATTTATATAATATAGTTTAAATTATAATATATAATATAATATATTTAATATTATAAATATTAATTAATATTTAATTAATTTAATAATATTTAATTAATTATATTTATTAAGTATTAATATTATTAATTTTATTTATCTTTATAATATATAAATAAATAAGATTAAATAAATTAATAAAAATATAAATATATTTATTATTATTAATATAATTATAAACTTAATTTTAAATTATATTAAAGCTATATATTATAAAAAAGGTAAACTTTAATTAGCTTTTATAAATAAATACTTTTAATATATTTTAAATAATTTTTAAATATAGTAATTTAATGAACTATAAGCTTATAATAATACTTATAACTTTTAAGTAATATATTTTAAAATTATTAATTAATAATATATAGCTTAATAATTAAATATAATAAAGTAAAGTAATAAATATTATTATTTATTAATATAATAAATTTATAGCTTAAGCTTTTAAAATAATAAACAATATAAATGGAAATTAATATTAAGTTAATATATAATATAAAAGCATAATAATATAAAAGATAAAGAAAACTTAAAAATATATTAATAGAAATTAAAAGGTAATATATAATATATATATAAAGTAATATATATTATATAAATTTAATTATTATAAGTAGTAAAAATATATTAAGCCGTTAAAATAATATTACGTTAAATGTATCGATGTATGGTACGTTGGCGATAAAAGAGGAATCTTTACGTTAAGGCTATATATGGGCTTGCAGAAAGGTAGTAGAGAAGTGGGTGTAGATGGTTGTTACGGCAGAGATAAGAGAGAGAGAGCGATACGGGTTAGCTTGCTAGCTTACAGGTGGGGTGGAGCAGGGGACCGGCCTACAGCTTGGCACGTCGGTGGGCGGGGTTATCTAGACGAGCGCGCTAATTCTCCGCGACGAAGCAACATGGCATCCTACCCCGCCATCTCCGACAAGATCATGACATAATTACACCATACCTATGTTTTCCTAAGCGAACCATAGTGATAAATTACGTTGTCTCTATAGTTGACCTGCGAGTCGATCAATTGATAAATCAGGTGTCTTGAACTCAGCCCCTAGCAGAGTCTTCATCGGGCTCCAAACTAACCCAATTATAGCCAGTTTGGTACCCCTGGATCCGCTCGGAGGGTGCAGGTCACAGATAAAACCACCTACTCAATCAGAGTCTTTCTGCCCTGCTATGCGCCGCAAGATGACTCGCCCGACCACCTGTCCTCCTCCAATATTTATCCAACAATTCGGGCGCGATTTTCTGAAGTTTGCTTTCGGACTCCATTGTGGTTTCGTGGGGTTCGCTCGAGTGGCCAACCCATTGAACTTCGAATTGGAAGCCCCCGCGGCGCATCTTGTGGCCCAGAACGTTGAAGACGTGGTACATCTCGGCCGGCGGATTTTCAGGCTTGTAGAAGAGCACACTTTGGCGTCCACCCTGGGTCTCCCAATACGTGTATAACATCTCTCCCGCTCCCCGCTGGATTTCTTCTTCCGCCTCCCATGTGACATCTCCTTCGCTCTCGCCAACCCAGTGCACTAGCAATTCAACAGTGCCACTTTGGTCGCCAGACATGCGATGTCGGAGCAGGTTGGCTATCTCACGTACTTCTCGGTCGTCGTAGTCGCTGTCTTCTGCTTGATTAGACGAATTGGGCCCGATTTGATGTGCCTTATCTTTGCCCCTGAGGCAGGATTCGTCGACAACATTCGCTGAGGGCTTGGTGGTAGGGGGCTGGTTAACTTGGCTGTTTGCCGTTGGGTTCGTCTCTTGTTGGTTATCACGTAAGGCTAGATTCATGCCGTCCTCTGTTAGGATCGGCAACGCCTCTAGCTGTTTCGTCGCGGTATGAGTCTCATAGCAATGTGATGGGCGTGAAGGAGGTGGTGTTTCTGTAGAGCTTTCGACGTTGGAATTTGGATCTTGTCCAAGTACTGACGCGACTGATTCGACATCGAAGCTCCTCTGTGGTTCCGTACTCTCGGCATCAAGGCGAAGCGGTGGTGATCCGCTAGCGACTGTTCTCAATCTAGACAAACTCGGGCTAGCTAGCGTCCGGTAAAACTGGATGACTCGAGGATGAGCGATGACTTTGCTCTGCTTGAAACCTAGCACTTGGAGGCCATCTTTGCTGACCGCTCTGCTGAGCGCAACATATGCCTGGCCTTTTTCAAACGTTCTCTCTAGGTCAACCTTAACTCGATATAAAGTCTGACCTTGAGCCTTGTGAATCGAAAGAGCCCATGCCAAAATTAGCGGCAATTGCCTACGCGCCGCTCGAACCTCCCCTGTAGGTGATTCCACTTTCCAAAGTTCCGGTGTACAATGAAGAATGCGACCAGTCTCGTCTGCTCCGTTGAACTGTACGACCGGATATTCATTAAACCGTCCGGCGGGTTCCGGGTCTTGGCTAGACGGCTTAGAACGGGTGTCTGCCTGGTTTACCGAACAAAGTAACTCGTCGTTTGCCTTCCTAGCGTCAAACATGGCCTTGCTCATGAAATTAATCACTTTCCCAAGTGATCCGTTCACTAATGTATCATCCACCTTCTTGATCAACATGACTTGGGCACCTACTTTGAGGTCAAGAGCTTTAGGCGCCATTATATTCGCAAGCAGCTTATTCCGTAGTTTTGGAACTCCTTTATCATAAGCTTCGTAATGATGCGTCTGGCCAGGAAGTCTGCCAAGCCGCGATTCATTTGCTTGCGCGACCTCGCGGCGAGTTGGGAACCTACTATTCATTAGTTATCACCTATTTTGCAGCCATAATAAGATGCCTACAGTTCAGTGACTTCAATACCATCGTCAAAGTTTAATGGCCGCGAAAGACGTTCAAATTCGTGAACGGTATCACGACTAATAGTCCCAAGTCGTATCTCGTTGAGCATGTTGGTAAATTCTACATCGCGTTAGTCAATATTAAATTATGTTTGGTTAACTCCAAGATTGCACTTACCAGGATCTCGTTGACGAAACACCTGCGTCAAGCCGATTGTGCAATCAATGCAAGGGACCCAAGCAGCTGAATCAAAGGCAAACCTGACCTCTTTTTGATGGCCATCCGGGACAGGCGGTAGTTGAAAGAAGTCGCCTGTCATGATCAGCTGAATGCCACCGAACGGTCGGGTGCTCTTTCGAATAGCGCAGGCGAGCTGCGACAGCTTGTCAAACAGATCGCCGTCTACCATAGATATTTCATCAATGATCAGAGCGCTAGTATGTAGCCATCTTTTTTTCGTCTTATGGTTCTGACGAACCTTTTCCACCAGCGTTGGCAAATCTTCTTTCCCGAGACCAATTCCAGCGAAACTGTGAAGAGTCTGGCCGCCGATATTGCAGGCTGCCAGACCCGTCAAGGCCGTTATGCCCAAGCGCTTCGGATCATGAACCCACCTCTTCCTGAGCCCTGAGATGATGGCTCGCATCAATACCGACTTCCCGGTACCAGCTGGACCAGTAAAAAATACGTTTCGTTTCTTGTTCATGACTAGATCTAGGACGTACTTTTGCTCCGAGTTGAGAGTGATCGTAGAAGCATCAATGTGTTGGCTTCCATGTCCTTCTGATATAGTGGCACTTTGGTTTGTGTGCCACGGCAACGTGGTTTGCTTCCAATTTCCCTGTCTCCCTGCCTTGGGCAACTTCTCTCGAGCAGGATTGCAAAGATCAGACACGAACTGTTCTGGCAATTTCCGCTTCAAAGTTTTATGATTTATAGAGGGTAAAAGGCAATCATCTTTCAGTTGTAACGATATAATATGTCTAGCAGGTGGTATGATAGTAATACCATGATGATGCTTCGATGCCGGAGGTGGAGGGTGTGGCACGGCCTGATTTTCGCCGTTTGTTGCTCGCTGGATATGAGTTAGATTAGAGTTCGTCGAAGACGTGAACTCCCACGGTGGTTTGTCGCTGTTCAAATGCAGCTGCGAAGTCATGTTGTCTGTTTATTGTCCTAGATAGCAACAAAGATAAAGTAGGAAATCCGTTTAATGAAATACAAGAAGCTGCGCTCTGAGCCCGAATAAAGGGAAAATATGATGGAAATGATTTTAGCAACCTGGTATAGTTAGTCCTTTAATTGAACTGGAACGCCTCATTGAGACGTATTGATTGGTGCCTATATAATAAATGAGGCAATCATCTAGTGCGCAAATAATAATATAAACCGAGGTTGGTCCTGGTAATACATTGTGTCGCATTCATTTCCCGGGTGTAACTCGACTACACCCGGTGCTAAGTATGTGATACTGGTAAGACATCTCTGCGTTTATAGGGATTATCAATCGGTCAACTATTGAGTTGGCGCACTGAAGGGAACCAGAGCCTATCGCCTAGCTAAAGGGACGCTCGGAGCCGCCACTGCGACAAGTAGCGTGCGTCTTCATACCTTTTCCCCATGAGCTAACATAGCAGTAGCCATCATGATTTTTCGGATTAGCCGTGGCTTAGTAGTGACTTTGTTGATATTGAGGGGTTATCCAAGATATGTATTTACCACTGGTACAATATTTGGTGTCTTACCAGCGACTACGGTGTACTAAACCTGAAGGTGATGCTACCTGCCAGACCTTACTACTGAGCTAAATGACTGGTAATCCATGACGGCGGCATGGCGTAACAAGAAATCATTGCCAATGTGCAGGGCTGCAATTACTTCTCCACCACTTTCGGCAAGCCAG
Organism: Xylaria bambusicola; assembly: GCF_022495145.1. NCBI lineage: Eukaryota > Fungi > Ascomycota > Sordariomycetes > Xylariales > Xylariaceae > Xylaria > Xylaria bambusicola. Next base: position 334,411 of record NW_025953582.1, read on the forward strand.
ATCACCGGTGTAAACCCAGTAATAGGAGTAGCCGTAAAGGGCCCGAGAGGGTGGACCTAAAGGCACGTGAACACGTAAAATGCCTAGGCCATGATCAAATCCCTCAGGAGTAATTCCTGGAAGAACAATACACAACACATGAATACCCCAATTATTGGGGGCTGGATAACCCAGGCACATTGTGTGACACGTAGAATACGCCTGCTGCAAGCTACACAATGCATGCAGGGCACTCCCTCTCACATAATTAGCCCTCGTTAAGATTGATTACTGATTGGAAACGCCGATCCCTGCCCTTAACGAGAATATTCAGGTCGCCTCATTCGGGCCATTGCCAACCATATCGCAGCCGCCTTGGATGGAAACCATTGATTCCGGAATGCTATATCTAGTTGTCGCATTTGGGTGTCTGGTAGTTGATCCTACCAGGAGGCAGGGGGCTGGCTGGAACCTAAGTTCCGAATCTGGGAGCTATCCCGGCTCCTGGGCATCTGGCCTTGTGGTCGAGGTTTGGGTGATCTAGGCATCATAACCAGCCAATTGGCTGCGGCGAGCCTCGGAAGCATCATTTCTTGGAGGCCTACTAATCGGACATGTCTACAGCAATGATAAGTGATAAGTCACGCCTGCCCCAGCCAACAGCCCTACGGGGTGCGTGGGTCGGATTCTTAGCATGTCATCTAGCCGATCATGTTTGCTAATCACCATACACAATCCTCGTATGATATCTACGCCCCCGCAGCGATCTTCATCGTTAGCGTGGTTCTGACGCTACATGGGCCCACTAGGCTCTTTGCTCGAAATATTTAGAGATACCGTAGATGACTGAGGACATAGCGGGCTCTCGCAGGAGCGTAATGCCATCTATTCAGCTCAACAACGGAGCAAACAATTTAACTATAATCAAAAATAACACGACACGATAATGCCGGACAGAAAAACTTTTCACCATCGAGAATACAGTTGTTGGTAGAGGATCTTCTTTTTAGGCTTCGTCTTGGAACCCATTTTCCTCATGCCAGACTCTAGGAAGCGAACGGCTTCGACCGATCGTCGAGACGCCATTATGCGCCCGGTCAAGTCATTGATCCCAAGCCCACTACAAGATGATACGGGTTTCGTCGACGTCAAGTCTGCTGACGAGCCTCCCTTCGAAGACGCTTCCTTGCTATGCTCAGGTTTCGCGTCAGATGCGTGCTAGAGTATCGGCAGCACCGTTCCGAGCCAGTCGCCAAGGGAGCAGTGGCCAATATTCCCGCCAACCACACCCACTGTCATTCCCCAGGAGTCTCCTAGCTGCCGAGACTCCAGCAGTCTATCGCCCTCCCCCTTGGACAGTAACATAGCCAAGGCCCAGTTTTGTTTATCTGGCCAGTTGTCACACGGCCAAGACTTCAGAACCGAAGATAACCGATACTATCCCTAGCAGGAAGTGAAGCTATAAGCGATTGGATGAGAACAATCTGTTAGCTACAAAAGAACCAACAGTCAAGGCATGAATGCCCAACAGAAGGAGGGGAATCATAGATTGTATAAGGCCTAAATGAACATAAATAGCTAAAGAATCTCCCACTTTAAAATAAAAGAAAAAGGGAAATTAAGGCCTTAAAGACCCCTAATAGATTATTAATAAATATAATTAAGCTTTAAGCCCTTTATAAAAGCTTTTATTATAAATAATTTATTATCCTTCTTTAGAATATTTTAATAATAGCTTAAGCTTTTATATAATAGATAAGCTTTAATAACTTTTTATATAATATTATCTTTAATTTAAATTCCTATAAATATAGAATTACTTTAATAGGATATTTACTTTTCCTTTAATGTATTAAAGGAATTTAAAAGTTTATACCTTTATATTTAATAATATTATTTATTATACCTTTAATACCCCTATATAAAGGATAAAAAGTAATTAATAAATATATTAATTAAAAGCTTTAAACTTTTTTAAAGCTATAGATATACCTTAGCTTTAAAGCTTTAATTTTAATTCCTATTACTTTAAAGAATTTAATTTTAAATTATTAAAATCTATCCAATTATATAAAAACTATTTTAAGGATAAATAATGGGTAGATTACCTATTTCTACTACCTTATACTATTATAACCAATTAGCTTATAATAAGGAATATCTTACCCCTTAATAACCTATAGGTAAAATTAAAATATATAAAAGTATTAAGTAAATTATTTATTAATCCTAAATAAAAATTAATCTTTACCTTTAAATAAATTAAATTTTTATTATTATTATTATTTATTATATTTAAATTTATTTATTTTAATTAAATTATATTTTTTTTTTAAAAGATTATTTCCTTTAAAAAACTTCTTTAAATTTATTAATAGATTAACTTTATAATAAATATCTTTAATTATAATATTTAAACCTTTTTTTAATATTATAAAAATTATTCTTTATAACTTTATTATTTATAAAAATATTAAAAATATAAAAATAAAATATATAAATATAATAATTTAAAACTTTTTTTAATAAATTATAAATATTTATAATTAAATAAATAAAACTTATTAAAGTATTTAATTTTTATATAAATATAAAATAAAAATATCCTTTAAATAAAAAAATATATTTTAAAATATTTATATAATTATTTATAATATATATAATATTTTAATTAATTTATATAGGATAAATATTTAAATAATTAAAAAATAAATAAAGTATTTTTAATATAATATTATTTAAAGAAATATTACTTTTATTTAAAATATATAAAAAATTATTATATATATTATATAAAATATAAACTTTTAAATTAATATTATTAATAAGTTTAAAAAGATAATAAATTATTATTATTAATCTTTATAAATTTTTTAAAAAAAGTTAATAAAGTAAAAGGTAATTTATAAAAATATAAAAAGTTAAATTTATATTAAAAATAATAAAGTTAAATATTTAATAAAATAATTTTATATAAATTTAAAATAATTAAAAGAATTTTAAATTTATACTTAAATAATATTAAATAAATTTTATATATAATTATAAAATTAATAATAATTTAATATAAATTTTATTATAAATAAGCTATAAAAGTATAAAATAATTAACTTTATTAATTATTTTATTATAAAGTATTTTACTTTAAAAGTAGCTTTAAAATATTAAATTATTAATAAAGCATTATAAATAATAAAGGTTTAATTTATTATTTAAATATTTTATATATAATATATAATAATTAAAATTTTATTTAATATTTTAATTAAAATTATACCTTTATTTAAAGGAAACTTAAAAGGTAATTTAAATAACTTTAATAATTATAATAACCCCTTTAAAGGATAACCCCCTTATAGTCCACCTAAAGAACTATTTTAAAAATTATTAAAAGGCCTTAATAAAAAGCTTAAAGGAAATTTAAATAATAATAATCCTTTTAATCCTTTTATTAATTAATTAATATATATCTTTTTTATAATATTTAAAAGTATTAACTTTATAATAATAATATTTAATTTTATTTAATTTAATAAGCTTTATACTTATAATAAAAAAAATATTTTAAAGTTCTCTTTATAATAAATTAAAGTTAAAAATTATATATTAATATATATAAAAAGTTTTTCCTTTAATAAATATTATATTAATTAAATTAATTTATTTATAATAAATAAAGCTTTATAATAATATTAATTATATTAAAAGTAAATATATTATATTAATATTATTAATATTTAAATAATTTATTAAATAGCTTTTAAAGCTTAATTTAAAAATTTATTAATAATATATTAAAATATAAATATTTTAATAAAAGTAAAATACTTTAATAATATTATTTAATTCCTTATTAAAATTTTTAATTAAAATAATTTAATAAAGTAGTTTAATTTAATATTTTAAACCTTTATTATTAAATATTTATTATTTAAATTTATAAAAATAGTTTATTATAATTAAAGTTATATTTTTAAAAATAATAATAAGTTTTTAAATATTATTTAAAAAGTTAATATTATTTATAAAAATATATTAATATATTTTAAACTATTTTTAAAAGATATATTTAATTTAATAAAGAAGTAATTAAAATTAAACTATTAAAATTAAGGTAAAAAGAATTACTTTAATTTAAATTAAAATTAATTTTTAAAAAAGAATAAAGAAAGAAAAGCTATTAATAAAAAACTTAATAAATTAAAGGTTAATTTTAAAAATAATTATTAATTAAATATTATAATAATATTAAAGGAAATTAATTAAACTATTATTAATAAATAAAAATAAAATAAAGTTAATTATTAATAATATAAAAGAAATAATTATTATACCTTTACCTATTATATTAAAAAGGATATTAATAAAAAAGAATTACCTTTAACTTTTAAAAAAACCTTTTTTATTAAAAGGAAGCTTAATAATAAACCTATTAATTTATTATTAATTATAAAAAGGGTTAAAATTAATACTATTATAATTAAAATATTTAATCCTTTATAATATATAAAAATAAAAAAATTAGATTTAAATTTTTAATTAAGCTTTATAAAGCGTTATATAAGAACTTAAACCTTTAAAAAAGTAACATTTCCTATATTAATATAATAAAGTAAATAGGAAATAAGCTGCTTAAATTAATTTAAAAAAGGATAAGTTTAAAATTTAAAATAAATTATAAGCTTATTATCCTTATAACTTTATTATATAATAATTAAAAATACTTTATTAAAATGCTTTTAAATATAAAAAGTATTATATTTATAATATTATTTTTAAAGGTATAATAATAAAAGCTACCCTTTATTAAAAGAATATATTTTAAACTTATATTAACTTTTAATATAATATATATATAAAAAGTAAATTAATATTATATTAAATAAATTATTCTTTAATATTAAAAAGATTATTTTATTAAATTTAACTTTAAATTAAATACTTTTAATAAAGATTATAATATTATTTTACTTTAATAATAAATAAAAGAATATTTATTTATTTACTTCTTTAAAAATATTAAAAAAATTACTTTTACCTTTAAATATTATTATAAGAATTATAAAAGTTATAATAATTATACTTTAAGCTATAATTAAAGTAATAATAAAATAAATATTTAAAGAATTTAAAGAGTTCCTTTTTATTATAATTAAAATAATAACTTAATAACTATTTAACTATTAATTTTAAAATTATATAATTAACCTTATAAATAAAAAAGCTTTATTATAAAAACCCTTTTATACTATAAATAATTATAAGTTAAATATATTTAAACCTTAATTAAATAAAATATTTAAAATTAATTATATTTATAAATTTATTATATTATATAAAGTATCTTTTATATTTATAAAAAAAAGGATTTAAATAACTTATTATATTTTATTATAAATTATTAAAGCTTTAATATTATTATAATATTAATAAGGTATTTTATTCCTTTTATTATTAAACTTTAAATTAAATTTTAAAAAGTTAAATAATTTATTAAAATTAATTTAAAGTTTAAATTTTACTTAATTAAAATTAAAAAAAGTTATAAATAAAAAATAATATTTTATTATAAATATAAACTTTTTAAATATATAATAATATTTATAAAATCTATTAATACTTTTATAATATTTTAATTAATAATAAATTATATTTTTAAAGATTTTATTAATATAAAACTATTTATATACCTTAATAACCTTTTAATTTATATAGAAATAAAAAAAAATATAATAAAATAATTAAAGAAATATTATAATACTTTAATAAATATAATTTAATAATAATACTTTAAAAATATAAATAATATATATATAAAGTTAAATTCCTTAAATATATTATTAATATTAATAATATTTTAATAGTTTAAAATAAAATTAATTATATTATTAAATAAAAAGTATTAATTATTTTATATAAAGTATAATAATTTATTAATTTTATAAACTTTTATTAAAGATTTATTAAAAAATTTTTATTAATTATAAAACTATTAATAAATATAAATAAAATAAATTAATAATAATAAAAGTAAATGGAAGTTATAAATAAAGCCTTCTTTAAATTTAAATATTAATTTATTATAACCTTTATATTTATTTACTTTAACCCTTTTAAGGTAGCTTATATTAAAATTAATACCTTTAACTTTACTTTTAAAATAATATTATTATAAAAGGATAATAATAATAAGCTTTACCCTATTACCTTTTACTTTTAAAAGCTAATATTAATAGAAATAAACTATAAAATATATAATAAAAAACTATTTATAATAATAAATAAATTTAATTAATAATATTAATATTTAAAAAGCATTTAATATTAAATTAAAATTTACTTTAATTATTAAAACCTATTATACTTTATAATAATTAAGGTTTTAAATAAATAATAAATATATTAAATATAATAATTATTAATATATTAATTTATAATAAACTATTAATTAAATAAATTAAATAAAAAGGTTAATATTATATTAAGGTTAATTTAATATTACTTTTAAAAAGAAAAAAGTAAAGATTAATTAATTAAATTAATCTTATAAAATAAATATTTTTTATATTTTAAAGGATTAATATTTATTTTAATAATATTTATTTTATTAACTTTTAAATAACTTTATAGCTTTATTATATTTAAATAACTATTAAAGTTTATTAAATTTATTAAAGAAATAATAAAGGATAATTTAAAATATTATTTATAAAAAAATAAACCTTTTAAAAATATAAAACTTATAAATAATCTTTTATATAAAAAAGAATATTTATAAATATTTATAATTATATAATAAAAAGTAATAAAAATTAAATATAATATTTAAATAATAAAATATATAAAAATAAATAAAATATTAAAATTTATTATAAAAAACTTTTAATAACTTAATTTTAAAATAATAATATATAACTTTATATAAAGCTATTATATTTATTAATAAAATAAAGCTTTATAATATATTTTATATAGGTTACTTTAACCTATAAAATTATATTATACCCCTTAATAATTAATTATAATAAACTTTATTATTAATTTACCTTTATTTAATAAATATAATTCCATTTAAATAATAATAAATCCCTTTATTAAAATAGAATATTTTATTTTATTAAAGGTTAAAAAAAAAAAAAAAAAAACCTTATTAAAATCTTTATAAAATATTATTAAAAATTATATAATATCTCTTTTAATATAATTTTTAATAAAAACTTTAAGTTTATAAATTATTTATAAAAGGACTTTTTAAAACTTATTAATATTAAACTATATATAAATATAACCTTTTATTCTTAAATTAATAAATAAATAAAATAACTTAATTAAATTTTTAAAATTTACCTTTAAATATTTATTAATTATAAAATGTTTAATTAAAAAAACCTTTTATTAATAATTAAATTTATATATAATAATATAATATTAACTTTAATATATATATCCCTCTTTTATATAAATTATAATTATTATTTAATTATATATAATCTATTTATAATATAACTTTATAACCTATTTAATAAGCTATATATTTATTAAATAATATAAATATATAAAAAAGTTAAAAATTAATTAAAAAAGGTTTAATAATATATAAAGGAATAAATTAATAAAAAATATAAAAATACCTTTTAATATATTAAAAATTAATTAATAATATTAAATATAAAGAATATTAAAATAAAAAGACCTATTAAAAAGCTAAATAAAAAGATGTTTAATTTTTTTAAAATTTATAAAATAATTTTACTTATTATTATTAAATTTATATTATTTAAAAAATAAAGAATTTATAACTTATTTTATATTTTATTTATTAAGCTTTATTATATTAATAATTAAATATTATTTAACTTTAATTAAATTTTATAAAAAGTATCTTTAATAAAGTTTAAAAACTATTAAGTAAAAAAGATTAAGGACTTTTTAAAAACTTAAAGGAATATTAAATATTTAATTAAATAAAAAGGTTAATTAATTAAATAATATTAAATTTAAAAACTATATAAATATATAAATAATATTAATATAAAAGCTTTTATTAAATAATTCTATTAATAAAATTTAAATAAATTAATAGACCTTTAAACTATTATAACCTTAAACTTATAAATTATTTAAAAAGTTAAATTATACTTAAAGTTAAGCATTAAAAGAAAGGAGATAATATTATATAGCTAAGACTTTAAAACTAAAAATAATTAATATTATCCTTAATAAAAAGTAAAGCTATAAATAATTAAATAAAAATAATTTATTAATTATAAAAGAATTAATAGTTAAAGTATAAATGCTTAATAAAAGGAAGGGAATTATAAATTATATAAGGCTTAAATGAATATAAATAGCTAAAGAATCTCCTATTTTAAAATAAGAGAAAAAGGGAGATTAAGGCCTTAAAGACCCCTAATAGATTATTAATGAATATGACTAAGCTCCAAGCCCTCTATAAGAGCCCTTGTCACACCAGTCTCGTCGCCACAATCCAGTTCAAGCAACCGCTAAACCCACAATCGATAAATGTTACCGCACCGAGCTAAATGATGCATTTAAGGAACTGGAAGGCAGCATCCCAGATTTAAGAAATACGACAGCAATAGAACAAGAGGAGAAACCGACGAAGGATCAGTCAGAACGGATATCTTCTGAAATGGATCATGAGGTTAGTTGCTATTCAATTATGTAACGGTCATGGTTAACGAGGATATAGACGACCATCGTATGCAAAGCGATAGACTGTATTTCACGTCTCGAGGAGAGAAATAAATCTCTCCTAGAATAGAATAGGGCACTTAAATTAATAACTGCTTTTTGGGAAACCTGCAGAGGATGGGCTTCGAATTAGTTTTGAGAGGTGAAAGTCTTAAAGCATTGTGGGCAAAATTTTGGACCCATGTGGAAGTAAAGTACGCATGCCAGTATTGGGTTAATGCACGGCTTCTTCCAATAGCATTTTACCTCGTGAGGATGATGATTCAGGTGGGCCCCAGGATCAGTGAAGGGAGGAGTTACTATTTAGTCTACGAGTATTTCCTATATATTTAGTTATTCCTTATTTCAGCAATCAATTTAAGCGTACACTTCTTTTTTATAAGAAACTACCTGACGACTTAATGAGAGAAGAACTATTGCTTAATACTTCGTGTTTTATAGTTGACTTATTCTGAATATAAACCCTAACACCACTCTAGGCCTTAACAAGGTTTGATGGTTGAGATAAGTTGTTACATTAACCCTTCTCCTAGAAATGATTCCCAGGGTTGATTCTACTTTACAATGTCTCGGAGATGTTAATGGACATGATTTTACAGCCACCATGTTGGCGCAAGCCTATATCGTAGCTTGCAGTGCAACGGGACGCTTTCCGGTCTCTAATAATGTGTCCTTCCTTTACTGGACCATCACATGGTGCTATAGGTGCCCTTACACATCTCCTCTTTCCTTTAATCCTATCTTTTGCAAAGGGAGTCGGCTTCTGCTAGTACGAACGGGGATCGACTTGCATTAACCGTGGCTGGAATAAAGCACTTAAGAAAAGCATATTAGATAGACATGTTTCGGGCTTAATATCCACAGTATAAGAAGTAAGTACCCATATAAGTAATAAGAAGCAATAGAAAGTATTCCTACCTCTCGTACCTACACTAACATTAGACACCTCCCGTCGCAAGCGTGACTCAAAGGGACCTCTTCGCTGTCTGCCTTATTATCCCTCCTCTTATCCCTCTCACTAAATTGTATCACCTTCTCAACCACTTGTCGCCCTCGGTTCTTTTTATATGCCAAATAGTTAACCCTCCTTTATATTTAAGGGCCCAAGATAGCGCTTTAATCCTCTTGAGATATTATATAAATTCCCACACCACGTTCAGCCACTATTATCTCGATCATGGAGTTTTCTAACACCTTCGCACCTTTTTAACTGGAGAAATTCTTATCAAAGAACAAAACCGCGGACGTCATTACAAAAGGAGATAGCAGGTTGCTGAGAAAGCCAAGTTTAAGTGACAGTCAATCATCGAATGGCTCAGTATTAGGAATGACAAATACATCGGACTCTGATTTATCCTTTAATGACGACAGCATTTATAACATATTAGCCGGCAAACTATGGGATAGCTATTGGCTTGATGATATAGGATCATCGAAATATAGGCAATCCTAAGAATACCACCTAGCTCTGCTGCAATGTAGACAGCGCGAGGATTACTCCGAGACAAACCCAACAAGTCGCCGCCAACTTTCTGGTGTAGAATATGACCCGAAGGTGGAAGAACTCGCTACACCAGGTCATACGTTTCAATCGCCACCATTACAGTCTACGCCGAAGAGAGGCGCCATAACATCTTCTGTCTATCCTAAGCCACTACCGACCAATGTGTAAAGACATCCATACCCACAACGCACTTCATCGCTGAGCTTTGAAGCAACTTCACCACCGCGGGGACGATTCTTGGGTTCCAGTAGGTCGACTTGCGACATTAATTCTCTCTTCATTGCACTATTACTTGTACTATACAGCAAATCAGTTTCATCGTAGCAACGATCATCGACTACAGTAAACACGGCAGCTTCTGTCTCAGTTCCCCCAGCTTTCCCTCCACCATGTATGCTGCGAACCAGTACTTCAACCTTCAACCTTCGAGACAATACCCGGGTTTACAGCAACAACAATGGCCTGGTTTCGCACAACGTGACGGCTCCGCCGATGCTTCCCTCTGTGCTACTGGAGCCACGACCAACGAAACCCCAAGTTCAGCGGTTCGTCTCTGTATTCGAGCTAGACTCGGACTCGGAAACCGAGGTGGACGAAGGCAACAATAGCTTCGCAAAGCGTATTGCTAGGGGCCTGCACAAGATGGTTGCAACTCACTTGTGTAACTTACCTCGGAGAGAGCCGCCTAACTATACTCTGTAACGGGCGTCCTTAACCTAATAACACTTGGTCTCTACAATAGGCCTATAGCTTCTGTTGGTTTTATAATACAAGTATAGTTGTTCTGTTCGTTTTTATATATAAGAGCTATCTATTTATCGATATACATTAACGCTGATCTTGGGCATAACATGCATTATCCGTAGATTTTAATCAAGGAAGACGATCAACTATTATTATTTCATAGGTAGTTTTGATTAAGAGTGTAAGGTTAACTTATGTAGCTATAAACTTAAAGCTGTTATTGTTTTTACTATTGGTAAGCGTTTCTTGGGTATTGTAGAAGGAGTTACTTCTTATTCTTCGGGCTTATGTTAATAATAATAGGTGCTTTTATTAAGGGGCTAACTGTCCCCTTATAATTTAACAGTTTTTATCTTTATAAAGATTATTTAAGAGTAATGATAATGTTTTATATTATTGAAATATAGATTAGTAAGATGTGCTATATTACCTATAAAGTGTTACACTTAATAGATTGTGGCTATACGGTGTTTTAAAGCAAGCAGGTGTTTTAATAAAAAATGATATTGTGATATTTAGGTAACCGCCTCCATTACCACCGGCAGGGACAACCTATGGTCCAGACGACGGGGAGAAAGTTCCCTATATAACGTTACGTGATAGAAATATTGCGATTGACTTACCACCACCGGGGATTGAATGTGTTAAGCTTGACCCCGGTAGGAGCTGCTAGGCAGTAGATATGGGCGATTAGTAGACCTAGGATCGTCGTCCTAAGAAATGATGCTTCCGACGTTCGCCACAGCCAATTGCCCCTGCTCAATTGGTTAGTATGATGGCTAGATCATCTAAACCTCGACTACAAGCTGCACGCCTCGAGCGATTATACGGCAACCCAGGATTAACTGCAATGTGAACCTTTACGTGGGTGTGAAGTCAGGGAGCTTATAGATGGTACCACAGCGCAATAACTAAGGTTAGATGTAGCGTTCCGCAATTAACAGTTCCATCTAAGGCTACATCGGTGGCCCGCCATATATATAGTGATACGGTTTTTCGACTCTTCCTGGCCCCCTATAAAGGCACCGACCTTGCTTATCTATGCCTCTATTCTCTCAAGCTACGTAGGCTAAGTATTTAACTCCATAAATATTAAGCAGTATATTAATGATTTCCAATGTTAAACCTTATATATATAAGAGAACATATAAGTAATAATAATTATAAGTTTAAGCATATAAGCCTTTTTATATCTTATATGCTATTAGTTTATTAATAGGTGTTAGAGTTATTATAAAAAGCTTCGAGTTCGTTATTGTAAACTTTTTTAGCTCTCCTATCCTTAGCGTTGCAATCTTCTTCCTCTATGCCTTATGCGCCGCCTTGCCCACGCCCTTAATTGTAAACTCTTAAAATAGTTCTACCTCCCTAATGATATAGGTAAAAGTAGGTCCAATGGGTCTATTATTCCCAGGCATAGCCTTAGTTAATGATTAACGATTAAAGTTATAATAAAGTGAATCGTATACGGATTTGCATTTATAATGGCCCCAGAATCCGATAAATCCGCCACCCATTTTAGATTAAAACAATTAAATACGGATTTCGGATACTCACCTAGCGTTTTGAGCTAGAACTACGCCGGCTTTAATGGTGCCGCTGTGTGTGGGCTCAAATCTGCCACTTGTTGCCTTGCATTTTGTACCTTGCATTCATTTATGGAATGGGCGGCGTCGCGGCTCTTGGAAATGCGCGAGAATCACCTGGGACAGCCAGGAGGGGTAACTAGCTTATGAGTTGGCGCGTCAGTTAGTAGCGGGGTTGTCTGGAGAAGACGCGCGGGCAGACGTGGGGCAGCAAGAGTGTAGCCAAGGCCCGCGATGTCCTGCTTACTACTTCTTTTTTTCAGCCAGCCAGCCAACGCTTTCACATCACAACACACGACACATAACACCACTTCGCATTTTATTCCACCTATCTTACCGGCACCTGTGCCCGCATCCCGAGAACAATGTACCTTCTTAAGTGATAAACTTTAGTGACACCCCCTACCCCTTTCCCCCCGAAGATCTCGGCCCTTCGCAGCTCTGTAATCAGACTCGACCCGCGTCAACAGGACCTCAACCAAACATACGCACGCCGCATCCTTCGTTGACTAGCCCGGTGTGCCCCTCGCGACAACGTCATGAACAACGCTAGCGCCAATGTCCCGTACTGGCGGCCCGCTACTGCCCAGGTCTCCATCGTCGCCGCATGCCGAGAAGGGATTATTCTACGCGACTTCGATCGGCATTTATGTTCGCTTCTATCGCCTGGCGTTTGCCGTGGTGAACTTCCTCGCGGGCAATAAGGGCGCTGGTAGAGAATACGTTGTGAGGCTCATAAAGACTAGAGTCGCAGAGGAGCAAGAGAAACGCAGAAATGTGACGACGAATATAGCTGCTGGGTCACATATTACTGGCACCACCCTTTCCGCTATTCTCTACTATCTGCTTAAGAAATCTAAAGTCCCTGCAAGAACTGCGCCGGGAGATCGAAGAATTCCGGGGCCGCGGGTTGTTATCTGATTCCTATAGCTTTAAAGAGACGCAGCAAATGCCGTATCTCCAGGCTGTCATCAAGGAAGCGTTACGAATGCACCCAGCCACAGGTCTGCCGCTGGAACGAGTTGTGTCAGAAGGCGGTGCGACCATATGTAATCACTTCTTCCCGGCGGGTGTAAGTGCCATTATTCTTGATCTTATTAGAAGTGACGGTAGCTAACTACGCTATAGACAATTGTTGGCATCAACTCCTGGGTTGCGTATAGAAACACGTAAGTCTTTGGTACCAATACCGACAAATTCTAACCGAAGAGATAGTTAATAAGTGATGAAGATAAACTTATAGCAATAACCTAATAATGGATACCTATAAGTTCTCTTTTTATATAGGTTTTATATATATATTTATATAATTAACCTATTTCTTTTATATAGTTTAATATAATATTATAAACCTATATTAATCCTTATATTTTAATATTTAAAATAAAGAAGTTAATATTATATATTCTTTATAACTTTAATTTTAAACTTTTAATTATAAATCTTAATAATTTATAATTTATATAAAATTTTAAATTTATAAAGCTTTAAAGTTTTAAAGTTAAAGCTAAAGCTAAATACTTATAAGAAAAATAAAATAATATAATTTTTATAATATTAAAAGTATTTTTAATATTTATTTTATTAAATAATATATTTAATTAAAGCTATTATATTTTATATTTCTTTAATAAAAAATTATTAATTTATATTAAGATTTAAAATATATATATATAAATTAAATTAATAGATTTTTTTAAATTATATTTATTATTTTTATAAATATATAAATATTATTTAAAAAAAAATTAATTTTATATAAATATATTTTAATATTTTATATTTTAATAATTTATTTAATTAAATAAGCTATATATTATTATTAATCTTATATATTAATATTTTATATTTTTAAAATATAATATCCTTAAAATAAATATATATATAATATTTTATATTTTAATTCTTTATAATATATTATAATCTTTAAGAATAAATTATATTTTATTAAAATTAATCCTTATCCTTTAAAATATCTTTTAATAATAATATTATTTTAAATAGTTATAAAGGTTATATATATAATAAAAGTAATAATTTTAACTTTTAAATTATTTATAAAATTAAATATCTTTAACTATAATTTAAATTTTTTAATATATATTAAACTTTTATTTAAATATAATAAATATTATTAATTATATATATAAAAATTTAATTATATTTTTAAATCTTTATAAACCTTTAATTTAATTAATTTTAAAACTTTAAATAATTAATTTATTATATTTTATTAAATTATATTTAATATAAAAGCTTAAATTTTATTTATAATAATAAATAAAATAACTTTAATTTATAAAATATTATTTATTATTAATTATTTAATTTATAATAAATTACTTTATAATATATTTAAAGTTATAAAGTAAAATTATTTAATTATTTTTATAAAATATTATATTAATATTATAAATAAAGAATATAAATAAATTAATTTATTAATTATTTAATTAAAAGTTTATATAATAAAAGTTATAAAAGTAAAATCTTTTAAAGTTAAATTAAAAAGTATAAGTTAAATATTATACCTTTATATAATTAAAAAGTATATAATATTATATATATTATTTTAAAATTATAAAAAATAAAAAATAAATTTAAAGTTAAAACGATATAATAAATTTTATAAATAAAAGATAATTAAGTAAAATAAGTTATTATTATTAAAACTTTATACCTTTTAATAAATTTAATAAATATATTATTATTTAAATCTTTAATAAATAAAATTATTATAATTATATTTAATTTTTAATTAATGCTATATATAATTATTTAACTTTTAAATATTATTAAAAGTATTTAACTTTATTTTTTACTATTAGGAGCAGTATATTGATATAAATTAGATGCTTAATAACTTAGCGGCCATATTAGTTATATTACCTAAAGTGAAAGGCTCGAGGGGCTTAGAGCCCACCCCCTCCTAACCGAATTCCCCCCCTAACCGAATTAGTCAAAATAGCGGTCAATACTACCACCTATCGTTGTATTTTCCTTTCGGAACTCTTTTCAATACTATACATTCATGGATCGCCTACATACGCGAGAGAAGCTCAAGTATTAATCCTAGCTCCTCCTATCCTGCGCTTGTCTAAAGACTAAGGCAACTTTTAACAACATGCATTCATTGTTAATCCTATTATCTTTAGGAAGCCGTTAATGCTTGGAAATTGGAGCAAGGGCTCTGAGCGATAGGTGTCAGAAATAAGCAAGTCTTCGAAGTAACAGCGCAATTGGGGGTGTGTGTTCTATTGATCTGTTATGTTCTGTGTCTCCTTCAAAGGGATGATGACATCATCGGCATTGCGGGGGGAATTTCCTTGCTGGAATAGGTAAATGCTCATCATCGTACAGAGTAGGGTAAGGTAGGGCAGGGCCACTAGATAGACAGCTCTTCCCGCGTTCTGCTGCATCAAAATTTC
Source organism: Xylaria bambusicola (assembly GCF_022495145.1). Taxonomy (NCBI): domain Eukaryota; kingdom Fungi; phylum Ascomycota; class Sordariomycetes; order Xylariales; family Xylariaceae; genus Xylaria; species Xylaria bambusicola. The sequence goes on from NW_025953582.1 coordinate 350,367, forward strand.
TGTAGAAGTCTACATTGCCAAACGGCTAAACTCTAAACTTAATAGATCTGCATCTCCACGAGTTTCGGTCGCGCTGTCTCCTCGGTGCGTAAGATGATCGGTTATATCGATGAGCAGCCCTGAGTCGGGCGTGAGGCCTGGGATGTAGCTACACCTAAACAAAGCCCCAGGGTCCATTACTTCAATTTAGGTACTACATCTACGCTACTACTCATAGTGTAGGGAGCGGCCTTGTTCTGGAGAACCCATCCAAAGTTTGTTTTCTTTCTCCAAGCTTGAAGCCACAATACCGGATTGATGACCACAACCGAGGTCGCAGAAATGGAATTTGATTAGCTTTTACTCGTCTTACCCATACTAAACAACAGTAGTCATTGGGCCGAAGACCACGGTGACGTCTTCCGATCGAGACATGACGTGGAAGTGCCTTCGGCTGTACTTGAACCCCATTGAGGCAAGTGATCAAAGGCACATTGACCAATTATTATATGAAATAGATAAAGCTGCATTGCAAGGGCTGCAGCAATGTACAACTACCTGCAACCATCCAAACCAGATCAGTGGAGGACTTTAACGGAACCTACTTACAGGAAATAGAGCGGGTGCGGGTTTTGCTCCAGAAATATTCCTTGTGAGATTGTTGGGGATGTATTGTCCACCTTATTCTTGCTTTTTTTGAAGCCATTGAAGCAGCGAAGTTTATATATATAAGATAAGTGGCAAATAGATTTGTAATATGCTGCTAGAAGATTCTTCGCCACATTATCTGACAATTCCCGTCCTTGTTACAGCTTTTCTGGCTGGGCTGGTCAACATACCGTCCGCCGCTCTTCTCTCCAGTTTAACACAAAATGTTCTACTGGGGACTCTTACACAGAATATCGCCTCCTGCGAGAACTCGAACCCATTTCTAGAATTCATTAACTTCACTTTGGGATATCAACTCGCCATAATGAACGAAGCGATTGTCATTCGCCAAAACCTCGAGGACGGCGCTTGTGACTTGAATTTGCCGTTCTTCGGTGCACCACCAGAAAGCGATAGGTCGCCTACGCTAGAATTCCCTTGGACTCATCCGGCAGAAGATGTGCGATACAGTCGCCGACGAAACTTGCGAAAACCCACAAGAGAGATATGGGTCACATCAACAAACGTTAGGCCATATGGTTCGACGAATGATGTAAGTCCCTTGAAGCTACTTTAGACTCGGCTTTCCAATGTCAGCTGAAACACCCAATATCAATTCCAGACACCTCTAGCTCCTTATCAGGAATTTAATAGCGAATTTGAACTAGATAGTGACCCTGCGGAGCCTGCATTATCCACACAAGGACGAACTATTGGGCAATTGGTCTACGAAATAAACCAGTTAAACACAGCAGATTTCATTTCGGCCCAGCAAGATTTCAGTGCTGAAAATTTCCTTAATGGCAACGAAACTTGTAACGCAACATCAAGTAAGCCAAGTCTAGCTTCAACTAGGCTGGGGAGACGCCCGACATCGACATCTACATCAGCATCTTCAACCACCCCAATGGACGCGATCGGGGTGCCAGATATCAAGCAACGCCGAGAAAGAAATCGCGTTGCCGCCCGGAAATGCCGGCAAAAAGCCAAGCAGAATATTGTTGGACTACAACGACGTGAGAGAGATTTAAGCCAGCAGAACACGGTGCTGCTCAGCCACGTCGGTAACTTGCGCGAGGAGATTTTGGATTTGAAGAACGAGATCCTGAGACACTCCGAATGTAACAGCAGTGTAATACAAAACTACATTGCAAATGCGGCCCGCCGCCAAATGGGATGAGTCAAGTGCAGGAGAAGTCCCGTGTGTGCACTTTTTCCCAATATTCTTTCTCTACTTAAAACGGAATGGGAAACTGGGTGCTAAACCAAAACCCCCTCACAGAGGGTTGGGTTCAGGCGTTGGAAAGGTAATTACGTATTGGGGAATGTGTGGTTACAACGCTCTGGCGACGACGAATGAACTGATGAATAGCGGGAATTTTGTTTAACGAGATAGAACGATCCAGATTTCACGAGGTTGTTCCTATCCATGTCAGACTCGGTGTTGGACACAAGGCTGTCCAACAGTAAGTTCGAATTAATATTACGAACTCATCCATTTTGTAGATCCTAAAACTGCTGTTCCCTCTTCTAACTTTAACCAAGCATTTTAAATCTCCGATCGATTCAATTTCGGATATTGCTGATTAGGATACCACTACGATAATCCCATCCTTACCAATTATTGCCATCCCACAACTGATGATAAAGAGCATTGTCAATACCAATTGCAAATATATCAAGCCAATTCAAACACTTAAGCTGAGTGCCTCGGGACGGAATATATTCTGCCCGGGTAAGCTTACAACGAGCTGCGTTGCATCCCACTTTTGTAGCTTTCCTCCAACCCTTGCGATTCAACTCCCAGCGCCATGTCCGGCCAAGACGGCCTAACACCCCGTGTGTAACTTGTGCGCCATGGTACGTTTTATGTCGAACTACACTCCCCAACCGCTCTTGAATAACGGAATTTCTATGAATAGGAGAGACGGAATGGGCCAAATGTGGCCCGCTTCACGGGCACTACAGAGATCGAGCTCACCAAGGCGGGCGTTGGGCAGGTCTCTTCGGCAGCGGTTAGTCTTGTAGGCACCGGCAAACGCCTTGACCCGTCCCGCCTTGCCCGAGAAAGAGGGCTAGGCAGACCTTTGAGCTTCTGCTGCCGCATTGCCAAGAAGAGAAGGTCACCTTCACCGAAGATATAGCGGAGTGGGATTATGGCAACTATGAGGGGCTTAATTCCGGAGAAATCAGAGACTCGAGGAAGAAGAGGGGTCTGGACCTGGAGATGGAGTGGGACATCTGGAGGGATGGATGTGAGGGTGGAGAGTACGTCAAGCTTTAATTATGTATTTCCGAGGCTGGTCATTACTGATGGGCTAATGCCTCACTCAAAGATCAAGGCAGCAAGTTACCGAGCGCCTGGACCGGCTTATCTTGCAAATCCAAGACATCCAGAAGCCTTACATGAATGGGGAAAAGCCTGCTGATGTGCTGCTTCTATGCTATTTCCCCTCCCCTCCCTTTACCGTTGCTCACTTTCTCCCCTATCCATCCCTCCAATGTTGTTCTTCCTCTAGCTTCGCCCGCAGCGGCTGATACACAGAAACCGCAGGTTGCACACGGCCTTATCTTGCGTTGTCTTGTGAAGCGCCGGCTCGACTTCTCTATCGACTTCACTCTTCAGATGATGTTGGCACTTGTGACTGCAAGAACCACCCGTCGAAGATATATCAGTATTAGATAGTAGCGCGAGTAGGAGAGGATTAGGTAAAGGTTGTGTAGACTTGTTGTAGTATAGTCTCCAACCCACCCTCACCCCTAGAGGCCCCTAGAGACCACTTGTTTATGAAGGGATATAGTTGTATAATAATCGTCTATCAGCTTATTGCTATACGCCTGCCCTAATAGAGCTATATCTATATAAATGCTACACTTATTTCACGATAGTGCGATCACATGTCAACTGCCATACAGGAAGCATAGTTTGCACGCCAAACCGCGGCATCTGTCTGAATGTTGCAGGGAGAGAGGGGTGCTAAGCGACCCGTGCCACGCTCTGGAATCCGGGGGAGGGGGGTTCTAGCACGTGGCGGCCATCTTTAGGGGGCCAACACAGGATTGCGGGCTGGCATCTTCCTCTGTATTCTCACTAAGCACGATTCGTCAGGGGGGTCACTACAGGTAGGTACGTGGATGCCCCAGCGGGGACTGGAATATCGACCCCGCCTTATTTTCTCATATCTTAAGAAAACCTTGATGAACCATAAGGCCGATGGCTCGAACAGCGCCCTAGACTAAACTACCTGGCGCTATCTCTAGTCCTGCCGGCTGGAAGATGTATTCGAACTCCCTTCATGCATACCCAATCTGGAGCACTTGGACCACTGTGAGTCCAGCCTGGAGAGTCTCGAAGGTGGCGTGATAGGCCATTTTGTTTAGGTCAGACTCAGGGAATTTAATTCCCAAGATCGCTACTTTTGGTTAGTCTCAAAACCCCTGTAGGGAGATGACGATCAGAGAAGCATCATAGACTTATCGCAGAGCTATTCATTCTCATCTTTCTGCCACTTAAACCGACGTTGCCCTTAACTCTGGTTTGGATTAGGTTTTAATTAAGGCCTACATTACGTAGATCTTAATACCAATTAACACCTTATAAACTGCATTTAATCTTTATATGGCTCTCATGTTAGAATGCCAAAGCTCATGCCTTATAGTATGTACGCCTAACACCTTAACTAGCTGAAATTAATATGTAATCAAATGTGTGTATGATTAGAAAATTGCGTAATGAAAGGTGTTGGTCTTATCAAATGCTTCGATGGCGGTGTATGATGTTCTACTAGCAGCAGCATTAACTCCTTCACTTTTAGAAAACCTCGATACAGTCTCCATCTATGATTCCCAGCTGTACAATAGAAGTAGACAGAGCAGGTCGAGTGAAAATCCCTGAGGGGTATACTTTATTGTCTCTTAAGAAAGTCGTCGGGTCATCGCTTTAAGTTGGTTGCTATAGGCAACTGCGCTAAAGGACAATGCCTACGCCCTCTAAGAAGCGGGACAGAAGCACTAGCGTAACACTCCTGTAGTGTGCACGGCGGCCCCTTTTACACACGCTACCATCCTAGCACCCTTGCTTGAAATGAAACATTGATTTTATGATTGTCAGACGCCTAGAATCCATGCTCTTCGGTGGCTTTGGCTCGCTACTTTTTTGGGCCATACCCTGAGAAGCTGTCGCAAACAGATTTTTTTAGAGGTGCGGATGAAGATGAGAATGCGGATATAAGATGGTTGTTGCAGCGTAGAAAAGGGGTTGACTGGTGTAGGGATACAAGAGTGAAGGGAGGAGTGAAGGGATCTAGGTGCCTATCTATGGGTTAGGTGGTCAGGTGGGTGGGTAGCGGTAATAGCTACCCCGCGCGTTCGCCTAGATGACCGCTTGGCTCTACCCCCTACATGTTACCTATGGTGGGTGTAGGTAAGGTGCTCTCCCCTCCCCGCGTCAATCTCGTAGTTGGAAGCCGATCGGGATCAATAATCGAATGCAGACTTGTTATTCTGATTTTGTGCTGGTAGATTGTTACCTACTGGCCCTCGAGCACGCTTAGCCGAGGGCATATCTATACCTATATCTCCGTCTTCGTCTTTATCTCCATCTTTATCTACTTCAACAGTAGTATCATGAAGATTACAGTGACTAGACAACAGTAATGTGTCGCATCTATCTCGTGCCGCTGTCTCGTTTGCTTTTTTGATTGCCTCGTCTCTTTTTCCTTTCGCCCAGTCTCGTGCATTAGAGGTATCATGACATCGCAACCGTGCGCATGAACCGAGAAATAAACAAGCCGGGCGCTACCGCTCCAGTACGTATTTGATTCCCAGACTTCTTTCGTTTGATGACGTTATTGAATTGGACATGAAAAAGATACCTGCAGCACGGCGTACTAAAGTTCGTACGACATCTTCGCATGCCGAACCTCCTAACCCATCTACTATAGGTAATATGATCTCAATCAGAAGCAAAGCGGAATGGAATCCAGCTATCTTATCTTCTCTAATGCCTTAATAGCAGTTCTTAGATTATAAGGCAGCTATCTTATCTTTTCCAATACCTTAATAGCAATCTATTTATAATTATTATATTATTTATTTTCTATTCCCTTTAATTATTTATAAGGGAGCTGTTTTATTACCTTTAATATCTTAATAATAATATATTTATAATAATTATATTACTTATTTTTTATTTTTTTAATTATTCTTTTAAAGTATAATCTTTTTTAATTATATAATTATTTACTTTAAATTAAAATTAATAAATTATTTATAATATATTATTTAAATAATAATGTTTTATTTATATTTTAAAAATTTTAAAAATTAATTATTATATTAATTAAGCTTAAAGAGCTTAAATGTAAAATTTAAGTTTAAGCATTAATTAAATTACTATTATTATTATTATTATTCTTATCTTTATTTTTTTTATTATCTTCTTTATCCTTTTATTTATTACTATCTTTACCTCTATTATTACTATTATTTATAAGCTATTTATTAAGCCTTTTTAATTATAAAACCTTATTATTTAACTTCTCTTTTAAAGTAATAAAAACTAAACGCTTTAATAAATAAAAATAAGCCTTTTTATATTTTATAAAGTTATAAACTTATTTAAATTTTTTATTATAATTAAAATATTTATAAAGGAAAATTAAACACTTTAATAAATAAAAATAAACCTTTTTATATTTTATAAAGTTATAAGCTTATTTAAATTCTTTATTATAATTAAAATAAGTATACTTTTTTAAGTTAAAATAATAAATTATATTATTTTTATATTTTTTAAAGTTTAAATATTTTTTAAATCTTTAATTATAATTAAAATAAATATACTTTTATAAGTAAAAATAAGCTTTAAATTTATATTTTATAAAGTTATAAGCTTGTTTAAACTTTTTATTATAATTAAAATAAAGGTATTTTTTAATTATAAGTTTTTTAAATATAGGGTTCTTTTATTATATTAATTTTTAAAGCTTTAATACTTTAATAATAATTTATTTAAAGTTATTAAATAATATAATTCTTATTCCTTTTAATTATTCTTTTATAATATAATCTTTAACTTATTATATTATAATATTAAATTATTTATATTAATATTAAATATTAATTCTACTATTAATTATTTTATTCTACTCTTTTATTTTAAAAAGTTTAATTTTATTTTTAAATATTTAATTATATACTTAATTATATAAAAATATAAATAGGTTAATTATTAATAGTATTTAAAAACCCTTTTTATTTAAATATATAATTAAATATTATCTTTTTTTTATATATTTACCTCCTTTTTTATAATTATTATTTTAATTTATAATACTTTTATTATTCTTTAATTTATAACATTTAAAAATAAGTTTTATTAAAAAGAATTAAATAAAATAATTAATATATTTAATTATTTTTATATTAATAAAATTACTTAATAAAAGTAAAATAGCTTTAGATTATAATTTATTATTATAAAATTAAATTAAATATATTTCTTTTATTTAAAAACTTTAAAGGAAATATAGCCTTTTAATTTAAAAGTAAAAATAAAGCTGCTTTAAATATTTATATTTAAAAACTATTAAGTAATTATTTACCTTAAATTAAAAGTTAATAGCTTATTAATAATATATTACTTATAAAAAGATAAGATTTATATTTTAAAAGTTTAAAGGGTTAATTATAATATTATTTATAATTAAAAAAAAAAAGCTTTTATATAGCTTTAATAACATTAAACATTTTATTAATTAAAATTTTATATTATTATTAATAATTATATTATTATTATTAATTTTAATTAAAAAAAGGTTATTAATTTTATAGTTTTTACTTTAATATTTTAAATATAATTTTTAATATTTTTTATATTTAAAAACTTTTTATTCTTTAAATTTATTAAAAAGTTAATATTAATTATATTTCTTATTAATAATATTTTTAAAGGTAAAGTTAATTATTTATATATATTATATTTTAAAGTTAAATTTTATTTTTAAGATTTTAATTATTACTTTTATTAATATTTATTATATAATATAAAAAGAAATAATTATTTACTTTATATTTTTTTAATTTATAACTATATAATAATAGTATTATTTTATAATAAATATATATAATTATATTAAAAGCTTTAATAATTTATTTAATAATAAGTTAAAGTATTATTAAATAAATATATTATAATAAAATAAAAGGTATTAAAGGTTATAATAAAATTAAAAACATTAATAAGATTTAATAAAGCTAAATAATTAAAGTATTAATAAGTTTAAAAGATAAATAGCTTTATATTAAGCAGCTCTTTAATTTTATAAGAAATTAAAATATAGTTAAAGAGTTTTAAATAAGGTAGATAAACCATTTAAATAATATATATAACCTATTTACTCTTAAGAGAATAGTGTTTAATATTAATTAAATAAATATTATAATAGTTAAAATAAATTATATAATTAAGTTTTAATTATTAATTTAATAATTTATATTAATTAAAATATTTTTTAATATTAAAATAAAATAATAAAATAAATCTTATTTTATTATTAATTATAATATAAAGCTATAATAAACTTATAATAAAAGGTATATATATTATTATAAATTAAGCCTTTAATAAGTTTAATAATAAAATAAATATAATTATTCTTTATATAAATATTAATATAAAAGGCTTTAATTTTATTATAAAAATTTAAACTTAAATATATATTTATTATTAAAAGATTAAGTTATATAAATATAAAAGTATTATATTAAAGCTAATTATCCACTTTTACTTTAATATCCTTTAAATATAATATTTTAAATAATTTATTAAATATAATAAATAATTAAATCCTTTATATTTAAAAATTAATATTATATAAAGGCTTTTAAATAAATTATAAATTATATAATAAAGTTTTAAGTTTAAATTTATTTATACTCCTTTATTGCTTTAAATATATAATTAACACTTATAATAATAATAACTTTTATAAATATTAATATTATATATAATTAAAAGCTTTATAATATATATTTATTTAAAATTATATATTAAAGAATTAATTTAAAAGAATTATTTTTAAATATAAATAATATATATAATATATAAAGTATATTTAATAAAAATAATTATAATAAGTTTAATAAAGTTTAATTTAATATTAATAACTTAAATGTTAAATATAAATTATATATTTATTTTTTATTTAATAAATTTTTAAAGATTTTATATTATAACTCTTTATTATATAAAACTTAATCATTTATTTAAATTAATATTACTTTTATAAAGTTTAATAATATATTAATTTATTTATTTAACTTTTAAATAATTAAAACCCTATAATTAAATATTCTTTTAATTAATATATATATTTTAAAAATATATTAAAATAATAAAGTTAAAGTATATTTATTAAATATATTATAATATAAATCTTTATTTTTAAAACTATCTTTTTATTATAATATATATATATAGTTTTTAATTAATCTTAAATTTATTAATATACTTTTTTTAATAATTATATAAAATGGATAATTAAGCTATTATTTTATTTAAGGGTAAAGCTTTAATAATATATTACTTTTTATATATAAAAGGAATAATATTATACCTTAATTTAATTAAACCTTAAAGCTATAAAATTAATATATTTTTTTAAATAAAGTAATATTAATATAAAAGGCTTAAAGAAACCTTTAATTATTATATAAGGATAAACATTTAAATAATAATTAAATAAATAAGTTTTATAATAAAGTGAAGTTAATAATTAAGGAATTAAATTAAATAAATAATTAATAAAAAATATTAAAATTATATAAAAAAAGGAAATAAGGTATATAAAGATATTAAAAACTTTATAATTTATTAAATTTAATAAATTAATTAAATCTATTAAAGTATATAAGGCTAAACACTACCTTTTAAATAATATAAGGCAAGGATGTATCTATAGAACGTTTTAGAGACTGATTACCAACCCTTTTAGAAATCCTAACGTGAAGAAGGCCTTTCACTGTCCACACTAAAACGCGATCCCGGTTTTAACTGTGACTCGGAAAGCATTTCTCTGTTGTTATCCAAGGGTGGCCGACTGTTAAAGAGCGTTGTCATTGTGCTGTTTTAATACTTTGCGAGAATAATAGCAATGCCAAAACCAATTTCAAATGCTGAGGATACGGCATATAGATACTAAAATTATCAGTCAAAATGTGCTATTAAAACATGTATAAACTTACAAGCCGACAGCCGAGTGAGTTGAGTCCTAGAGCACCAAACAGGGCGGTCGCGCCCAAAATATTTCCAGCCACCCAAAGCCATGGTATAGGTGTATGTTGGTAGAATAGACGGTAAGTCGGTACGATGGTGGCAATCGATAGCCGGTGTAGGATGCAGACAACAATCAATGCGATTTCCGGCCACTGACCAAGCAGTAGGAATAGGTCTGGTACGAGAGATCCTATATAAGAGAGTGCTAATAATCCAGGAATGAATCGCATTTTTGTCAAAGGGACACCTAGAGTAGGGCCAAAGAGTTCTGCTTGTCTTATCCACTATACATTGATTAGCAATAATGGCTGGTTAAACTGAATGTACATACTTCAGTAACAACGTTGACAATAATACCAAAGGTAAAGATGGCATGGCTGCGCCTAGGAATTATTACTGCGCAATAACACAGGGTAGCTGTTACTGTGACACCAGATTGAATGGTGAGTCGACTAATCCATAAGATGGCAGTTACTTGTGAGCCGAGCAGGTTCGAACCAAGTTTGCGCCCAAAGATTGCTATGGCAGCAAAGACCAGAACCGCCGTTACATTAATGGTAGATAGAGCAAGCAATATACTTAGCTCTACGAGGCTTGTATTGGGCATATTATTTATCGTAAGCCGGGGAAAAGATAAAGGATATTTAAAAATAACCAATAAGGCAACCGGTTAATAGGAGGAAGCAAGACAGTAAGTATATACAGTCCTAAACTTATAATACACGTTGATAATTAAACCGTATACAGGCTAGATTCCTGCTTACGCATTATTAATATTTAAGATTAACAGCCACCTGAGGCAGTTGGAGTGGATAATCACAATGGTGCCTAGATAGCTGCGATGGGATCAGCTAGCGCCTCTCTTCAAAGACCCATCCGGCGCTCATGATATCGATAATGCTATGAGTCCTTAGCTTTTAACGTAGAGGAGGCCCGGCTAAAGCAAAAATAAGAACGAAAGCTGATATAGGTATCCTGGTTGTAGCACTACTAATCTAAGACAGATTAGCTGTTTGGGTTATAAATATCTATTTAATATATATTATTTATCGATGTGTATAAATGTTATAATCCTAGGACCTAGTTTTAATATACCGTATATATTAATTAAGGAAAGTGAATGCCTTAACCAGTGGACTTCTATTATATTAGTGTTTTATTTATCTTTATTATATTATCTTTATCTAGTTTAATAATGTGGGGAACTTTTATTAATGTTATACTTTTAAACATATAGCCATTTAAGTTATTTAATTATTAATAATGTAAGATATTTAATTATATATATAGATAACTTCTTTATAGATTTAACATTATTATAGTTATAAGTGGTTTAATAAATAAGCCTAATAGTTTAATTAAATAAATTATTAATTTTTAAAATTAATTTTAAGATATAATAATAGTAGGATATTTAATAACTTATATTTTTAATAGCGCTACATTGTAAGAATATCCAGCCCGGGAATCCGGTGACTTATTTTGATTTTTGTCCTGTAACGCATTGTAAGGAGTTTAATTATCCTCCATGTCTTCATCGATGTACCGTTCCTAGACCCGGCGGGCACTGTATCGTGCGTACTTTAGACACGTTTTGCTTTCCCATTTTGAAAAATAACGGTGAGCTTAAAAATTGGGCGGTTGCTAATAATACCTTAGCCCTAACACGAGACGGATAGCTTAATCTAAGCGATGTGTATAAACCTAGCACCTATGGGCTATGTACGAGGATCTTAGATGCAGCCTCGCCCTTGAATGGCGGCGGCACTTCAACCTAAGGTCTTGAATTAGCTGAGGTAGCCTTCCGGGGACAACTTCCGGCATGGTAGTGGACAAATAATCCTGACTAGCCCACTTCCCCATTGCCTCCATATTGCTATATTATCGATCACCCCAGGTGCGATCCTTATCCGGCATCAAGGGTTAAAACACTACCGGGTTCAGAAAGGGGCTATGCGACCCGCTGGCATCGCGAACTCGATCGTACTCTTCGACCATGAGCACAGTTAGCTGAATGGGTCATGAGCGCTGCAACAACCACCTCTGGATAGTCATTTCTGTAAACTGAGAACATTACTACGAAGGAACCGAGATGGTCGGCGATTTGAGCAATGCCTAGAATTCGACGCGACGCACCGGAAAAGATCGCGACTAGGATATGCATTGCAACCACACCGCTAATCCAAAGGTAGCCTGCATGCGAACTAACCAATCAGTTACTTTGTCGTGTGTTGTAAGTACCCCGACTGCACTGCACAGATCGTATTCCCCACTCCCTGCGTCATGAGGCAGAGAGATGAGCATTTAAATTCCATCATATACCATTTAAACCATTTAGACCATTAAGACCATTTCATGTATCGGGAATCAGCAACTCTTGCTTGCTTGGGGACACATCCCTGATTTTAGGAGCAGGACAAGAACTGTGAATTATTCACTTTGATGCTACTCCTATTTCCAAATCCCCATGTCTTTTTCCATGGTTGCTAGCTATGCTAGACCTCCGGGACTTGTCTTCCGTACGGTTTTATTTGCCTCTTAGGTTATATAAAGTGTAGTTTATCCCTTTAAGGGTTTTCCCATTATTATAATTGGCGCAGCTAAGCATTATAGTTATTAGCTTTATAACCTATAATTAAATTAATCATCCACCTATGGAATAATATATATAGTATACTTTAAAGCTTAGATTTTATAAAGGAGATTATATATTAAGCATTAAATGAAAATTAGGTATTATTAATAAGGAAATATATATAAAAGGTTTATTATATAAAATATATATTTTTATTATAAGCTTTTTTACTTATATATATATTGGATAATAAAAATGGTTAAGCTTAAATTAAAATTTAATAATAAAGCTGCATTATACCTTTAAAAAATCTTTTATATAATATTAAACTATTATTATTATTATAAATATTAAAAATAAACTTATAGCTTTATTAAGCTTTATAATAAATCTTTTTAAAATAAATTAAATTTCCTTATTTATATTTATAAATAATATATAATACTTCTTTAAGAATTATAAATTTTTTTATTAAAAGAATAAAGAAATTAAATAATATATTAATAAATTATATAATATTAATAATTTTAAGAATTTTAAAGTTAAGTTATATTATATATTAATACTTAAAAAGAATTTTATAAATGAACTTTAATTAACTTTATATACTTATATTTATTAAAGTAATATATTTAAAGCATTATTAATTAATATTTAATTAAATTACCTTTTTAAATCCTATAAGGTATAACCCTTTAAGGTTTTTATAATTAAGTTAAAAAAAAAGATTTAAAAGTAAATAATAACTTAACTATTTATTTATTAAACTTATATTTAAAATAGCAATATTATATTAATTTTTATAAATTAAAGATAAATGAAAAATATTATAATAATAATAATTATATTTTTAAAAATATTATTCTTTTAAATTATCCTATAAAGAAGTTTATAATAAAGGAAAATAATATATAAAATTATTAACTTAATTATTATTACTTTATTTAATATATAATAAATTATTAATAAACCTATAAGTTATATAATAAGTAATATCCAACTATTTATTTATAATTAAAAAACGGAAAGATAAAGAGGAAAAGGTAATTAATGTACTTAAAGATATTAAATAACTTTATAATATAAAATAAGCCCAATTAAACACTTTTAAAGTATTATAGCTAACATTATATTAATAATTTAATAATTTAATTAACCTTAATTAAAGTGTTAATTATAATATTTAAATCTTAATTTTAAATTAAAGTATATAATAAATATATATTTATATTATTATACCTATTTTATTATATTATTTATTTTATTCTTAATCTTTTAATTATAAAATTAATTACTTTTATAATAATATATAGTTTTAAATATCCTTATTAATATTTATTAAAGTATTAAGTTTATTAAAGTTTACTTTTAATAATAATATTCTTTATATAACTTATATAATATAAATTAAAGTTTAAATAAAAGTAGTTAAAGTTTTAACTTTTATATATTTTTTTTATTAAATTAATTTATTATTAATAATATTTAAATTAAAAATAATTTTAACCTACTTTTTTTAATTATATATTTACTTTTATTTTAATTATTTTATATTATATATATATTATATAAATGTATTTATTTTTATAAATATATTAAAGTAATAATTATAAATTTAATTTTAATTATAATTTATTTAAAATTTAATAATATTAAACTTTATTAATTAAATATAAAAATTAAAATATTATATAAGTAAAATAATATTAAATAAACTTTTAAAAAGTATTAAATTTTCCTTTATAACCTTTTTTAAAGTATTATAACTTCTTTAACTACTTTATATAATATATTTAATATTAAATAAATGTTTAATAATTACCTTTTTAACCTTAATTTATAAGGTTTTCTATTTTATAATTTAATTTATTATTAATAATAATATTAAATTTATAAATTTTATTATATTTTTATTTAAATAAATTTTAAATTAATAAAGTGATTTAAAATTATATTATATTAAAGAGGTTATAATTAAATTATAAACGTTTTATTTAATGTTATAAATAATACTTTAAGTGGTCTTCCTTTAATTAAATATTTTTAAAGTAAATATTATATTTAATAAAATATTTTACTATTATATAATAATTTAAAGTATGTTTTTTAAAAATTTAATATAAATAGCTTATACTTAATTAATATAGCACTTTTAATAATACGTTAATTGTTTTATCGTATATTAATACTTTTATTATGGATCGAGTCCTTTACAGGCCCAGTTTCTCCCCAAATCCTGTTAGGCGTGGTTGCCCTCCTAAGTGGTGGTGATTAGTAGTAGAGAGTAGCGCAGCAATACCTTTAACGTGCGACACAGCCCCGCTCTAAGACTCAGGTTGCGGTAAAGCGATAGGCAACTCAGATGATTAAAAGTTGAATGCAGGTACAGAGGATCATTTCAGAAGTTTTGTCCAACGCTTAGCGCGAATACCCCAAAATAAGCTGCACCTTTTCACGTGCCGCAGAGGAGTTCGAGGCTGGGGCAACATCCCGCGCCCTGGAAAGTTGTATGGGGACCCTTGTCACAATTAGCGACCGATCAAAGGTCGAGTAAGTAGTAGGCATATAAGTTGAAGAGGTATTCGGTGCTTATCTTTCGTTTGTTAGGATAAAGTGCAATGTACTTTTAACATCTTTAGCCTATGTTTTAAGGGTTCTTTTAATCCGCTTATGCTTATTCTGTTTATTCTTTCGTTATTAACCCGGGGACCCGAGTGCTATTAAACCGAATGCAAGGTATTAGCCTACGGCTATGCAGGATTGGAGGTTATATGGGTAGGCGGCTACTTTGGATTTAAGTTCCGTTAAATAGTAATATAATATATTTAATTCCTCTTAATTAATTTTAAAGAATATAATAGCTTTATTAATAATTAATAAATTAAATTTAAGTCCATTTAAGATTATATAATAATATATTTATATAAGGGTAACTGTTATTAGTTTTTTAATATAATATTAAAATTATACTTTAAGATTAATTAAAGTAAAGATAGTTTTTTAATTAATAATTTCTTTATAAATATTTATTAATTATAAGCTTAAATAAAGATAAGGTATAATTAATTTATATAGTGCTTTATATTTTAAAATGTAAATTATAATTTATTTTAAAGGCTATATAATGTTTAGGAAGGCTCTATTTCTATCGATGAACAAGATATTAAACGAGTTATTAAGATGAGGTATGGAGTCACTCCGCATTATGTACAACCTTAGGACCCGAAATACTTTTAAGTACTAATGTATTTGACAAGCCTACGATCGGTTATGGGCATTGTCCCACAATCCCAGCAGCTTTTCCACGGCACGGTACTAGAAAATGTTCGATTTGCTCGGAGGGGGGCTTCGGAAGCAGACGTTCAAGGAAAGCCGATATGATTTATGTTGTCTCTAATGGAAAGATTACTGAATCTGGCACCCATAGAGAGCTACTCTTACGGAAAGGTACATATATTGGTCTTTAGTCTAAATAGACTTCTACAGAGGATATAGACAAGTGAAGGAGTTACTACCTTTTGAACTACCTGGAAAACACGGGACGGCGCGTCTCAGGCGACTGGAGCTGTACCTATGAAGAGGGATGAGCAATTCTTCCCAATGACCGAATGGATTATTGATGATCCTGACCCATACGGGTGGACAAGTCGACTAGTGGGCAACCCTATTAGGAAGAGCATAAACATCCCACTGAGGATAGATATGTCGCAATTGACTGGATACCAAAATGATACTGTACTGTAGTCATTTAGGGCGACGGGAGGCTTGTAGAACACAAGAGTTCTCTTGGAGAGAGAGTAATCGTACATATATAGGTACGTAGCAGTACTTTGACACCACGGCAACAAATAACGCATTAGTACAGTGGTATCGCACTAATATTGAGAATAAAACAATATGGACCACCAAGTAGTCGTGGCAGATATGCATCTATAGATATCTGTACTCAGAGTAGTAGGTTAGGTACCCGGGTAAGTGCGCATACGTATGCCTATTGTCCAGTGGCCGTGGCTCTCACAGCAAGCTACCTCGCACCGCTCAACAATGATTACTTATCAGGGCCTGAACCATCTGAAAGAAGAACCTGGACTTTCACACATTGACCAGCTGCAGCGGGCGAAGGAAGCAGCCTGAACAAGAAGATCGGTTAAAGCTTGGGCGTCTTCGATACAGAACCTAGTTCGTGAGTCAGGCTTCGGGTGCATGTCATGTGTAGCAATTGATTTCCAGATCGCGTTGCGTTCTACCCCGCGTAGCTCTACGGAACGCTACCATTAACGCGCGGGGCAGGCGAGTGCCTTGCTTCTTCTATTCAAACCCTCGTGTTTCCTGCACACTTCCTTCTCTTTCCGTACAAAATAACACCCAATTCTACATTGATATCAACCCACGTCGCCGGCAATCGCATTCCCAAAATATGCGCCTTCTCGATTTCCGACCAGATCACTGCAAGCGACATGATGGCTGTGTCGGGACCGATAATCCTCCATTGCTTCGGGCATATGATAGAAATGGTGTGTTGCTCAGTCTCGTACAGCAGTTTCAGTGGCTCCATACAATCAGTGAGCTGGCGAATGATAGTTCAGATCTAGTTCGGGCTTTGCTCCGAGATTTAGTGGTGCGAAGCTATCGCGTGTGGTTCGGCGCGGACCCCGAAGCGTAACGGTAACGTCTATCGAATGACAGAAAGCGTATGGCCAGTACTAGTCAACGACGCCCTTTCTCGCCATCATCACGTTTTCAAACGTAAATGAACTCTAATTAAAGGCAGACGTTTCTGCTTTCGCAAACTCGTATAATCACGATAAATAAACAATGGTAATATAATAGCATAACCTAATTACTACAAACTATAAAAAATGTTAAAAGATATATATAAAATTTATAATGTATAAGGTTATAGTTTAGCTATTAAGGCATTGAACTATTTATTTAAGAAAAAAAAATTTTTTTCTTAATTTTTATCCCGCTATAACTATAATTATAGCTGTTACTAGTGAAGTCATAATTGAAAACCACCGTTATCTTAAGAGTTGTTATAAGATTTTTGCCGCTCAGCCCTCTAATGACCAAAGAGATTGCGTCATACGGAATGTGCGCGCGAACTGCGCGGTGAAGTCGTACGCACTGGATTGTGCTGAAGACTTGGGTGGAATAGCATTCTTGGCCACATTGGCAAATGAGGTCATTCAGCCCTTGTTAACATAGGACATTCGAACTTAAGGGGGAGCTTGAAGGCTCCCGCACGGCTATGACGGGCCGAGTCCCAATTGAGCGTACCTTTAAGCCCCTCGAGCCTTTTACTCTATATAGTATAACTAATATAGCTGCTAAGTTGTTAAGCATTTAATTTATATTAATATACTGCTTTTAATAATAAAGAATAAAGTTAAATACTTTTAATAATATTTAAAAGTTAAATAATTATATATAATATTAATTAAAAATTAAATATAATTATAATAGTTTTATTTATTAAAAATTTAAATAATAATATATTTATTAAATTTATTAAAAGGTGTAAAGTTTTAATAATAATAATTTATTTTATTTAATTATTCTTTATTTATAAAATTTATTATATTATTTTAATTTTAAATTTATTTTTTATTCTTTATAGTTTTAAAATAATATATATAATATTATATACTTTTTAATTATATAAAGGTATATTATTTAAGTTATACTTTTTAATTTAGCTTTAAAAGGTTTTATTTTTATAACTTTTATTATATAAACTTTTAATATTTAAAAATATTTTAACTTTTAATTAAATAATTAATAAATTAATTTATTTATATTTTTTATTTATAATATTAATATAATACTTTATAAAGATAATTAAATAATTTTACTTTATAACTTTAAATATATTATAAAATAATTTATTATAAATTAAATAATTAATAATAAATAATATTTTATAAAGTAAAGTTATTTTATTTATTATTATAAATAAAATTTAAGCTTTTATATTAAGTTATATTTAATAAAATATAATAAATTAACTTTTATAATAAATTGCTTAAAGTTTATAAAATTTAATAAATTAATTATTTAAAATTTTAAAATTAATTAAATTAAAGGTTTATAAAGATTTAAAAATATAATTAAATTCCTATATATATAATTAATAATATTTATTATATTTAAATAAAGGTTTAATATATATTAAAAAAACTTAAATTATAATTAAAGATATTTAATTTTATAAATAATTTAAAAGTTAAAATTATTACTTTATTATATATATAGCTTTTATAGCTATTTAAAATAATATTATTATTAAAAAACATTTTAAAGGATAAGGATTAATTTTAATAAAGTATAATAATTTATTTTTAAAAATTATAATATATTATAAAGAATTAAAATATAAAATATTATATATATATTTATTTTAAAGGTATTATATTTTAAAGATATAAAATATATATAAATTTAATATATTAAATATATTATAATTTATAATTATATTAATTATAATATATAAGGTTTATATAAAATATTAATATATAAAATTAATAATAATATATAGTTTATTTAATTAAATAAATAATTAAAATATAAAGTATTAAAATATATTTATATAAAATTAGGTTTTTTTTCTTTAAATAATATTTATATATTTATAAAAATAATAAATATAATTTAAAGAAGTTTATTAATTTAATTTATATATATATATTTTAAATTTTAATATAAATTAATAGTTTTTTATTAAGGAAGTATAAAATATAATAGCTTTAATTAAATATATTATTTAATAAAGTAAATGTTAAAGATATCTTTAATATTATAAAAATTATATTATTTTATCTTTTTTATAAATACTTAACCTTAATTTTAACCTTAAAACCTTAAAGCCTTATAAATTAAAAATTTTATATAAATTATAAATTATTAAGATTTATAATTAAAAGCTTAAAGTTAAAGTTATAAATAATATATAATATTAACTTCTTTATCTTAAGTATTAAAATATAAAAATTAATATAGGTTTATAATATTACATTAAACTATATAAAAGTAATAGATTAACTATATAATTATATATATAAAACTTATATAAAGGGAAAACTTATAAGTATTTATTATTAATTTATTATTATAAGCTTATTTTTATTACTTATTAATTATCTTTTTAATTGGAACTTATTAATATTAATATTAAAGGCTTATGTGTTTTTATGTACAACTTAGGAGTTGATGCTAATAATTGTCTATAGCGTAGTTAGCTGTACTCATACTGTCCAAACATTTATAAAAAGTCGGGTTTAAGGAATTCCTTATAAACTAATAAAAGTTTGGCCTGGCGGGTTGGCTCAGTGTAGAATACACAGAATATAAAGGTGTCGCGGGGTTAATCCAACTGATCCCCCAATCCCCCGCGCCGCCAGTTCGATGCCCACGTCACGTGAACTCGCATTGATTCGGCCCAAAGCTCGGCAGAGGCGCCATGCATCCACTACACTAGACTTCTGTCCTTGGGCTATAGGATTGTAGGGCTGTATGATTAAATTGTTAAGAGCGTGGCAGGGGAAAAGGGGTAGGTTCTACTATAGCAAGTGGCGATCTTTAGGGGGGCAACAGGATTGCGGGCTGGTGCTAGCACTGGCACAGATATAGATATGCCCCCGACTAAGCATGCTTAAGGGGCTAATAGGTAATAATCATCTACCAGCATAAATTAAAGTACTACGTCTATATTCTATTATTTACTGCAACTTCTTTTAACAACAAGATTAACATAGCGGGGAGAGTACCTTACCTACCCCACTATAAGCTAAGGGGTTATCTAGGCGAACGCGCGGGCTGGCTACTACCGCTACCTACCTACCTAACCCATAGGCACCTTTGGCGCGGCACGAACCGCGATTAGACTAACGTGGGGTAGGTTGAGCCATCCCTCTCCTCCCCTGTATGCCCACACCAGCTAACTCCTTTCTATGCTGCAACAACCATCTTATATTCGCATTCTCACCTTCGTCCACACCTCCTCCTCCACAATAGTGTTTACGCGCCCTTGATTATCTCCTATCCCGAATTAATCTCCGTAATAAATTAGCATGGCGTCCGAGAAGATCACCGCAAAGGACATAATAGCTATCGCTAAACTTTAGGAATACTTTAAGACGAAGCCAGTTATACGTTCCTCACTCGTACCCCCTCTCTTTAAGCCCCTTCGCAATAGCTAATACAATGTTAGGTCGATTGGAACAAACTTGCTGCCCAAGCTAGCTTCGAAGACGGTGCCACGGCTAAAGCCCACTACGAGCCACTTCTCAATCGCGACCACGGCCACGGCGGCGATAGGCCTAGAAAGCGACAGAGCCTACACGACAGTAAACCCAAGACTCTGGAGACTGAAGACGGAAACAAGCAGTATACCCGCAACCCATACGACCTGGAGGATGGGGAGGTTTGAATGGTCAGCTTAGTATGGTAGTCTAGGTGATCAGATGAGCCAAAGGGGAAGGGATGCAGAGACCTCGCACAAATCTCACACAGATGCCCAAAATGACACACATGCATATTCTACTTGGTCGTATGGCAGATATACTATGGTAATTGTAGATTATCATGGCTTTTACAGCAAGGAATAAATAGAAAATACACCTTGTAGCCATCATCACTTGAGAACCCAAACAAACAAGCCGCATGCAGCGTCGAATTGATCCATAGCATCCGTCTCGCGATCTTCTATCTCAATGTACAGCTAGCTCGGGCGGTATCGCCCACCTCCCTTGTGCAACCCTTGTCGAAAGGCTCGAATTTTACAAGAATCACATGAGGCGGCCAAACGACGTACTCGAAACGAGTAGCGCATTTCCAAGGCCAGCAAATACGACTCTCCCATCATCTTGGCATGACAATGAAGTCACCATCGTGGATTCCCAACGCCGATCTTAGGTATTAGATGCTGGCCTTAAAGCTAACGTCTACCATCCCTACAGCCCACCAGTCCCGGGGTTCCAGCGCCGTTAGGAATCAAGATAGTGGGGACAGGAGAACAAGAACCCCTGAAACCAGGTGCTAGACGTGGCATCTGTTAGGGGACCACTACAGCAGGAGAACCACCAAGAGCAGCACCCTAGGTAGCCCTACAGCTGATTACCTTTAGTCTCCACCCAATGCTAGGCTTTGTCTGCTTATCTCTTGATCCTGAATTGCTATAGGATCTACATCTGTTCTATGTTAAAGTTTTAAAAGTCATATTTTACATTACCAGTGTTAGGTCGCTATAGGTAATGTATACTGTTAAGGAATGCTTGCTGTCTTTATAAATCCACTTAAGTTTTTAATTATCTATATCTATTAATGTTATATAGAAAAAGAATACATTAATATTCCAATTTATTATATATTCTTTATAGCATTATTAAATGCTGCAATAATAGGGCTATAAAGTTGATTAGGGTCTTTTATAAAGGTTTTAAAGCTTATTTCTTTATCTTTATTTAAAGGAAAAAGTATCTTCTTAATCTTTAAATAAAATAGCTTTACAATATCCAATAACTTTAAAAATTTACTTATAATTCTCTTAATACTATTTGCCGTTATATAGCCCTCCTTAATATTTATAATGGAATCGAATGTTCTAATCTTTTACCTTTAAAGAATGCTTCCCTTAAGTGGCTTCTCCTTACTATAAATAAATCCATTACTCCACGATTAACACGTATATATTTAAAGCAGTATATAGAAAAAGGATTCAAGGTTATAATAATAGGTATAATTAGTTTTATATAATACCTTTACTGCTATAAATTATATTATATTAATTTAATATTATATTTTACTTAAGTTATTATTTCTTACTTTAATTAAGTTAAGGTTAATAAGTATATTATTAAAGCTATTTATTATTTAATTCTGCCTTACTGGAGCCCCTATAGATAGTAACAAAGCTATACCCTATTCGACCTACTTTGGGCATTGGTGCTGGTAAAGTGTCTCAGTATTCACGGGTTATATTGAATCCACTCCTTTAGAAGCATTCTATATCTGAATTCGAGGAGACCTAAGATCAGAAAGGGGCATGGAGGCATATTGACTCAGGTCCCCTAAGCTAACGCAGAGTTCCCGCATTCTTGCTACCCGAGTAGCTTTAGGCGTTTTATTATAAAGGCGCAATAGAGAAACCGGTAGTCGGGGGCTACCTAAACGAAAGCCCTAATATCCACCAGGCTCTTTACAGACTATAGCAGGAACTTGGCTCAGGCTGTAGTATCATGAGACACTGCCCATTGCTCAAGTGGCCGTCCCTAAGGCTCCACAAGAGTGGCAAGGTGCCCTTCATTCCGGAGCAGCAATTTCCTTACATGGTTGCTGCCTATGTAGGTCTACTATCATCTGCGGTTTGACTTTTAATTTAGGGGGTGGCAATGCCTGTCCTGGTGCGGTTGTGGGGTGGCCTCGCATAAGCGCTGATAGACTAACAGGTCCGAAGATACCTTTATATCATATTGCTATTTAATACTATAGAATGATTCATTAAGAAACAATGTAACCGTTTAGGTTTAAATTCTAAAAGGCATAGCCTTTTATTAAAAATATAAGTATTAGGGAAGATTTCCGGAGCTTAAATAAATAATGATCTACGTAGCAAAAAAAAAAAAAAAAAAAAAAAAACTGAAGAAAACTTGTATCCAGCACTTCGTGCATCACATTCTCCATTTTTCCACCTATTTCAGCTCATTATTTACCACATTACCTTGAACCCGAACATATACTCGTAACTAAAGATTACGCTATATCTTCTCTCAATATAGACTTAGTATCGCTCCCCTCCATACGTAGCATGCTCCTTGAACTCTTCTCGGATGATGGTCTTAAAGCTTTACAACAACTCAAGGTTACACAACAGTTAAGGGAAATATTTAATTACGTTCTTATATATCACAACAAAGATATTCCAAAGATAATACTCCACCCTAATATCAAGGAACTTAGTGCATAGAAGACGAAGGCTCGGAGACAAAGCAGCACCGACTTTAAGGAATACCCTAACACCGTTTAATATTTTACGAAATGGCCTACTGATACGCTTAAAAGAAATATTACCGCCCAAGGCGACCAAGGCCAGCTACATCTCTATATTTCTTGGACCAATTCCAGCACCGGAAAAACCGCGGCACAACAACAATATAAGGAGTTCCTTCGGCACCTCAGTGAGCAATGTAAACGGAGACGGATACGGCACCAACACTGGTATACTGTACTCTCACTAAAAAATAAATCTAGTAAAATTACTTAAAAGAAGAGGAAGAGGAAAAGGGCAACGCTTAAGGTTTAAATATATATTTAATATTTTATATATATAATTAATACTGCTTTTAAAGCTTGAAATTAAAAGTTATAAAAGTAAAATATATATATTTATCCCTTTTTAATTAAATAAATATAATTATAAAAAATGTAATAATTATTAAAGAATATAACTCTATATAAAATTTTAAATTCCTATTTCCCTATTTTTTTTATATTATATATACTTTAATAAAATTAAAGTTTACTCTTTTAATTAATATTTAATATTAATTAATTTAATTAAATAAATAGTTTTAATCGTTTTAATTACTTTAAATTATATAGTTTTCTTAAAGTTTATATTCCTATAAGTTATAAACTTATAAGTATATAAGTATAATGTTTTTTAAATAAATATTTATTAATGATTATAAAGCTTTTAAATATATATACTTCATTTTTTAACCTTTTATAAAACAGGTTATAAAAATTAAATATAAGGTTTATAATAGTATAATTATTAAGATTAAAAGGGTAAAGATAAATAAAATAATTTAAAGATTAAAAGAAAGGATTTATAATCTTAAATAAAGGAAATATATATTATAAAATAATAAAAGTTTATAATATAAAGTATTATATTAATAATAAACTTTAAATAATATAGCTTAAAATATATTAATATAAATAAAGTTAAATTTTTAAAGAAGTTAAATTTATTTATTAATTTATTATACTTAAGAATTATAATTAAAAACTTATAAAATAATAATCCTTTATATAAGATCTTAAAAGTAACTCTTTTATATAGCTCCTTTAACATTTAATGCTTTATATAAACCTATAATTTTATCTTTTAAATAAATTAAATAAGCTTAATCTATTAAGCGGTAGTTTTACTTTAATTTAAAACGTTTATCTTTAACCTCTTTTAACTTAACCTTTAATATATTTAATTTAATTATTAATTAAGGTTTTTAAACATTTTACCGTTTTTTATTAATAATATAAAAAGTAATAGGAAGTATTTTAAGAATTTTAATTCTTTATATAATAAAAACTAAGTTTTTATATATCTTTAAATATAGGTTTAAGTTATAAAAACTATTAAGCTATAGCTTTTACTTTATTTTTAAATCTTTTACGCTTTTTAATACATTTATAATATAAAATATAAGTTTATTATTCCTTTATATTAAACTTAAATTAAAAGGTATAATTATAAAAGAATAACTATAAAAATTAAATTAAAATAAGCTTATTATAAAAATATAAAAATATTTATTTAATAATATATATATTAAGCGCTTTATTAAAATAATAAACTTTAAAGCTTTAAAATTATTTAAATATATATTTATAATAATTACCTTTATATTAAAGAATTAAACCTTAAAGATATAAATAAAATTAAAGAAAAGATAAAAGTTTAATAAAATAATAAATATAATTTTTATTATAATAAATATAAGAGATAAAAGGGAAAAATGCTATAAAATATTATTAAATATAATAAACTTAAAAAGTTTATAAGCTTAATAATATATTTTAATAAAAAGGCTTATAATAAAAAGAATAAAGATATTTAATAAAGCTTTAAAAGCTTTTAATATTAAGGTTAATTAAGAATATAAATCTTTATTATATTAATTTATTATTAAATTAAAATATAAATATAATATTTATATAAATAAAAGTATATAAAATTATTATTATATTAATAATATAATAGTTTAATAAATAAATTATTATAAAAAGGCTTAAATAATTATTTAATATATTTATATATTTAATAAAAAGTAATGGAATAATATTAATTATAATAAGTATAATTAAATAAGCTTATATTTTACTTATATTATTTAAAAAAAGAAATAAAGTAATAATATTAATAAATAAATATAAAGAAATAAAGATTATATAAGATTAAGTAATAGTTAATTAATATTATTACTTAATTAATAAAGGATATATAATATACCTTAATAATAAGCAATATAGTTATAGTATAATAAAAGAATTAAATAGTATTAATAACTTCCGAAAAGCTAAGGCTGTAAGCCCGGCCTTAAAGGCAACGGCATACCATTATACAACGTCTATCATTCTTAGGCTAGGGTTAGATCTCGGGAAACTGACTTAAAGACCTTAAGTCCATTAAGTCGTCAAAGTTTACAATTAGCACGAGGACTGAGGGATATTATCCATATTATATATCGTCTCTTTGAACGCCGATGTAACCACTAGTTCTATAGATGCCTCGGCTAGACTAGGCGCTTTACGCTAAATGGAACAGAAAATAGAAATAAAAAAAAATGAGGCGATTGGGGGCGTTAATGCGGCACCTGATGCGCGCGCTTGCCCGTAAAGGAGATAATAAAAAAGAAACAACCTAGATTGCACATCGGCTAACCTAAAGTCTCCGTCGACTAGATACAGGCCGCGCGCTAAGAGGCTTGGAATTCAGAAATCTATCTATATTTGAACTCCAAACTAAACCCGTCGTAGTTAGCTGTGGTAGATATACCTGGTTATGCTTAGGATATGGGCCACTTTCAGCGGGGCCTGAAAGATGGACTTGGGGGCGGCAGATGAGCGAAGCTTTCGTAAAAGCCCGCTGAACTTGTTGTTTGGTGTAAATGCCAGCCTAGGGTCAAGGCCGAGCGCATCGAATGGGCTGTCCATCGCAGAAGATTGATTGATTAATTCCTACTCGGTTTCAGCCGCTCCTTCATCCGCAGCTATGCCCGGTTGGCAGAGCTAGTCAACCAGCCCGACGCGGCCCGGATGTTGATCTGTGTCACCCCACTTCGCTATGCTTTGAAAACTCAAAGCACAACCAGCTGGCCCCAGCTTCCGCCTTCTCGTCCTTACTCTCTTCCTGCGTCTATTCTATGAATTTGATGGCCTTGATGGCTGTTTTACGCTTATTCAAGAATGCTCGGAGGTTTCCTCGTCCTGGTATATGGCCTAGTTCCTGGTTCCAGAGGTCCTTAAATCGTCGACATTGGAACAGTACATGGAGTACCGTTTATCACCTTTCACCACAGCTGCACTTTTCCTCGCAGAAGATCTAGAGAATGTAGAAGAGGGATGGCTGGTTGGAGTGGCCAAAACTAAATTACCTCCTTGGAGCACGGGCCACAAGGCCATGTGTTTGGCCTTGTGGCCCGTGCGTAATAAGGTAAACGTGTATGGGGCCCCTATATTAGCATAGGTCTATCCTTAGATACCCATTTTACTAATACACCGAGTAAGATCATATGCCTTATATATGAGTTGAGAACCTATGGAGCGAATATTTATTCATACACTTCCTAAAGTTGCTGTGTTAACTAGCTCATTAAACGTTCCAGCTAGTCACAGGCAAGCTGTGCCACCACCCTATACATCACTCCGATTGAAGAGAAAGACAGCAGTCGGTAACACTACAGGTATCCCTATCACAGCATCTTTGACGACATGTTGGGCAAGCTCGGCTTCGGTGCCTTCGTAGGGACAGTAAGCAGCCTCTACAAAAGAGATGTCCTATGCTTATGTTAGAGAACAAGCCGAATCAGAGCAAATAGTTACGTACCGCAACCTTGTAGTCTTGTTAGTCTCTGCAATACATTGTGACAGATGCCACAAGGGTCAGATATGCCGTAAATTCTAATCGAATCCTGGAGGCGAAAGATTTCATGCCCGAGGAAGTCACAGGACTCTCTTTTGCCCGCAGGAAAGCAATCTTCACAGGTGATCTATGCACACAGTTAGCTGAGTAAGTAAGATAGCCCAAAGGGCCAGGGAAGATGAAGAGTAGAACTTACACATCCACATCTATTATAAACTGTAGCCCGCGACTCCTCAATAGATCTCATGCAAATGCGACAAGATGGCCCCGTAAGATCAATATATGTGATATTTGGGATTGTTACGGGCTCTACTTGAGGCGAGATTCTCTGGCCCAGGCCAAGCCAGTCTCTGTGATTGCGTACCAGCTCGTTTACATTCTCAGTATTGCGTAGCATGCGAGAGGAAACTCTATGGATCACCGATTCTATTTGGTTGACGGATTGGCTCATGACGTGCTCGTACTTCGCACAGTCATCCTCTATACGTCGGAGGATGGGACCGGCAATTTCGGGATCATTGGTAGTTCGTAAGACTTCGATCCAAGGTGAGCTGATTAGCTTGACAGTCTTAAGCTCCTGAGAAAGAAGGTGATGTATAATTTTCTCTAATATATTTAGATCAAAATTTCTGCCATCAGTAGAGGCGTGGTTGAGTAAGTTGCTCGACATTTGAAAAGGTATGAAGTCAGGGAAGAATAACGATAGAATAGGTCGTGATGTGTAAGTTGTAGAAAGGTGTAGAGCGAGGTGTCTGTATATAAAAGAAATATAAACTGGGGTGCTATATTTATAATTATTTATAGCTTTAATAAGACGGTATTATAAACCAATAAAGGAACGGCTTATTAAAAAGATCCACTATTATAAAATGTTATATATTTTATAACAAAATTTAACTTAACTTATAGATATAACTATAGGTTAGCTAATTATATAGAAAGATTCCCTATATATAACAGCAATTCCAGAATTAATTTAGTTTTATAATTTGGTTTTAAGGAAGGCTACTCTTATAATATTAGCTCCTATCTTTATTTACCGCCCTTAAGGAAATTAAGTTAAAAGATAAAATAGTTTAAAAAGTTTTACCCCTTTTTCCTTATATAACTATAATATTAATAAATGTATTATATTAAAAATTTTATTTAATTTAATATATTTAAAGAATTAAGTATTAATATAAATATTATAAATTATATTAAAGTTTTAAAGATTTAAATAAAAAGTAATTTATTAAATTTAAGTACTTTTATTTATAAAGAGTTAAATTTAATAATAAAGTTTAAATAAATCTTAATATTATTTTATATAATTAATAATAAAATAAAGCTATTAATATTATAATTAAATCTTTTAAAAAGTAGCTATTTTATTAAATACTTTATTTAAAGCTATAAAGTTAATTATATTACCCTTTAATAAATTCTTAAACAATTAAATAATATAATTATATTATTAATTTATAATTAAATATAATTTATATAATAAAAGTTATAATAAGTTATTTTTTAATAATTAAATTAAATAATAAATAAATAATTATAAATAAAGTTAAATAATATAAATAAAATATTATAAATATATTTATATATAAAATAATTATAACTTATTTATAGCTTTATACTTAATAAATTAAAAAGATTAAAATAAAGTTAAAATAGCTTATTGCTTTATTTTAATTAAATATAATAAATATTTAAATATATTAAATTAAGCTTAAAAAAAACTTAATTTAAATTTATAAATAATTATTAATAAAGTAAAATACTTCTTTTATAAATAAATTAAATTTTATTTAACTTCTTTTTCTTTTTAATTATAAAAGCTATTAATATAATTTATTATATATAAAATAAGGAATTTTTAATTATTAACTTTAATAAAATAACTTAATTAATTTAAATAAAAGGTTTAAGGAAGAGTTTTAATAAGTAAAATTTAATATTTTATATTATATTTAATATATATAAAATATTAAATATAATTTTTTAAATATTTAATATAAAAATATATTCCTTTAAAATAAATTAAATAATATAAAGGGTTAAATAAATTTCCTATAATAGTTATAAATAAATAATATTATAATATTACTTTATTATTAATATAATATTTATTTTAAAAAATTTAAAATAATTAATTAAAAATAAAGTAAAATTTTTATATTATAAAAGCTATAATATAAAAAGGGGTAATTATATTTACTTCCCCTTCTTTTTATTTTTATTTTATACTTTTTTTATTTAACTTTTAATATATTATTTTTTATTTATTTATTTTTATATTAAATAAATAATATATTTAATAATTAATTCTTTTCCTTTTTTTATTTTAATTTAATTATTAAATATTTAATTTTTTAAATAACCTTTTAAATAATATAATATATTATTATAAGATTTATTATTATTATTTTATATTTAATAAGTAAAATTTTAATCTTTTTATTTATTTTATTTAATAAAAAATTATTTATAATAATAAAAACCTTAAAATTAATAATAATATAACCTATTATAATTTAAAACTTATTAAATATATAAAAATATTAAAAGTATATATTACTTTATTAAAATTTTTTTAAATATATAAAAATATTATATAAATAATTAATTAATTTAAAAAGTTTTAAAAAGTACCTTTAATATATAATTATTCTTTATTATATATTATATTATAATTAATTTATATTTAAAGGAACTTTAAAATAAACCTTTATATTTTATTAATATAAATAATTTTATTTTAACCTATTTATACTTAAACTTAAAGTTTAAAGTTTTAAATTATAAATATTAAAAGCTTTATAATTAAACTTATAATAAAGATAATTAAATATAATTTAATATAATAATTAAAGATATTTTATAAGTTTTAAATTTAAATTATTTAATAATAAAGATTTATAATCTTATAATTTATTATTAAATCCTTAACTTTAAAAAAGCTTAACTTTTAAACTACTTTAATAATATATAAAATTTAATATATTTTTATAAGTTATAAAATTAATATAAATTAAATCTTTTAAAGTATTTAACTTATAAAATTAACCTTATATATTAAAATTTAAATTATAAATCTTTAATAATTTATTTAAAACTTAATTAATACTTTAATAATATTTTATAAATTAATTAAAAATTAATAAGTTTTTAAAAGTATTATTATATAAAAATCTTAAGTCTTTTTTATAATATTATATAAAAAATAAAAAAAATATAAAGAAATAAATAATAAATTTAAACTTATAAATAATAATTTAATAAATTTTTAAAGTAAATCTACCTTATATTACTTAAAAGGTAAAAGTAATTATATTAAAAGTTTTTTTAAATTATAATAATAATAAATAAATTAATTAAAGTTTATTTAAAATACTTTAAAGAGCTTTTTTTATTAAATAAAATAAAATTTTAATTAATAATTAATATAAATAAAAATTTTAAATAAGATTAATAATTAAAAAACTTAACTTAAAAAATAATTAAATATATAAAAAGATTTTATTATTATATAAAGAATTAAACTTAAGCATTTAATATTATTTTTATAAAACTTATTATATTAATCTTTAAAGTTATAATATAAATATTAAATCGCTTTAATTAGGTTATACTTAAAGGTTTAATATTCCTTTAAGAAACCCTCCTAGCTATACTATCTTTAAAGCTGCCTCTTACTGTTCCACTTCCTAGGTATAAACAGAAGAGCTCTGTTCGTTGATGGCAAGAGATACAAAGCGACCTAGCGGGGTAGACCCATCCGCCTGTACACCATAGCTATCTATGTCACGATATATCCTATCGATATATTCGCCGGCTCCCGAAAGATCCTTAGATCGTTAACATTAAAACAGTATGTAGAGTACCATTTATCGCCTTTCGCCGCGGCTATATTGAGTTGAACTTGATGAGCAAAGCATAGAGCACTATTCTTTAAAGAGATGACACATTTTAGCTGGCGGCGAAAGACAGTTGAAAAAAATCAAAAGATAGGCAGAATAAACATTTATATAAACTATAAACCACTGTAATAAATAACCACCAACTACACAACAGCAAATCAAGCAAGTAATAAATAATAGATAGGAAACAATGCACGTTAACATATTTTAAAAAAAAAAAACCATCGGGTGTGTGCTACATGGTCTCCTGTGAGCCTTGTTACATTCTTGCCCTCTAATCTTGGAGTCCTCGTCCCGAGCTGGTCGACCCAAGCCCAAAGAGTCTCTCTCCCGAAAGCGTCGATGCCGACACATTGCTCGAACTGGGCCGATTTCCGGTCAAAGGGTGGAGGAGCTAGCCGATCCAAAAAGCCCTCCCGAAGACGACGGTGCCGCTGCGAGGCCCAAAACGGGCCGATTTCCGGTCAAAACGTCGGATGAGCTAGCCGACCCACAAAGTCCCTCTAACACCACGGATGTCGCTGCACCGCTTGACCCGGCTCGCCCTTGCCCTTAAAAAAATGACGATGAAAATGAACCACCTGATCCGAAATGCAAAGTCTGACTAGTTTCAGTGTCGTACTAAGATGATTGTTTATTTTATACTTTATCGATTTTTGTCAGAATAGGTCTTCCGCCTTGGGTGTATAACGATGACCGAAGCAGTAGGGCATGTGTGCTGCTAAGTGGTTTAGAGATAAGGCGAAAGCTGGAACTACCACAGTTTGGTCCGAGACATAGAATGACGAGATGGATTTCCATCCGGGATGCCGAAAAATAATGGGTGATAAGATTATGTCCATAAGACTCCTCTTGGTTTATTGCGACAGAGCATTTAACATCCATATCCTCCGCCATCACTTTGTTAAAGTACCAAGTTTCGATGACGCCTCGGGATGATGTTGAAGCATGCCAGGCTGCCCGGCCGTATCGAAGGGAAACACGAGTACCTCGCGAAAGGCGGCCAAACGAGTCGTAGACCTTGCAAAGAATTGGGATCATCTTGACTTGATGTTAATATAGATATTTATTATTATTTAGTAATAGGTAGTTATTATTAGGTTGAGTGAAGCACGTTTGTAAAGTTTATATATATTATTAACACGTTGAAAGACGAGCTGTAGCCTTTGAGAAATTAAAAATTCGAAAATTCTTCAGTTTCATGGCGCATAGTGACACCTGAGGCTATAGAATTTTTATTCCTTGACCGCGCGGTTATATTATATAAGAAAAAGACAAACGGGCTTGGCTTCGCCCTGGTTTGTTAATCTTCACAGCTAAGCCGCCATAAGCATTGCCGCTTCCATCCTTCTGGGTGATTGCAATTAAAAGGAAGCAAGACGTAAGGGATGGTTTTTTTTTTTTCCTTTCCCTAAAATCGGGTTAGGAAGTCCATTAGTTGTGTATCGTTCCGTATTTAAGTATCCATCTGGTTCTACCGCGCGCTAAAAGGAAGGAGCTGGGTATTTGAAATTGTGCCTCAGTGTTCTGTGGCCCGTGCATGAAGAAACTTCCCACCTATCACATGATCACAGGCTAGATAAGGCGGTCCTAGCGCTGAGCGTAGCCCCACCAACACTCAGTCTCGTGATCCTTGAATTCAGTCGTCACTCGTCAGTCGTCAGTCGTCACTCGTCAGTCGTCACTCGTCACTCGTCAGTCGTCACTCGTCAGTCGTCACTCGTCAGTCGTCACTCGTCAGTCGTCACTCGTCAGTCGTCACTCGTCAGTCGTCACTCGTCACTCGTTAGTCGTCACTCGTCGCTCGTCATGGTAAAGCATTTTGCACTTCACTTCAGCCCATGGATAGCTTTAGGTCTACCCCACGGCTTTGTCCCTACACATGAAGAAGCACAGAAGGCTTACAGAAAGGCTGTGCTACACTGTCACCCTGACTGTCGCCCCGCGGAAATCACTGCCAGTAGGTGGCCAACTATTGACGATTTGAAAATATCGTTGGAGTATTTTAAAGACCTCGAAAGCAAAGGTGTCTTGAGCACCCTTTACCCCCCCAACAACTTCGCACAGTTTCCAAGAACGTTCCACCCTCAACATCCTCGCGGTAATGTGGGCGTCTACACAGAGGCTAGTGTACCAGGTTTTTTCACCTGCACTGTTTGCTGCATGGTTACAAAAGCGGCATCCAGAGACGAGCATCTGATCTCTCATAACCTATCGACCTGCCAATTCTGCGGTGAAATCATTTCAGGATGCGAACTTCTCGAGCATTATCATCAACGACATGGTATTTATCAATCCAATATTAAAAATCTGGTAACCTATATCGAACAACGGCATACTTGCGCTTACTGTCACCGGTGTTTCACAGACATACAAGCACACATCGAATCCGAACATTGCTGTAATTGTCGACCTGAGGATGTGCCGTGGGAAGAGCATATCGATACGCATCATACATGTTGTCACACATACCATCAAGACCTATCCCGGCACTTTCTAGAAGATCATTACTGCCAATGTCGAGCCTTCAGAGACAACAACGACTTCGCCGATCATATTACAGACGATCATACATGTCCATATTGCGGCAGATATGATGCGGATCTGACGGAACATATTTCACTCAACCATTTTTGCCGGCATTGCGAGAAAGTGCAGGAAGATTTACCTATGCATGTTGTGTCTAAGCACAAGTGTAGCTACTGTCTCGACCTAGCTGTTGATTTGGACATTCATATCCAAACAACGCACGAATGCAATACATGCGGGGAACAATTCAAGGACCTATCTGAACACATCAGATCTGTTCACTTATGCGAAAAATGTGGCACGAGCCGTACGAATATTCAAAGTCATCTCAGGAAACACTGTAATAAATGTAACTTTGTCGCTCAAGATCCAGCAGCTAGCCTGTTGAAACACTTATTCCAAACACATTGTCTAACGCTCTGCAAGGACTACGATTTAACTCTACCTCTGAACAAATATCACTGGGAACATATTAACGAGTTACATTCTTAGGTATCTTGTCCTTTATGCGAGGTTCCCATCGATGAAAATTCCATCAACTATCATTTAGCGCAGTCACACAATTGGGAAAGGTGTGAGAGCTGCCCAGCCACCATGGCTGTTGATGCTAAAGACCACCTTGCAACTTTTCATGCCACGCTATCCTGTAAATATTGCCAGCAGAAGCTCTCCAAGAGAGCGATGAAAGACCACCTCCTAAACCTCCATAACGAAAGGCAATGCCCTTACTGCGGCGAAGTCGATCAAGAGATTTCGCTTGACAACCACATCCAGCGAACTCACCAGCCCAGGAAGTGCCTGCTATGCGATGCAGAATTCCCGGCTTCTGATTTGCTTGTCCACTCTCAAGAAGCCCATTCAGCGAGGCTCTGTACCTACTGTTCCTTTTTTGGAGCCGATTCTAATGTTGAACAACATATCGCTCAGTGTCATATCTATTGTGAGGAATGTGCAAGCAGGTATTCGAAATCGCAGCTTCGCACTCACCGACGGGAAGTGCATTCGTGGGAGGACTGCTCGGACTGCGAAGTTCAATGTGCACCGTCGCAGCTGGCAGAACACAAGAAGGTCCATGACCTTCGACAATGCCCATTCCCTAGTTGCCCCGGGTTCCCATCGTCTGCCGACACTCTCGCCACGCATATACATCGCAAGCATTCAGTTTCGTCATGTCCCTTCTGTGGCGCCCGTGTAGACGGCTTGGACGCGCATATCTCAGACCACATGTGTGAGTATGATCAAAATGAACCATGTCCCAGTTGCGGGAAGAAGTGCGAAGAGGTCCATTTCTTCGCCCATGTCTTGGCTCACAGACTCCGTCCCCATCATGACTCGGGAGAAACAGCACAACCTAACGAAGCTAGCAAAGACCCCACGCCGGAACAGTAGGTCTTTCCAGGCATATTCACCCAGACATGACTAAAAAACTCCAGGTTTGAAAAACTTCTCAAGAACTTCCTAGGCCACTGTCAGGTTAGTTACACTTGGTTGAAAGAGTATTTATCTTATGCTGACATCTGCGCAAGGGTCAAGCTGCGTCATGGCTTCACATGCAACGACAACACAATTTAGTTCACAGCGATGCTATCCACGACGCGGCTAATCAACATGCGGATGGAAAGAGCGAAACAAGCAAGTCATATGCAAAAACCGCCGTATGCGACAAATGTGGACGAGAACACGACAGATCAAACATGGCTAGACATCGCAAGACATGCAAAGGACCGGTGAATAGAAGTACTGACGGGAACCAGCCGTCGAAACGCCGCCGTATTTAAGGCAGACTTCCCATAGCCGGTTATGAACCACCTCCATTTGCGTATTGATCTTCTATGATACTAGATTGTCACCCAAGTAGTGACGAAGATTTCCTCGACGACGTTTTTGAACACCGTCTTGTTATGTCGTGCCTAGTCTGCAATAGATCCATACTGTCAGAATTGATGGTTAATTTGGATGGATTAATACGGGCTAATATATCAGGGGGTGAGCAGGGACTTCTCAACCCCTGTAAACCCGCCACACTATTTATTAGTACACATCTCAGCGAGACAGCAAGACGCGCTCGAACGGTAAGTTCGTAACAAGCTAGTAGAATAAGCTCAACTATTTTCTCGTTATACCACACTCTATCCTTTACAAAAAGTATAGACACGTAACTTTGTATACTAATTGTTTCCAGATCTTCTAGAAGTAATTAACCTTAGAAATCATACACTTATCACAAGTCTTCTGCTCCCTCTCTGCGTATTTCCACACGTCTCATCTCCCTCTCCCCCGTAGTGATAGAGTATATAAGTAGGAACAAGGCAATGACTAGGGCACCGTAGGATGCCTCGGCTATACCCCCAAAATACATAACGGTATAATATGGGATGTCTTCACCACGTCCGAACTTGTCAAAGGAGGATTGGAAGCCATTGACATAGTCGGCGAGGTATCCTCCTATAATAATAAGGACCAATGCCAAGAGGACCTGGGTACCTGAAAAGCACATCCATTGTCTATTATTGTCTCGAAGCCATCTCCTGTAAGTTGCAGTTGCGATTCCGAAGATAGCAAAGGCGGTAGATATAACGGCCATGACCACAGTGTTGACAAGGATGTTTTGCATAAGTGAAGCAAACGTTTTGTCTAAGATGGTGCTGGCAGAGTCGGTAAGTCCGGATCTAGCTCTATTACGCAAGATGATGGCAAAACGCGCGTTGGCTGAGTTAAGGCCGGCGACAGCCAGCCCTATGATGGCTAGGGATAAGATGACTAGGCGGATCAAGATTATGGAATCTCGAAGGTGATGAGACATAGTAGTATCAGTAAAAGATAGTGTAAAAAGAATTTGCGATATATACTTGGAGGGGATTTAAATGATGTATGGTGGTTGGGATTAAAGGAATGAAGTATGACAAGACACCGCTTCCTAGAGCCCTTAAATAGAGATTGAAAAGTCATGAGGATAGTATAGATGAAGCTGCACTAGTGAGCCAGCGCATGCGCCTGTCTCAGCGGCCAAGGCAGAATCTGCCTTGTCACTAATCATCGCTAGTCTATTCGAGACTGCATGTTGGCATCGCCTACTGCGCCCTTGGCTACTGAAGCCGCTACATATGAATTACTACTATATATAGCGGATAGCTACTCATGTCCCCAATGCTTTTAAGAAGTCCTGGGCTAACTGCAAGGCAACAGAGCCCCTGCGGCGTTAAACACCATCAATCAATCAATTAATCAACCTTGGTTATTCATTTGGATGACCACCATAATCAAACACGAGCTCGACCAGGTCGGCCGGTTCCTCTCTCCTTAGCTCAACCAGGAGCATCTTAATGCGATATAGCTTAGAGGGACCATGGTAAAGTGGACGTAAGGGGCAAAGTCTAAGCGGGCTGCGGCTTTATTCTATATAATAGATGTTCAGGTCAGGTCAGGTCGCATGGAACTGTTTCGCAATTGACACTATGGTGTCCACTTCGTCTCTGTCCGTAATTTGGTTAAGTTGCCTATGTATTTAGTGGTTAGAGGGTGGCCGGGATTGCCGTAGAGTGAAGGTGGTCTGAAGGCTGAGGTGTCAAGCAGCTGTATGAGAAAATAGGGGCTAGGCTCAGAATCGTTGTGTCCCTCATAGATCATCGAATCTATGCTTGTGATCTGTTCAATGTCCTAGATGTCCATGGTTATATTCGACATCATCTTAACTGTGTTGTCTGCCTTGCAGAGCTCCGTCTTCTATGTCGCTCGCGTGTACGAGTTACAGCGAGCCCATTCTTGCATATTGTGCTCGGCATGGCGCTTATAGAACCGCTTGCCTGTTGGCCCATTGTTGTTGCCCTGAGCGCCTGAATTACGATTATACAGACGCTATTGCCTACAAGATCTCCATTAGACGTCTAGACGATCTTTTGTCATGCCCTCTACACAGAACCATCTCTCTCAGGCGTTGCCAATCTATACCCGCAATGTTATCTAACTAAGAGATCTCTAAGACCTTACCATACCTCCCATATAATTAAAGAGATTTATGCTATACGTTCTAACCATCCTCTCTTCGTATTTCACTGTTACTGTACCCATCAACAATACCGTAGCTTGTATAACAGCCACTATGAGGGCTTAGACAGGAGGCAACCCATCAAATACAGGCGCCCTTATCCACTAAGGGTCAAATTCGGGGGCATAGTCTAAGTTACTTCTAGTATGGTTCTACATGATCAACTGTAGTATGAGGCCGCCGATGTCGCAACCAAGTCTGCCGGAGAGCAACCGTTCTATTAGGCGCTTCTTTTGAAGCTGCGGAGCTGGCCACGTCATGCGTCGACGGATTCTTGGGCAGCTAGGTGACGCGGTCGTGTCACTGATCCGCGGCCAAGCACAGTCTATACGACGAGGGCGTGGTGGGCTATCTCCTGGCGGTTAGATCAGGCGACAAATAAGCAGGTATACAGGTAGGGTGGGATGGCGTAGACAAGGCGCTGTGAGTATGCCTGCATGTGAAGTGGCCACGGCCTGCTCATAGCTCCTCGCTTGATAAGCCAAGGAGATTGGAATGAGGCTGAGACGGCTCATCGCTTCATCCGAGTTGGAAGCAGCAAACACCTGAACGCATTAGGCCAGGCCTAGGGAGAAGGGCTGGCTTGGATCTGTAGATAACAATTGGCGAGGCAGAATACTTCTTTCGCGAATCAGTCAGGTTTCATTTGACGCCTTTCCCCTCCAAGCTGTGAGAGCCGCTGCTACGGCCCGTTATGTGGGATGAGGAGGTTTCAGTTGTCAGGTTAAACAAAGCGATTTAACTGATTTAAGCAGGAGATTTGGGGAGAGGCGTCGGCGGGCAGAATCCAATGTTCCGCATCATGCTCAGCACGTGTAAAGTACCAAGTACAGTTGCTTAGACATCCGGCACGGAGGTGTATTCCACCAAAGGTGAGTTGAGTA
Organism: Xylaria bambusicola; assembly: GCF_022495145.1. Classification (NCBI taxonomy): domain Eukaryota; kingdom Fungi; phylum Ascomycota; class Sordariomycetes; order Xylariales; family Xylariaceae; genus Xylaria; species Xylaria bambusicola. Next base: position 389,078 of record NW_025953582.1, read on the forward strand.
GCTTGAGGGGCTAAGCAGGTCTCCTATGGCGGTTGCATATCGAAGATGCTGCAGCATTGCCTCACCACCAGCATGGCGTCTGTTCTAGAGAAACTCGAGACAACTAACACCGGACAAGGCAGATTTTCTACGCCATGAAGGCTACTATCCAGTATAAAAGAGGCGGTCATACCTGCTTGCCCTCTTTATTTTCGTCTCATACCCCTTTATTCAGTTCTTGATATATTGTTCTTGATTTGCCTGTTCTTATATTGAGTAGACGATATGTGCGAGTACTTCTTCCTTTTTCTCATTTCAGCCCAGACGTTGGGTACTCCATGCTCCAAGCAGCCTCCTAAGTAGTATAATATATTATTAAAAGAGTTATTACTACTATTTTATTCTTAATAAGTAAATTTCTATTCTTTCTATCCGTTTTATTTAATAAATATCACTTATAACAATAGGAGCTATAAAGCTAATAATAGTATAGCTTATTATAATTTAAAGCTTATTAAATGTATAAAGATATTAAAAGAATATATTATCTTATTAAAATTCCTTAAATATATAAAAATGCTATATAAGTAATTAATTAATTTAAAAACTCTTAAGGGGTATCTTTAATATATAATTAATTTATATCCTATATTATATTATAATTAATATACATTAAAGGGAACTTTAGAACGAACCCTTATCCCTTACCGAAAAAGATAATTTCATTCTAGCCTACCTATACTTAAACTTAAAGTTCAAAATCTATAAACACTAAAGGCTTTACAGCTAAGCTTATAATAAGGGTAGCCAGACATAAGCAACGCAACATTAAAGGATATTTTATAGCCCTTAAATATAGACTGCTTAATAATAAACATTTATAGTTTTATAGCTTATTATTAAATCCTTGGCTTTAAAAAGGCTTAACCTTTAAACTACCTAAATAATATATAGAACTTAATACGTCTCTATAAGTTAAAGGATTAGCGTAAACTAGATCTCTTAAAGTATTTAGCTTCCGAAATCAGTCTCGTATGCCGGGATTTAAATTACAAATCTTTAATAACTTACTTAAAGCTTAATTAATCCTTTAATAGTATCTCGCAAACTAGTTAGGAACTAATAGGTCTTCGAAGGTATTACTATATAAAAATCTTAAGTTTCTCTTACTATAATGCGTGGAATATGGAGGAAAATTTAAAGCAATAGGTAATAAGCCCAGGCTTATAAATAATAGTTTAATAGATTTTTAAGGCGGATCTGCCCCATACCACTCGATAGGTATAAGCAGTTATGTTGAGAATTTTTTTAGGTTGCAGATAACGATAAAGAATCCAATCAGGGGTTATCTAGAATACTGTAAGGGGGCTATTCCAATTAGGTGAAATAGGATTTTAGTTAATAAGTTAACCCCCCCTGCCATGGGCCAACGCCTCATAGGCCATAAAGCCCACCAACCACCTCCAATTAATTGAAGCCGTAAATATTAACGAATTCGATTGCAATCGTTAATTGCAATTGTTTTTAACTAAAATATAATCTTCTACTTCTGTTAAGTCTTCTAGCCGGCTGTCTCCGGCCCAATTTAGCACATTAAAAATTATAACCTAATATATTAATAACGATTGTAAAATATATTAATAGCTATAAGTGATAAGTGCGCGTGATAGCTGTAGGCAATTATACCAGCTGTTTAAAGCTGTGGTAGCTGGTGCTTATATAATCCACACGGGATCCCGTAAAATATTATATACATGGGATCCCGTGTCTGTATTGGGCCCCCATCTCCAATTGAGGCAGCGTAGTGCCGCGGATCACTGTCCAGTTAGGCCCATCCTGCGACCGTGAGAACAGCAGGTTCGTAACAGACTCATCCTCACTATCGATGTAATTAGAATCAATATCGAAACCACCTATGGAGACTTGTTTATTGCTGTCAAGCTCGTCGGTGAAGACCTCATCGTCCCCAGGCTCGGTGGGCGGTTAATGCTAGAATGAACATTCAACCTTTCTCTCTCCTTACCCTTGTTGTTCAGTCAAGTCATCACCTCCCCAAATCCCTAGAACAAAGAATTCATGACACTCGTAACGCAGAAAAGCTAGACAGCAAAAAAAGAAAAAAAAAAGTTAGCTTTATGGTAGGGCTAGGGTAGGTAAGCAAAGAGAGTACCTACTGCCGGCGATCTCTTAATGTTTCGTATCATTATCGAAAATGCTACTGACCCGACGCCACTTCTTATCTAACTTCTGTAATGTATCTTTACGGAAGGAGCTAGGATTTATAAGCATGAGATAGACTATAGGGTTAAGAAAAGGTCGCAAGGTGCATTACCTTTTATAGAGCTTAACCAATGCCGTTTCCTGAGTTATATATCAGTACCCATTTAATTTGTCCAACTCCTCCGTTAGTTCTTCGTTTAACTTTTATATTTCTTTAAAGGTGTTTCCGCCTTTTTCTATGATACGCTACATTTCAGCGGTGTAGGCGTAGTTAAGCTTTTTTAATATATTATCCAGCTTTACGTTGATGGAACCTGTGTACAATATACGGGGGATCGGGCTGTGGAGGCATAAGATGGCCGTATTGTAAAAGGTGGCCAGCATAGTCCCTAGGTTGCGGAACTGATTTAGCTCAACCTACGCATTACATTCCTAACTTATAGGTGCGGCCTACCTGTATATCCTTTAAATGCTTAAGGTCCTAACTTTATATACCTTATGGAAATTATCCTTAAGTTATACTAGTTCCTTTATAGGGAAGATCCTAAGTAATAGCTAATTCTTAAGGTGCTTTATAAAGATAATAATTATTATTAACTTTTTCCCTATAAACCTAAGCTTATTAATTATAAGATCTATCTTCTTAAACTATCCTATAGCAATGAGCGGCTGTAAGGGTTAAGGTTAAAATTTTAAATTCTTTATTGGATTATAAAGCTTAAAAAGCTTTTGCCCTTAAAAATGCCATTCGTTTAAGAATTATTAAAAATATAACAGGCGTTCCGGGGCATTAAAGACCACTTATTTATAAAGTCCAACTAATGTTAACCCGTTTACAGCAGCATTTATTAGATATGCTTAACGTAGGAGGAATCGATGGAGGACTTTAAGGAACTTATCCTTAAATTTATATAGTTTAACCTAGGATTTAAAGGAGTAAGGAATGATATAAACCAGCTCTATTAAGGAAAATGCATTAGTTTTAACTATATATATAAAAGGAGGAAAGGAGAAAAGAAAGTTAATATATTAAATATAAAAGTTAAAAGAGTATTTATATAACGCTTTATATATATAAATGTATTATTCTTAATGTTTTTAAATATTTTTTATATTATTATACTTAGAGTTATAAAGCCTTTTACTTTAAGGCCCTCAGTTATGCTGCGCTTAAGGATAGCTTTATTTTAATAGAATTAACTTAACTAAGGGGGGTAGGCCCTTCGCTATATCCATGCCATCTTAGGCTAAGAGAAGGCCTTACTAAACCTTTTTATAAATAAAGTAGATGGTAGGTAATGCAGTGCTCGTTATATAGACCACTTAAATAAGAGGTAAAAGAAGAAGAGTAATAAAGAAAAGATGGCCATCGACACGCGGGACCAGCTCTGCTTTTATAGTAAGGAGATCAGGTAGATCTAGAACCTAAAGGTGCTATCCTCGTCATTCCTACAGCCCCCCACTCCAGGAGGCAACCCTCCCAAGAGTAGGGGGTAGTAATTCCTTTATAAACCTACAATTTTCCGGAGGTATAACTTCTTAATGTGGAGGTTATTATTAATATACTAGAACATAAACGGTATGCCTTATTTAAGCTATATATAACCTTAAATAAATAAAAGAAGAAAAGAAGGTTATAGGATTAATTATATAATATAATGTTTTATTGCTTTAAATTACTATTTAGTCTTATTATAATAAGTAGTTAAGGCTAATGTAGTATATTCCATTTAAAAGAGTGGTCCTAATAATTAATAGGTTAATTAATAGTATAACCTAATAAGAAATTAAATTAACTTTAACAGATATAATTATATTAACTATAACTTTAAGAAAGGATAGTTACTATGCTGGACTACAGCATATAACGGACCTATCATACCATAGTATAAGGGCTTGTTGGGGTTCTTGATTTGTAGGTAATACCAGGAACAACGGCGGTTGTCCGTTAACGAGGTTTAGAGGTACTCCCACCACTATACATCAATAGGAGTCTTGGATAGAGTGCAATGAGTGTATTAGTGCGTAGTGGTCTTAAGTTAATAGCTAAAGAACAGAACTAAAAGAGTGACTAAATACAGGAATAGATGAGATTATATAGATAAAGGAAATGACGGTTTTGTGTCTTCTTATGTTACTGATCTTAGTGATCTATATGATCTATAGCAGATCACTTAGATCACTTAGATCACCTCATCACGTGACCCGGGGTCGTGTCTCCAACTTAAGCACTTATGCAACATAGTGGCAGGGAGTCTCCTTCAGTCAGGCCTGTTCTGCGACCGTGGGAACGGCAGGTTCATAACAGGCAGAACGTAATAAGAGCGTTATTTAGAGTGGTTGTTCTCAATTTCCTCGATGTTGAGTTGCTCATGTTAAAGGTTGTAGAAATGCCCAAGGGATTGCATATTGGTTCCGTCTCTCGAGACAGCTCAGATGGGGAAAGCGCTAGCAAAGGTGTTGCAAGGGGAATCATGGCAGTGAATATGGGCGGACCGGTCAGTGGCGAGTTCTGGCCCAAGCTGGATAGTAAGGCATCATATCGGTCGGTCCCCGGTGGACGCGTCGCTAGCCCCTGAGCTACCTTCCAAACGAAACAGAATATTTACACTTTAAAGATTCACTAAATTTCGATGTAGTGTATGGGAAAGCCAGGGAAGATAACCATTTGGCTGCTGTAAAGTATTGTTTTTAGTTGAACATTGTTCCTGGTTAAACTTACTCCGAACGGCTGAGAACCTTGACATTGTTATCAATTGAGGCTATGGGTTGGCCATTTCCAAACAATATAAATGCTAGCAGCTATCCTTCGAAGGGACCAGCTCTGGGCGTTAATATATAAGCCTCTAACATCCTCCGTGTGTTTGGTAGCAAAACTCGGTCATGGATGCTTCTCTTCTAATTATCCTAAATATAACCCTGTACTGCATACTTTATATGTCTCCACCTACGTTTAATATACCTTCATCGCATCACTCTAGCTGTAGAGAACAACAGCAGCTAGGGCGGCAGGTTGGCTGTTCACAGCATCTCTGACGACACATGGGGCAATCTCGAGATCCATGCTCTCGTAGGGATAGTAAGCACTCCTTACAGAAGAGATGTCCTATCGGTGTGTTAAAAGAGAACAGGTAGGGTATAAATGTAGTAGAAGTTACGTATTACATTTTCGCAGTCTTGTTGGCTTTTGCAACATATCCAGACAAATGCTACAAGGGTTATATATGCTGTGAATTTTAATTGATTTCTGGTATACAGAGAAGACGTGCCCGGGAACCCTATAATGCGCTATATTTTGTACAGGAAAACAATCTTCACAGGTAACCTATGCATATAGTTAGTCAAAGAATTAAGATTTCGTAATAAGAACTTATACATCCGCACCTGCTGTATGCTGTAGCCCGCGATTCTTCAATGGGCCTGTTGCAGACGAGACAAGATGGCTTGCACAGCTGAGGTGAGATTCTATGTTTGTGTATCCACTGGGCTATGTCATTGGTTTCGCGTAGTATGCGAGAAAAAGTACCCTGAAGCGCCGAATCGAGTTGGCGGGCGGCCCGGCTCACGGTCTCCTGGTACGCTTTGCAGTCATTCTCCATCTCTTGGAGGATGGTCCGGACAATTCCGGGGTGATCAGTAAGCTCAAAGGCTCTGTGAAAAAGCAGGCCATTTGGCTCAACCTTTTTAAATTCCTGAGACACGACCCGATCAATTAATTCCTTAATCGCGCTCTCAGAAGAGGCGTGGTTGGGCGAACTGTTTGACATCTGCAACAGTGTTCAGAGGACGAAGATGTGGTCGTGAGTCTACGAAGGTGTGAATGTATGGGAGAGAGACGCGGTATTTATATGCTTTCTCGGTAAGGCTATTAAAGGGGAGCTTAGACTTTACCTCTATTTGGCTGTTGGACATGGTACACCTAGTAATATTACACCTCGGGCGGAATGACACTCCTAGTCTTGCCCTGTCTCAGGGAGCGCTCGATTTCTTCGCTGGCTGCAGTATAATGCTGCCTATATGTAGTTGCCTGATTATTTTCATCTGATAAGGGAATTGCCGTATCGTGGCCGAGGCTATGTTTTACTACTTACAGTTTAGTTGCTCCTAAGCAAAGGCGTCACGATAGCGAAGAAAACAGTGTCCCTTATGAGACGCGTACTGTCTCTCTTGGTCAGCCCTGACCTTCTGCGCAGGAACTCTGTCCTCCATTTAGCTTTTTCGTACCTTGGGAAGACTTCCTTTTAGAGACAAACGGCGATATCACCGATATATGATCAACCTATAAAGCTTCTCTCTCAGTCGGCAACTCCGTTTCTACGTCTACATCTCCCTCTTTAGCGAATCTGCCGAAGACGCACGCAAAGACGCAAAGCTCCGGGCCAGCCAGTCGGAAGGTGACGATACGGTCGACGTAGAATCCCCCCCTCGACGAAGGTGGCTATGACTTGTCATGTGGTTCTGACACTTACACAAGAAGAGCCATAACTGCACCCGCTATACATTTAGGGGTTTTCTTTATACGTACTATAGGGAAAGTGAAAATCATCTAACAAGGGCAGGTGTTCCGGGGCCACATAGGACTCAGTGCAAGGCGACAAAAGCAACGTGACGGGTTCTTTATATAGCGAGGAGATCTTATATATCTGGCTACTCCTTAACCTGAGTTTCTCTACTATTAACTCCCAATATTAAACTATTATCTCTAAGCCTAGGCTTATCACTTATACTTTTATATTTTCCTTTATATTTTACGTATCATTATAAAAAAGCCTTAAAATCCTTATATAATAATACCTTTAAAGATTTATTAATTCTTAATTAATATATAAAATACTATTTAAGGATTAATTAAGCTTTAAGTAAGTTATTTAAAATTTATAATTTAAATTCCGGTATATAAGATTAATCTTATATATTATATACTTTAAAAGATTTAATTTATATTAATCCTTTAACTTATATAGATGTATTAAGTTTTATATATTATTAAGGTTTAAAAGTTAAGCCTTTTTAAAGCTAAAAACTTAATAATAAGCTATAAAACTATAAATCCTTAACATTAAGCAATTTATATTTAAAGGCTATAAAATAACTTTAATTATTACATTAATTTATATTTAATTACTTTAATTATAAGCTTAATTATAAAGCCTTTAATATTTATAAATCTTAAACTTTAAATTTAAATATAAATAGGTTAAAATAAAATTATTTCTTTTTATAAGGTATAAAGGCTTATTTTAAAGTTCCCTTTAATATATATTAATTATAATATAATATATATTAAAGAATAATTATATATTAAAAATACCTTTTAAAAGTTTTTAAATTAATTAATTATTTATATAATATTTTTATATATTTAAAAAATTTTAATAAAGTATTATATTCTTTTAATACCTTTATAAATTTAATAAACTTTAAATTATAATAAGCTATACTATTATTAACTTTAAAGTTTTTATTATTATAAATAATATTATATTAAATAAAATAGATAAAAAGATTAAAATCTTACCTTTTAAATATAAAATAATAATAATAAATCCTATAATAATATATTATATTACTTAAAAGGTTAAAAGTAAGGATAGTTTTTTTATAGCTTTATTATAAATCTTTAAAGGCTTAAATGCTATTAAGATATATAAATAATAATAAAATACTATAATAATAATTAAGGACTAATATATAAATTGTATTTTAAGAATTATCTTTAATTAATAAGCTACCTTTTACTTTATAAATCTTAGCTTAATAAGTTATATTTATAATTAAATATTAAATCTTTTATACCTTTATAAAAAGAACACTGCTTTAAAGGCTATTTATATATTAATAAATAATTAACTTATAATTATAATTAAAGCTATATTAAAATATAATTAAAATGTTTAATATAAATAATTCATTTATATTCTTAACCTACTTACCCTTCCTTTATTTTATCCTAAATTAAATATTAATATATAGTTAGCCTTAATAACCTTTAAAGTTAAAAGGTTTATAAGAATTATTTAATTAAAATTAAGCTTTATAAAAACTGCTATATAAATATATAACCCAGGCTATAAAATTAAAAATAAAGTAAAGTCTTTATTTTACCTTAATAAGTAGAACTTAAATTCACTTAGCTTTAATATAGGCTATATTGATTTATAAAAGTTTAAGTCTTATATTTAACTATATTATTATTAATTTAACGCATACTTAAAGAAAAGGACTATGCTTACTACTAGGCCATTATAATATAACGTTAAGGGGAGAGATATAAAGGCTAACTATATAGTTTTAATAAGCTTTCTTTTTAATCTCCCTTACCTTTGCTATAATTATAGCTATAACCTAAGCTATTATAGGGCAGGTTTAACATTTTAACCCCTATTACCCCTATTACTACTACCTCTTTTACATTATATTCCCCTTATTAATTAATGCTATTATTATATTATAATAGTTATATTTTAAAAATATACTTTTATATTAAGATTTATTTATAATAATAATTATAATAATAAAATAAAATAAAATTAAACTTAATTATATTTAAAGTACTCTTAATAATTTTAAAATTACTTCTTAAGATTCTACTTCTAAGGAAAGCAACGTTGGTCCTAATTAGGAAGCAACAATGTAAACTATTATAGGTGTTAAAACCCCACCATATAGCAATAAGCTTAGGAGGAGGGGGCGGGGTCCTTCCTTAAAACCTATTTAACCGTTTACCTTTACCCCATGTTCCCGGAAACAGCTTTACTAATGATAGGCAGCTAAAGCACATACCCCCTAGTAAGGCCCGGGTAGTCTACAGTCTTGGCGCTAAAACCACCGGCCTAGGGCAGCCCAAAACCAGCGAGAATAGTACCGCGGGACAGAACAGTGTCTGTCTCATAGCTATAAATGTGCGCCGTATAGGTGACCTGGAATAGTATTAGGCCTTTTTCATTATAGTAAACTAGTTATAATTTTGCTATATTAAGAATTTAATAGCTGCTAGCTTTATAATATACCCTCCCCTTCCCTTTTAATATAACTTTAAAGACTTTATATTTTAAAAATGCTTAAATATAGGTTTTAAGGTAAGCTTATTTTAAAAAGAATAATCCTCTATTTATATTACAATATATAGCTTATACTTTATCCTTTTCTATAAGGAGTATAGGATCTTATTAGGTAATAAAGATATAATGCTGCTAGCAGGGCTCCCATCGCGTATATCAGCAACGCCCTCTCTAATGGTCCGGCCAGGTAACGAGAAATTAGATCCTAAGCATGTTTCTTGTTCTCACTGGGCTTACTTGTCTTTGCATCGTGAGCCCTGTGAGTAGTCACGTGGCCTAGCCCCTCCCGGCTGTGGTCTGCTTCCTTGTCCGACCCTAATCCTTTATTGGGTCGTTCCTTGGACACTTGGTCTGTCCTTGGGCCGGCTGTTGGTTGCCTTATAAAGATAGGACGCTGAAACTTAGGTGCTTTAGGTACCTCGGACTGCAATATCTCCCATTCTATCTTCCGCAGCTTTAACTGGAGGTCGTTACCGAGCTTGGCCTCGCCCGTATTGGTTGGGGCCTCGGCTTCATGACCAACATGCAGTATGCAAGGTTTCTATTTAGGTTAACTTTCTAAGCTTCCAGTCATTTAGATTAGCTAGAGAGGCCTTACAATACTATCTCTAACAGGCGGGAAGTTCTCGTCCAGCTCTTTCTGGAATATCTTATAGTCCCCATTTGTCTTATCTTGGACAATCAAAGCAACCCTAAGGTTATATCGGTCGGCATAGTCCATAATCATACTTTATAATGAATTAGCCTGCATTTTGCGCCTAAGTTTGGGTGGGTCGCTCATTTTGGCTGTGCTTTTGACGTTTAAAAGGGAGTAGGGTGTTGTGAGAAGTGCTTGGAATGTCTGAGGGAACTATGAGGTCTGTTCTCTTATCTTGCTCCGCGACGGTGACTCCCTTTTTATAGCTATTCTACCCCTATATTCCTTTGTGTTCGGCATCCACTTCAAATTGTGCCTAGTTGCTTTGCCTGAATGTTGGCCTTTACCATGCAGGGAGGAGATTTTATAAACCGTTCTTTGTCCAATCGCTGTTACTACTAAGGGAACATGGTTTGAAAATCAAGGGCTGCGGACGTATAGCCGCTTGATTTGTTAAACGTACGTAATAATATATAGCTAAGTTGACTATGCTGTATTAGTTTAATTTATTAACAATCTAGCAACCCGTAATACGCCTCTTTTCCCGTCCGAGCTAGCCCCGCTCCGTGTAGTCACACCTTTGGCGCGTATGGCGATGGGCTGGGTGGCTTGGACTCCGGGCCCGGCACCCATTTATAGTTACCCACCCTAACGCATATCCTATTAAGGGCTTAATGCTAGAAATACGGCCAATAATCCTATATTGGATTTCTTTTACAGGAGCACTTATCTTATAGCTATGTATAGTTCTTCGGCGGATTCCGTTGCTCCTTCAAATATACATTTATTCACCACCCCTCCCTCAGTCCCCATAGCACAGCATCATTAACAACCTATATCGTTATCTAACCCTCTTTTTAAAGGAAAGGCTCTTTTCCCACTATAACACTACCCTAAGGAGGCGCGTCACGCGCAACAATATACTATTCGTTAAGGGTAAATGCTGTTCATATAAAGTGGAATATACCTCCCTCTACCGAAGAGACTAATAGGTCTAATAGGTTTTTACTATCATTTTTTGATGAGCATAGGGTTGCCCACTTTACAGAAGTGGAATGTTTTAACGAGCTATGCGAAAGCTCCCCTTCAGCCGTATATAGCCGACCACCTACAACGTAGACCATCACAAGGTCTATCTTCTCCGGGGAGCCATACCCATCTTGCAGCAATACACACAGATGAAATAATGCCCAAATCCATGGCGACATAGTCTACTAGCTCCCAAAACCTCTTTTCACTATACTAGGAACGCGATAATAAAGAGCCATCTATAAAAGTATATAAGAGGCCATTTAACTAACAAGGAACGACCAGGTTCCACCCCTATGAACTAAAGGCAATAGTTAATGTACCATTAATAAGGTAGTTTAGGAAAAGGGGGGCAGGAATCTTCTACCCACCAAGATTTATCCTCTGTGGAGAGAGAAAAGCTATGTAGCGTACCACCCGAAACGCAGTACACATATAGGCTTACCCGTATTAATATAGCTGCTAGGCCGGACACGGATGAGTCGTTAAGCATAGCTGTGTTGGGAAGTAGCTGGCCCTCAGACCAAGGCTTGGAGACATGGTCGTTTCTCATCGTCTGCCATGTTTCCAATCGATGGGCCGGCCGTTTTCGACGAAGCTGATAAGCTATCCTTCCTTTCGAACGCTATATAGACAAGTCGAGATGCGCATCCGGCAAAGGCTAGGGACTATGGTATAGGTGTCCAGGCAATAGGGCAGCTACCGTTTATTAAGGTGGAACGTAGTGCGGACTTTACAAACAACCTACACCCAGACTTCTTCCCACAGATGTTTCCGACGCTTTTCCCATAGGGCAAAGGCGGCCCTAAAATAATAACTAATCTGAATTACTATCTATATAACTCTATAAAGCCCACCTGCAACCACTCGCTCACCTCTTAAGCTAAATATATATTGTAACAATATAGCGAACGATTTATAACCTATCTGGTTTTTTATTTCTTAATATTTAACATCCTATTAAAATCCTTTAACCGTTACATTAATATAATCTATATATTAAAGCGCTTTTTTAATAAGGTAAAATAGGTTTATATAAATTTAACATTAAACTAATTAAATAAATTAAAAAAAAAATACAAGGGATAAAATTTATAACTAATTTAAATATAATACTTTTACTTTATAAGCTATTTATTTTTAATTATATATAATTACTTTTTAATAAAAATTAACTATTAATATAAAGGAAAATATAAATACTTTATATTTAAATAAAAATATTTATTATATAATTTATAATTAACTTTAATAATATTAATAACTTTATAAAAATAAAACTCTTTACTTATAAACTTTATAACTATAATAAGGTTAAAGAGCTTTTAATTAATTTATTAAAGAAATATAATAAGATTACTTTTAATATTATAAATTTAATTAGTTCTATTATCTTTTTTTATTAAAAAGTCTTTTTATTTTTTAATAAATATATTAAAATAAGTTAAAAATTAATATTTAAAAAAATTAACCATTATTATATAATAATAAAAATAAATAACTATAATAGTTTATATTTATATAAACTCCTTTAACTTAATAGGAATATATAATTATTATTTTTAATTAATAATATAATTAACCTTAATAAAAAAGAATACTATATTAATATAATCCGTTATATAAACTTTATCTTTTATAAATATTTAAATAAAAAAGTTAAAAAAGTAATATAGTAAAATAAAAAGCTAATTTATTTAATTAAGGAAATAATAAATAATATTAACGCTTTTATATTAATCTTTAAAAATAAAGCTAATTATATTATATACTATTATTAAATTTATTTTTATACCTATATATATATTAAGTACTCCTTAAAGGCGTTTACTTAAAAAGGGTTAAACCGATATAATAGGATAGTATACCAATTTAAGGCATCTTGGAAAATTGTTAAATAAACTAAATTTATAAATAATAGCTTATTTGAAATCCACCAAAACTATCCATTGGTTAACCAATATAATAAAGCAATAGCGGTTAGCCTCCGCTATAACCACAACATCTTGCTTATCTTAATTAAAATTAAAGGCCTTGCTATAGTGTTTTACATCGATTAATTAATTGATTAATGATTTTTAACGTAGGGACTGTCCCTATTTAAAGCAAACCACGCCTCCCAAAGCCATACATTGTAGGGTTGTGGAGGGTTCTATAAAATTAAACATTACATTTCAGTGCCACGCACGTGCCCATCCACGCTGTTGTGGGGTCTAGGTCTTTCCAACCTGTCCTTTTCTGCCTCTTTTATTTATTATCTCGGGCATATCCTTTTAAAGAAGTTGGTCTTCTCCATAAACCTCGCCCATTCCACGCTCTCCTCCCCTAGAAATGTTGAGGAAGCTGCCCTCGGTGTCCTTGTAGGTAGCAGCCTGTTCCCTCGCAGTCGTCCGTAGAAGAAGATATGCTGAGGGGCTTTTCTTTCCCCACAGCTGCAATGATTATTCGAGTTAGCGTGCTGGAAGCGTTCGTGGTATTAAGCAAAGTCACCGTGCCTGGATCGCGCTGCCAATAGCCTGTGTAGCGTTGGTCTTTTAAACAAGGCTAATGTTACGAACTTACCGTTCCCACGGTCGCAGGACGGGCCTAACAGGAGGAGGGGTCTCGGTCCTGGTTGGACTCCAACTCGCGGTCACGTGACAAGTATGGATCTTAGGATCTCTTGATCTGTTATAGATCCATAGATCCAACAGATCCAGGGTACACCGGTACTCTATGATGGCCTCAATCACTGTTATTTCCTATGTCTATATAATCGCATGAATTCCTGTATCTAGTCACTCGTTTAGTTCTGTTCCTCAGCTATCAACTTCTTAAGACCGCTGAGCACCAATATATTCATTACATTCAATTCCTTCCAAGACCCCTATTGATGCACAGTGGTGGGAGTACCTATAAACCTCCCTAACGGACCACCGCTGTTGTTCCTATTGTTACCTGCAAATCAAGACCCCGGACGAACCAATCATACTATAGTATAATAGGTCCGTTATAAGACAGTGTTACGAACCGATAAAGGAACGGCCTGTTGAAAAGATCCACTACTACAGAATGCCATATATTCTACAACGAAATCTAACTTAACCAATGGACACGACTATAGGTCGGCCAAGTACGTAAAAAGATTCCCTATACGTAACAGCAATTCTAAAACTAACTTAATCCTATAATTTAATTTTAGGGGGGGGCTACTTCTATAATATTAACGCTTATCTTTATTTATTACCCTTAAAGGAATAAATTAAAAAATAAAATAGTTTAAAAAGTTTTACACCCTTTTCTTTATATAACTATAATATTAATAAATATATTATATTAAGGACTTAATTTAACTTAATATATTTAAAAAGTTAAGCATTAATATAAGTATTATAAATTATATTAAAGTTTTAAAGGTTTAAATAAAAGGTAACTTATTAAATTTAAATATCTTTATTTATAAAGTATTAAATTTAAGGATAAAGCTTAAATAACTTTTAATATTATTTTATATAATTAATAATAAAATAAAGCTATTAATATTATAATTAAATCTTTTAAAGAATAGTTATTTTATTAAATGTTTTATTTAAACCTATAAAGTTAATTATATTACCCTTAAATAGATTTTTAAATAGTTAAATAATATAATTATATTATTAATTTATAATTAAATATAATTTATATAATAAGAGGTATAATAAATTATCTTTTAATAATTAAATTAAATAATAAATAAATAATTATAAATAAAGTTAAATAATATAAATAAAGCATTATAAATATATTTATTTATAAAGTAATTATAACTTACCTATAGCTTTTTATTTAATAAATTAAAGAAATTAAAATAAGGTTAAAATAATTTATTACTTTATTTTAATTAAATATAATAAATATTTAAATATATTAAATTAAGCTTAAAGAAAAAAGCTAGTTTAAATTTATAAATAATTATAAATAAAGTAAAATGCTTCTTTTATAAATAAATTAAATTTTATTTAATTCCTTTTCCTTTTAAGCTATAAAAGCTATTAATATAACTTATTATATATAAAATAAAAAGTTTTTAATTATTAATTTAAATAAAATAACTTAATTAATCTTAATAAAAAGTTTAAAGAAAAGGGTTAATAAATAAAATTTAATACTTTATATTATATTTAATATATATAAAGTATTAAATATAATTATTTAAATATTTAATATAAAAGTATATTTTTTAAAATAAATTAAATAACTTAAAAGATTAAATAAATCTTTTATAATAGTTATATATAAAAAATATTATAATATTACTTTATTATTAATATAATATTTATTTTAAAAAAGTTAAAATAATTAATTATAAATAAAGTAAAATTTTTATATTATAAAGGTTATAATATAAAAGGGGGTAATTATATTTATTTCCCCTTCTTTTTATTTTTATTTTATATTCCCTTTATTTAACTTTTAATATATTATTTTTTATTTATTTATTTTTATATTAAATAAATAATATATTATTTTTTATTTATTTATTTTTATATTAAATAAATAATATATTTAATAATTTATCCTTTCCTTTTTTTTATTTTAATTTAATTATTAAATATTTAATTCTTTAAATAGCTTTTTAAATAATATAATATATTATTATAAAATTTATTATTATTATTTTATATTTAAAAGGTAAATTTTTATTCTTTTTATTTATTTTATTTAATAAAAAACTATTTATAATAATAATAACTTTAAAATTAATAATAATATAGCTTATTATAATATAAAATTCCTTAAATATATAAAGGTATTAAAAAAGTATATTACTTTATTAAAATTTCTTAATTATATAAAAATATTATATAAATAGCTATTTAATTTAAAAACTTTTAAAGGGTATTTTTAATATATAATTATTCTTTATTATATATTATATTATAATTAATATATATTAAAGGGAACTTTAAAATAAACCCTTATACTTTATTAATATAAATAATTTTATTTTAATTTATTTATACTTAAACTTAAATTTTAAAGTTTATAATTATTAATATTAAAGGCTTTATAGTTAAATTTATAATTAAAATAATTAAATATAAATTAATATAATAGTTAAGGATATTTTATAACTTTTAAATTTAAATTATTTAATAATAAGGATTTATAATTTTATAATTTATTATTAAATCCTTAACTTTAAAAAGGCTTAACTTTTAAATTACTTTAATAATATATAAAACTTAATATATTTTTATAAATTATAAAATTAATATAAATTAAATCTTTTAAAGTATTTAACTTATAAAATTAACTTTATATATTAAAATTTAAATTATAAATTTTTAATAATTTATTTAAAACTTAATTAATTTTTTAATAATATTTTATAAATTAATTAAAAATTAATAAATCTTTAAAAGTATTATTATATAAAAATCTTAAATCTTTTTTATAATAATATATAAAATATAAAGAAAAATATAAAGAAATAAGTAATAAATTTAAACTTATAAATAATAATTTAATAGATTTTTAAGGTGGATTTATTTTATATTACTTAAAAGGTAAAAGTAATTATATTAAAAGTTTTTTTAATTTATAAATAATAATAAATAAATTAATTAAAGTTTATTTAAAATACTTTAAAGGGCTCCTCTTATTAAATAAAATAAAATTTTAATTAATAATTAATATAAATAAAAATTTTAAATAAAATTAATAATTAAAAACTTAACTTAAAGAATAATTAAATATATAAAATTTTATTATTATATATAAAATTAAACTTAAACATTTAATATTATTTTTATAAAACCTATTATATTAATCTTTAAAATTATAATATAAATATTAAATTACTTTAATTAAATTATATTTAAAGCTTTAATATTCCTTTAAAAAACCTTTTTAACTATATTATCTTTAAAGCTACCTTTTATTATTCCACTTTTTAAATATAAATAAAAAAGCTTTATTTATTAATAATAAAAGATATAAAGTAATTTAATAATATAAACCTATTTATTTATATATTATATTTCTTTATATTATAATAAATTTTATTAATATATTTATTAGCTTTTAAAGGTTATAAAATATATATAATAATATAATAAACTATTAATAATTAAAGTATTAAAAGTTTAATTATTTATTTAAAAGTAAAATAAAGCTTATAAGTTATAGGAAGCATTAATTATTAAAAGAAATAATCTTTAAAAATATATATTTTAATTATATAAATATAATCTTTATTAGGAATAGGTTTAAAATAAATTTAAAAATTATTAAACAATTAATAAAAATAATAAATAAAGGTAAAAGTAATATATAATTAATTAATTTTAAAGCTTTAAATAAAATTTATAATATTAATATTAAATATATTAAATATTATAAATATAAATTATTTAAAAGTATTTTAAATTAAGATTTAATTTAAAAGATTATTTAAATAAAAGATATATATTAATTTACCCCTTTAATTTATTTTTATAAAGGAATATAATAAGATATATATTATTTTAAATTAATTTAACTTAATTAAATTATTTATTATTAAATTATTATTATTATTTTAAAAGCTATTTAAAGTATAATATTAATTTATTACTTTAATTAAATTAAATCTTTATAATATTATATAGTAATAATAATTATAAATAAAATAATATCTTTAAAAAATAAATAATTAAGGTTTAATTTTAATATATTATTACCCATTATAACTTTATACTTTTTAAATTATAAAATATAAAGTTAAAAAAAGCTATAATATTCTTTTTATTAAAGCTTTTACTATAAAATATTAATAATTAATTAATAATTATAATAGTTAAAGTTATAATAAAGCTTTATTAAATAAGAAAAAGTTATTAAAAAGATATTTTATAAAGTTAAAAAACTTAATATATATATTTTTAAAATTAATAAGTTTATTCTTATTAATTAAAAGATTAACTGCTTTAAAAAAAAGTATAAAAAGTAGTCTTTAAATTCTTAAAAGAATAAATATTTATAAGTAAAATAAATAAGCTAAGGATAGCTATAGTTATTAATAGATATACCTATATTAAAGTATTAATAAATATTATAGAATTTATAGTTAGCATTATTATATAGCTTTATCTTTAAAGGAGGTAGGTATAAAGAAAAGAAGTTAAGGATATCTTTAAGTGACGATTGGTGGCGGTAAAGGGGCGCTGCTACTTTTTTCTCGTTCAGCTTTAAAGATCTTAGGTGGTGGGAGCTTAAAATAAGCACAAAGGATTAAAAGGTGAGCTGACGCTTAAAAAAGGGAGAAAGCAATCAATACTTATAAAAACGAGCACGCAATATATATATATATATATATTAGAGGGAGCACTAGGGTCGGCAACTTGGGTTGCTCTACATATACTTTTAGATCTGCCCTAGGTACGAACTTACAGGGCGATGCAGGTATACTAACTGGCCCAACGAGGTGCATTGCGAGGCAACAAACGGGGTCTAGCGCATTGGTGACGACGCTCTGCGCGCCAGGAGCTCCGTGTGCTTTGGCTCGAGGTAACCCCTGTCGATTCAACACGACATTACCAATAAGGTCATGTGCTAACGCGCTTTAGACGCGCCCTTTATTCCTCACCCCTCCTGCGTAAACGCTATCCGACCTTTTGCTGCATCACGTCTTGGATCCGCATTTTAAACGGAATAAAAATGGCCAAGTCTACTGGTATATCGGGCAGTGCCCAGCAGACGCAAATCGTCAAGCTCGAAGCTCTCGACGCGTCACAGTCGTATTTCTCTCAAGTTCCGAACTTTAGGCCAAACGATGACGCTGGCTTCGAGGAAGAGTTCGGCCGTTTCGCTTCATCATAGAATATAACCCCTGGCTCAAGTGCCTGGCGGCAGCAACGCATAAAGGCAATTCGCCGTAAGTCATTACTATGGTCTTATTATGTGCCAGCTACTAGTTTATAATAGATGGCGTCGTTTTTCTTATTATTCTTTCAATAGAGCTTATGCAGTTTTATGGCAATTGAGCAAGTATTTAATTTAGTTTAATATAGATGAGGTGATATTTCATTACTCGCAACAAGTCAAACCCGAGGACGATGAAGTGAGCGACAACGACAAGGTTAAGAAAGAGGACGGCGCTCCAGCCCGCCCTAGCAAAAAGAAGCGGGCACAGCAGAAGCTCTAGGTATACCAGAACATGTGCCGCGAAGTTGGCCTTGAACCGCTCGATACGATCAATGGATGCGTGGCGAATCTGAAAAGCAAGCTGGTGAATATTGTCGACTATATCGACGCTAAGCGACGCGGCAGCGCGGTTGTGGTGTGGGAGCCGGAGAAGTTTGAAGACTTCAAGCGCTACACGCTCGCCGCCGACAAGCGAATCGACCAAAAGGAGGCTAGAAGAGGGGATGGTTTCCTCGCAGCTCTGCTACAAAATCTCAGAGGCTCAAACGCTGCTAAGACGTATAAACGGCGGCGGGATGCTGCAGCGATGGCCAGGGACCAGTACACAGATCGCGTCTCAGGGGACATCTCTGGTCAGCGGGCTACAACAAAGCCGTTCGCCGTCAAGCAAGAATTATCCTTGGGTGGCATGGACAAAAGCGTTAGACGGAACTGCGAAGTGATTTCCATCCATGGGTCGGAGTCTGACTTCACATCACCCGAGCGAAACCTCAAAGAGGAGTCGGTCGCGGACGGGAGATACGAAGTCTTTTCCATTCACAATTCAGAATCTAATTTCTCATCACCTGGCCGGACCATCAGAGAGGGCATTGCCAACATGCGTGCTGCAAGCCCTGCTAGCAGCATTGCGTCTTTATTGCCTGATGAGATCCCATGCTCCTCGCAGAAAAGGGTTAAGCGTAAGCTATATGCTGCGATATAAGTGGAGGATCGTTCTCCCTAAGACGAGCTCGCCTCAAGACCTGCGTTTAAGCGTTTCCAAAATGCAAAGTCTTTCGAGTTGGATTGAGGGGGGAGGGCATATTGTAAAGCTGGCAGCCGTCGGATTCTTGATACAGCAAAATAATACCTAGTCTACTATAATAAAAAGGCCCAATACCATGCTCCTAGTTATAATTTTAATCATATATAAGCATTATTCATGTCTTATAAGGAAGGCCGCGGTTTAAAGGCTATACGTCCAAATTTGCATTCTTCCAGGTCACCCATACGGCGCACAATTATCGCCATAAGACACTACCCTGTCCCGCAGTACTATTCTTGCTGGTCTTGGCTGCCCTGGGCTAGTGGTTTTAGCGCTGAAACTGTAGGCTACCCCGGGCCTCACTAGGGTGGTTTCCTAGCACTCACCGGCCGAGGACAGTACTATCGGCTACTGCTGATATGCTAATATACCCCATACAGGGCATGTGCTTCGGCTGCCCGTCACTACTCTACCTGCTACCAACTTGGGTCCATCTCTGACACTCTCTCGCCATCTTCCCTACACTTGTCCTTCTCCAACCCGACGAGCTATTTTGGCTATGTTTCCACACAGATCATGATGGCGTCTTTAATGAAATTCCCCTTGTTTTCCAAGCTGCCGCCCGAATTGAAGATTCTTATATGGGAAATATTTATCTTGGAATACTACCGAAACCGGCTCGTTCCGATGAACAAGTTCGCCAAAAGAATGAATATACATTTGCAACCTTACATATCCACCACACTTTTGCGCTACATCGAAGAGCCGTAGAGTCGCCACGGATCTCTACCCTACTCAACTTTCCGTTTTACGGATAATAACTGAGATCGTCGTTAATAATAATCTAAAAACCAATATTAGCCATTATCCATCCAAAGGGGCCATTTACATCAGCACCAACCACGATATCTTTATATTTGGCTTCAATAGGCTAGCTCGCTGGTATCTTACCGAACACCGCTACACAGCACCCCCCATGGTCGGCTGTGAGAATTTCGGGTGGAGATCGCCGAGTTTGTCACAGTCACAGTGCCAAGGCCTGCGGCAGATCATGTTGTTTAATATGATTGATTGCTCGTTACTGAAGGATGGATGCCATCGTACCCCCGACTGGTGAGAAATCTTATGTGTTATATTGCTGCTGTTTTATCGACTTCCTGAACGCCCCCGACGGCTTTCAACCTTGGACCCACTAGACTGAAGACGAGCGATGACTGACTCGAAGTTTTCTAGTGTTGTCAAGTGCGAAGCAATGGATTACTATAATACTTGGTATGATAGTACGATCTTCTCAAGTGTCCAGAGATTTCTTTGTGCTGTGCTGGATGAAGACATTGTGAACGGCTTTGCTATGTACCTGAACATACTCGAAATGAGCGAGCGTTCGATACGAGAAGGGGAAAACTATAGCGAGATTATCCACTCGACTTACCATGCCTTTTCTTATATAAGACGGGCATATTACGCAAACATATGAAATAAAAATAAAGACCTTTAATAAAAGCTATTTTAATTAATTCTAATCCATTTTATATATTAATTTTAACTATTTGGGTAAAAAAGTATAAAGCATTATTAAAGAAAAACAATAAGTTAAAAATTATCTTAAGTTTATAAAAAGACTATTAAAGGATACTTTATTTTTATAAACTCCTATAATTACTATTACTATATAACCTTTTATAAGTTTAACTTAAAATAAATAATAAATTATATATAAAAATATAATAATAATATTAAGGATAATAATAAAAATTTATTTAATATTTTAAAAATAATATATATATTATATTACTTTAAATTAAATAATTTATCCACCTTTTTTAAATATATAAATATAATTAATATTAAATTTATTTATCTTAATAATAATTTAAATTAAAAGCGTAAATTCTTTTTAAGCTTAAGCTTAACTTTTAATTAAATAAAAAAGCGTTATATAAGTTTATTATTATAAGCTACCACTATTTTTTATTAGGTTTTTTAAGGATTAATATAACCTTAACTTTATAAAAAATAAATTATATAATTATAATAAAAAAGTTAATTAATAACTTAACTTTTAAATTTTAATTTAACTTAATATAATTATAATATTCTTTAAGGTTAATAATATAAATATATAAACTTAAAAAGGTTTTATAAATATTATTAAGTAATATATTAAGCTTAAATAATAATATAAGTTTATTAAAAAAGGATTTTAAAACCTTATAGCTCTTTTTAACTATATTATATATAATAAAGTTATAAGTAATTTAATAAATAAGCTTTATTATAATAAAAGTAATATTTAAATAATATTTATTATAATAAAAGGTTAACCTTTCCCTTAAGTAAATAATAAAAGCTTATTAATTTATATAATTTAATAAAGTAAGTTTTAATAAAGGATTAAGTTAAATAAATAATTATAGATTAAAATAAGGTTAATAAAATATAAGTAAAATAAAATAAAATAACGTAGGGTTAGAATTTTTTACTTTAAAGATAAAGAAAATCAATTTAACATTTAATAATTATTTAACCTTTTTATTAAATAGGAAAAAAAGCTTAAAGGATTTTATATTATTATAATTATTATTTTAACGCTATAAAAATTTAATATCTTTAATTAAAATAAAAAATGAAATATTATAAAAATATAAAAGTTATAGGGCATTAATAAAACTTTCTTTAAATATATTAAAATAAAATAATTAAATAATAATAATATTTTAATAATAAAGATTTTTTAAAAGGCCCTTAAAGAAAATATAATAATTAATTTTTAATAAAGTAATATAATTAAATTTAATACTATATTAAAAGTTATCTTAATAAATAAAGTAAAGAGTATTATAAAATTAAATATAAAAAAGAATTAATAATAATAATTAATAGGTATAAGCTTTTTAAATATAGCATTAAAAGTTAACTATAGGGTTAATTTAAGCTTAAACGCTTTAGGATAAATAAAAAAAACTTATAAATATTATATTCCTCTTTTTATATATATAATAATAATTTTAATACATTACCTTTATTATAGGTTAAGGGGTATTAATATTACTTTTAAGTATTATTTTTATAATAATAATTCTTAAGTAAAATTAATAAATTATATATATATTAAGTATAGATTTATATATAAAATAAAATAAATAAAAATAAAAGTAAATATTTATTATAATTTAAAAAAAGCTTTAATCCTTTAAACGTTAAATAATATTTTAAATATAATAACTATTAATATATTATTAACTTATTAAATTATAAATAAGTTATTAAAATTATTAAATTAAATTTAAGCTTATATTAATTAATAAATATATTATTAAAAACGGAAAAAAAGTAATTAAATATTATAATTAAAGTAAAAAATAATATAAATATATAAAGATTATTAAGTTTAACATTTATAATAAAGGTAAATAATTAAAGGTTACTTTTTATTATTTTTATCTTTTATTTATCTACTCCCTTTTTTTATAAATTATATTTATATTTATATTATTTATTTAATATTATAATATAATTAATAATTACCCCCTTTATTTATTATTAACTTTACTTTATATTACTTAATAAACCCTTTATTTATTTAAAGAATTAATTATAAACGTTAAATAATAATTAAATATATATTTTATTTATTAAATTAATTAAAGTATAAAAGTGGTATAAGCTTAATACCTTATTAACCCTTAAGCATTTTAGCTTTAAGTTAAACTAGCCCCTTAATAATAGGTTAATAGCTATTAAACTTATAATTTTAAATATCTTCTATATATTTATTATTAAAGTAAACCTTAAATACTTCCTTAATTAATCCTTTATTTATTATATTAATTTAACGTTATATAATATTTATAAGCCCCTTATAATTATTATTTCTTATATATTATTTATTTAAATTATACTTTATAATAATTTAATTTAAAAGTTTAAAAGTTATATATTAAATTATATTATATTTAAAGGAATTATTAAAGTAGATTTTAAAATTTTAATTCATTATTATATAAGTTTTATTATAAATAATGTTAAATTATATAAATAAATAATATTAAAAAACCTTATTACTTATATTAATTACTTTAATTAATTTACTTTAAGTTAATTATTATAATATTATATATATTATAAAATATACTTTAACTTTTATATATTTAACTTTAAATTTATTTTTATAAAGTTTATTATTAATTATAATAATAATATTATAATATTTAATAATATAATAATTAAAGTTAAATTTAAATTAAATAATTTTATATAAAGAATTTTATTAAAGGGGAAGTTTATATTTAATAAATATAAATATATAAATTTAATAATTAATTTAATTATATTATTTAATAATTATTATTAAAATAAATATAATATTATTATTATTAAACTTATAAATATTAATGCACCGTTTACTTTATTACCTTTATTATTAAATAGTATTTTAAAATAGTTTAACCCTTAAACCTTAAAACTTAAACCTAAGCACCCCTATTTAAACAATACCTATATTTCATTTATTCTTAATAAAATTAATATTTAAACTTTTAAAGATTTAATATTTATTAATAATAATGTTATAATTTATTTATATTTATTTTAATTTTATAAATTAAAATAATAAACCCTTATTCTTTTTAAGTTTATTTCTTTTACTTAACTTATAAAAGCTAAAAGTAATAAAAGTATCTTTATTATATTTATTAATATTTAAAATTATTTAATAAATTAATTATAAATATAAACTATTAAGGAAAAGGGGTTTATTTTATTTATAATTATTATTATTATATAAAAAGTAAATTAATATATTATTTTAATAATAAAATTATATATTATAATTAATATATAATTTAAAAAGGATTTATTTAATTAAATAACTTTTATTAAATTATTCTTATAATATAAATACTTTTTTTTATTAATAATTAATTAATTAATTTACCTTTACCTTATTTCTTTATAATTTATTATATTATTATAAATATTTATCTCTTTTTTATATATATAAATACTTTAATAAGTTATTTTAAAATATAAATATATTATTAAGCTTAATATAATATAAAGTAATAGCTTAATCTTTAAATAGTTATATTAATATAATTTTAAAAATAAAGTATATACTTTATATAATAAAAAGAAAAGTAAAGAAGTTATTTATTATTAAATATTTATTAAAAGAACTACCTTATTAATATATATAGATTATTAATATATTTAGCCTTAACTATAGCAGTGGCGAAGTCTGTGTACCGGATAGTTAAGATCGGATTTTAGGGGCTAGCTACTATTGGTGAATTTAGAGGTAGACTCTACCCCTAAAGGGCCGGAGAGCTGTATAGGGTGTCCACGTGCCTACATAGGCCAGTGTGCTGTTCTCGGTGGTGGTCCTATTGTAGTGCTCCCTTGAGGAGGCGATTGTTAAACCATTAGCTTTTACACCTCTTATTCCCCTAAATAACCGCCGTGTATTATAGCTACCCAATAATTAAAGGAAATGTTAAAGATTAAAACTTTTAATTATTAAATTTATATAAAGCTATATAATATTATACTTAAAGGTATATTATAATTAATTAAATTATTATTATTATATATTATTAAGTTTATTTATCTTTAATTATTAATATTCCTTTATTATTTAAAAGTATATTAAATATTAAAATTTAAAAGGAAAAAGATATACCTTCTTTATTATTTAAATTTTATTATTTATATAAAGGTTTATACCTTTATAATAAAGTATTTCATTAATAGTTTTAAGCTCTTCTTTATTATAAAAGTTTAAAGTAATAATTTAAAAGTATTAAGCTTTAAATAATTTCTTAAATATAATATAAAAGGTATATATATTTATTTTAAACTTTAATAAAGGATTAATAAATACTGTAGTTAAAACTTTTTATAAGCATTATAATTTATTAATTTAAAAAAGCACTTAAAGTATTTTTAAATAATTAAATACTTTAATTTATATTCTTTTTATATATATTAATTAAAAGGATTTATATTAATATTAAAATCTTAAATAAATATACTATTTTAATAATTAACTATACTTATTTAAAATTATTTTATTATTATTTATATTACTTTTAATTTAATGCTTTAAATTATTAAACTTTTACTTTATTAAGTTATAAATAAAATATTTATTATATAAAGTATTTTTTATTTTATTACTTTATATTATAAAGGATATTTATAATTTATAAATTAAATAAATATATATAATATTAATATTATATTTAATAAGCTTAATCCTATTTTTTTTTTTTTTTTTTTTTTTTTTTTACTTTTATTAAAGGTATTTATAAAGTATTATAATTTATTATTAAAGTTATTAAGGTTTTAAAAGGCTTAATATATTAAAAATATTAATAATATTAATAAAATTAACTTTAACTTCTTTATATTTATTTATTTCCCTTCTTTAAACTATTAATAATATTATTTAACTTAATAAATTAAATTTTAAATTTTTTAATTTAAAAATTAAAGTAACATTAATATACTTTAATAAATAAGAAAAATATAAAATGTAAAATCTTCTTTACTTTAACTTATAAAGTTAACTTTTATAAATATATATAATACTTTTTAAAATTACCTTTAATCTTTATAATTTTAAACTTTATTATTAAATTTAATATATTTTATTAAATATTTATAAATTATAATATTAATTAAAGTTTAATCTTATAAAGTAATTAAATATTTATATTAAATATTAAAGTAAAGTAATTGCTTTAACCTATTTAAGTTCTTTTTTTTTTTAAATTTTATAATAATCTTTTAATAAAACTTTTTATCCTTTTTAATTAAACTTTAAATAATATTATTAAATAGTATAAAAAGTACTTTTATTATATTTAAATAGGTTTATTTTAAAATTTTTATAATAAAATAGTTAAGCTATTAAATATAAGAAGGATAATAGGGTTAAAATCTTTTTATTATATATATTTAAAGGTTTAAAAATCCTATTATATTATAAATTATTTATATCTTTTATTAAAGTAAAGGAATTTAAAAGTAAAATATTTATAATCTTTTTAAAACTAGCTTTATTATTAAGTTTTTATAAAATTTAAAGCCGTTTATAATAATATTATTTTTATAAAAATAAACTTAACTATATATTTAAACATTATATAAAGTATAATTAACCTTTTATTTAAGGTTATAAAATATAAATTATATTATATTTATTTATTAATATAAATATTTTATAAAGGTATTAAATATTTATTATAAATTTATAATTAAAAACTTAATTAAAATAATTATAAATAATATTAAAAAGTAATATTATTAATTAAGGAGCATTTTTAAAGGATTTTATTATCCACTTTAAATTGTTATTTTAAAGGAAATATTTTCTACTTTCTTTAAATTACTTATTAAATGTCTTATTTTAATAAAATAAAGTTTTTATTAAAGTTTTTAAATAAACTATAAAGGATATTATAAGTAACTTATTAACTTTAATATAAAGATTATTATTTAAATTAAAATAAAACTTTATAAGTGGTAATAATTTAAAGTTAACTTAAAACTATAAGTTATTAATTTAATAAATATTTAAAAAAGAGGGTTAAAACCCTTTAAACGCATTTATATTATTTATATAAACTAGGTTTAAAGAATTAATTATTTTAATTCTTAATTAATTATAAAGTAAAAAGTATTATTAATAAAAATAAATTATATTAACCTTATATACTTAATTAATAAAGTAAATAAATATAATAATATTTTTAAAAAAATTTAATTATATAATAAAGTTAATTATTTTTATAAAATATAAAGTAAAGGTAAATTATAAATTAATTAATAATTAATAAATCTTAAAGGATAATTTATTATTATATAATAAATCTTTAATATAAATAATAATTTATATTATTATTTCCTTATTAATATTAACCTTATTTTTCTTAAAAATAAAAATGGAATTTTAAAAAGCAATTTTAAAAACTATTAAGGGTATTTAAAAATTGCTTTAATTTAATTCTATTTTACCTTTACTATTATAACCACTATAATAAACCTTAATATAAAAGTATATTTTAAAGATATAAATATAAATATAAAATAATGTTATAATATAATATTAATATTAGCTGCTTAAGGGATATAGGGGAGGTAGAACGCTTTAATAAACCTGCCCTATATTAGTTTAGCTATAGCTTATACCGCGCTTAAAGCAGCATCCCAAAACCATATAGCCTTTATACCATTATATATATAAAGTTTAATCCCTAATTCCGTATTAACTTATTTTATAATAGGAATTTAAAGAAATATATTTAACTTAAGGCAATCAGTTGGTTTTCTTAATGCATGTTTTAAACTTATTCCTGTGGAATTTTCTCACTTCAGCGTTCCCCCCTTTGCTAACCTGTAGTCCCTTTGGATCTCCCTCGATCTTAAGGCCGGATAAGCTCCTCGCTTTAAATAACGCAATATAGACCTACCCTTCTCCC
The DNA here is from genome assembly GCF_022495145.1 of Xylaria bambusicola. NCBI lineage: Eukaryota > Fungi > Ascomycota > Sordariomycetes > Xylariales > Xylariaceae > Xylaria > Xylaria bambusicola. Next base: position 417,380 of record NW_025953582.1, read on the forward strand.
TAGGTATAAATAAGATTAATAATAATATAATTAAGTGTTAAACTTTAACTTTTATAAATTAATATAGCTTATATTAGGGCTAAGGGGATTTAAGTTTTATTTAAAAGGTTAAAGGGCTCTTTATTCCTTAAAGAGTATATAGAGCAGTTTATATAAATAGTTTACACTTAGTTATTATAAAATTTCACAACTAGTTAAAACCTTTTAATGATGTTTCCTTACTTTATAAATATTTTAATATACTTTATTTATAGTTTTATATAATTATTATAAACATTATTTTTTAATATAAGGTTTTATTATATAAATACTTTTAGGAGATTTTTAAAGTTATATTTTTTATAATTATAAATAATGCTTTAGCTTTTATTATAAAGTTTTAAGCTTAAGTTTAAATTAATAAAAAGGATAATTAATATATTTTCTTTAAACTTAACTATAGCTTTAAATTAATAATCTTTAAAAGATATTAATAATTTATTAAATAAGCATTTATAATACCTTTTAAAATATATATATTTTAAATTTATTTAAAATTTATTTATATAAATAAATATATACTTTTTTAATTTAAGTTTATTAAACTATATTTAATTATACTTTTAAACCTTTTTTTATTATAAATAAAGTATTATTATATCTTTTATTTAATAAAGGTAATTTATTAAAATATTTATATTAATAATAATTAAAGATTACTTTATTTAATATTTTTATAAAATTTTAATAAAAGTTTTATTACTTTAATAATAAATAGTTTTAAGGTAAAAGTAAATAAAATTATATAAAGCTTAAGCTTTACTTTTAAATATTTATTTATTTTTATTATAAAAAATACTATATACCTTATAGGAATATAATTCTTATAATTAATTATAAATAAGCTCTTTATTATATTAAAAATAATATTAAAAGAGCTTTATAAAAAACAATTAATAAAAATTATTAATAATAATAATTTATACTTTATTAAAGGGTTTAAAAGAATTATAAGCTTTTTATATAATAATATTAAGTTATTTAAAATAAAAATTCTTAATTATTATAATATATAAAGTTAATATTTATTATTTTAAATAAAACTACTTATAACTTTTTAAAATATAATACTTAATAATTAAAATAAAAAGTTTTATATTATAAATATTATTAAAATAAATATAAGTTTTATTAATAAATATTTATTATTAATTTTATTAATAATTAAAATATTTATATTTTTTAATTATTTTTAAATATATTTATTATAAATATTTAATTAAATAAGTTTTAATAATTTTTTAAAACTATATACCTTTTAATTAATATATATAAATATAATAAAATTATTAATATTTAAAGTTAAAATATTAATTAATATTATAATATTAATAAATAAACTTTAATTATATAAATATTTTATAAATACTTTTAAAATAATAAACTTTTTATAGCTTATAAAGTTAATATAAAAGATATTATAATTGAAATAAATAATATTAATTAATTTAACCTACTTTAAATAAAGAATAAGTTCCTTTATAAAATAATTAACTTAATTATAACGGTTTAAGTCCTAACTTATATTATATAATATTATATTACTTAAAGTAGTAAATAGATTTTTTAAATTAATAGTATATACTTTAATATAAAATGTTAAGCTCTTTATAAATAAAGTTAAAAAGTATTAAATATTATTAAAAAGATATTAATTTAAATATAAAGTAATAATAATTAATATAAAGGGTTAAATAGCTTTATAAGCTTTAATATATATAGTTAAAAAGCTAATAAAAAGCATTATATTAATTACTTTTAAGTTATATAAACTTAATAATAAAAGGAATTAATTATAATAATATTAAAAATAAAGTAAAGTTATTTATTTAATATAATTATAATATTATTTATATAATTATATAAGGTTTATTAATTTATATATAATAATAAAAATAAATAAAACTTTATATTATTTAAACGTTATAATTATAAAGTTAAAAGAAATGTTTATCTTTACTTTTATATTTAAATTTATAATTATATTAATATTATTAAATAATAATATTAATAAAAGCCTTAATATAAAATAATTATTAAAAATATTAATAATTAATATATATATTTATTTATATATTTAAATATTTAAATTTATTTACCCTTTCTTTATTTTAAATTAATAAATATATTTTATATATTAAATCTTATTTATAATTTTAATAAATATTTTAATTAAAGTATTATATAATATATTTTAACACTTTATATATATATAAAAGTTATTTTTAACTACTTTACTTTTTTAAAAATATATAAATTTAAAAGCTTAACTTTAAATATTAAACTTTAAATTAGTTTTATATATATAATTATAAATGTATAGCTTTAAAATATATTTAATAGGTAGTTTATATTAAAAGAAAAAAAAATATTAAAACTATAATATTTTAAATAAAAAAAAAGTAAATAATATTATTTATTTTAATTATTATTATATTATAAGTTATATATATAAAATAATATAAGGTGTTTTTAATAATATAGTTTAAATATTACTTTAATTATTTATAAAAAGCTTATTTATCTTTAAAAGAAATTATTATTAAAATATGTTAAATAAGTATTTTTAAAAATGTTTTAATTTTAACTTTATACTTTATTATTAAATAATTTAATTTTATTAATTTAAAAACTAATATAAAATAAATATATACCCTTTAATAATTATTAATAAATATATAAAATAAATTTTAAAATATATATTTTTATAATATAATATAAATATTTTTATTATATTTAATTTATTTATAATTAATAATTTTAAATTTAATATATTAATAATATTATTAAGTTTAAAAATATAATATATATTTAATATAAATCTTTTAAAGGTTATTTTAAAGTTTTTTAAAAAAAAGGTTTATAAATAAAATAATTAATTTAAGTTCTTTAATATATTAAAGACCTTTAATATATTTTTAATAAATATTAATACTATATAGCTATAAATATTATTTAATTAATAGTTAATAATTATAAGTTAAAAGCTATAAAATAAAACCTTATTAATTTATAAATTATTTTTAAAAATTATTATTTAAAGTTTTAAATATTATAATTATTAATATATTAAAACTTTATTAATACCCTTATATATAATTAAAAAGTTAAATTTATTAAAGGAATTAAGTTAAATTATAATAATATATTAAATTTTAATTAATAAATAAATATTTATTAATTTTATTAAATTTAATATTAAAACTAATAAAATAATTAAACTAGTTTAAGCTTAATAATATATTATTTAAAATAAAATTATAAATTTATATAAGCTTAATTATACTTTATTATTTTTAATATAAAGGCCTTTCTTATTATATTATTTTTTCTTTAATATAATTTATTTTTAATTAATAAGAAATAAAAGTAATTAACTATAAACTTATTTAAAATGGGTTAGGTTAATTTAAAGCAGCAATTCCATTTTATAGTTTACCTTTAAAGTCTTTATCCAAAAAGTTTTAATAATTATATACCACTCCTCTTTATTAAGAATAATATTATTAGTTTTAATAATTTAAAAGTTAATTAATTAATAGGTTATACCTTTATTTTAATAATAGTTTTATTATAATTATAATATTATTTAAAATTTTAAAGTTAAATTAAAAAATTTAAATAATATTATTAAAGAAATTTATAAATAATTAATAATTATATATTTATATTTAAATTAATTTATTTAATAATTAAAGATTAAGGTTAAGGGTACCTTTTATATATTGGTAAACAACTTAACGCTAGCAATTTAATATTAGTTTACCTTAGGCGTACGTTTATAGCTGCCTGCTATTTAAGAACTTGGGTTTTAGGTTCCAGGTTTTATTAAATGTTAAGAGCGTAACGAACCGGGCTTAACGCCATTACCGCTTTCGCTTACGCTCAGCTTAAGCTATTATTAATTAAGTATTAAAACTTTAAATAGAAATTTAAAAAAGTTTTTATATTATTAAATATAAATTTTTAAAATTAATTAATAATTAAAAGCTTAAACCTTATTTTAAAGGGTTAATAAAAAGTAAAATATAAGTATTATAAAAAATTAAAAAAGAGTTAAAAAATATTAAAATAAAACTTAATAAATTTATTATAATAGTTAAAAAAGGTAAAATAGCTATATAAAAAGTAATAAAAATAAAATAAATAATTATAATAATATTAAAAGAAATAAAAACCATTAATATTTAAACTTAAACTAATAGTTATATATTATATATATAATTTAATAATTATATTATTTATAAATATATTAAAAATTATAAAATATAAGTATTTAATTATTATAAATTTATTAATTCCCTTATAACCCTTTTTTATAAAGGTAATAAATAATATTAATTTTATAAAAGAATTTTATTAAAAATAAAATATAAATTAAAGTTTTATTAATATTTTTATAAAGAACTATATAATAATATTATATAAAAATAATCCTTTTTAAAGAAGTATAAATTATTATAATAGCTTTAAAGATAAATAATTCTTTTAATTAATAAGTTATTAATAATTAATTAAAATAAGTTTTTATTATTAATTATTAATTATAATATAATAAATAATAAATATCGTTTTAACTTTATTATACTTTTTTTAACTATTAAAAATAAGGGTAAGGTTATTTATATTATTAAATATAAATAAGTGCTTTTAACTTAATACTCCCTTTTTTAATTTAAATATTTATTAATATATTATTTTAACCTTATTATACTTTCTTTAACTATTAAGAATAAGGGTAAAGTTATTTATATTAATAAATATAAATAAATGCTCTTAACTTAACATTCCTTCCTTTAGCTTAAGTATTTATTAATATATTATTTTAGCTTTATTATACTTCCTTTAATTATTAAGGATAAGGGTAAAGTTATTTATATTAATAAATATAAATAAATACTTTTAATTTAATATTCCTTCCTTTAATTTAAATGTTTATTAATATATTATTTTAACTTTATTATACTTCCTTTAATTATTAAAGATATTAATAAGGTTATTTATATTATTAAATATAAATAGGTGCTTTTAACTTAATATTTTTTATTTAGTTTTAATTTTTATTAATATATTATTTTAACTTTATTATACTTTCTTTAACTATTAAAGATAAAGGTAAGGTTATTTATATTATTAAATATAAATAAATACTTTTAATTTAAAATTCCTTTCTTTAATTTAAATATTTATTAATATATTATTTTAACCTTATTATACTTCCTTTAGCTTTAAAGAATAAAGGTAAGGTTATTTATATTATTAAATATAAATAAATACTTTTAGTTTAATATTTCTTCCTTTAATTTAAATATTTATTAATATATTATTTTAAGCTTATTATACTTTTTAAAAATAAAATAGCTCTTTATTATATTAAATAAAAGGTTATTATTTTCTTTTATATTAATTATATTATTAAGCTTTAATATTATTTACCTATATAATAAATATTTAATTTATATTTTTTTATTTTTATATTAAAGGAATAAATATTCCTTTATAAATTATTAAACTATATTAATAATTTATTTCTTTTACTTTCCTTTTTCCTACAATTAACTTTATATAATAAGTTAAATAAGTTGATATATATTAAATAAGCTTAATATATTATATTTAAAAATAAATATATATATATTAAATAATTTAATTACCTTTATTATTTTTATCTTTAATATAATTAATAAAAGGAATAATAAAATATCTTTCTTTATAAGGAAGTATATAAATTTAAAATAATTTATTACTTATAAGTTATATTATAAAATATGCTTAAATAAAATTAATTAAATTATAATAATTAAGTTTTAATTTTAAATATAACCTTTATATTAATAATAGTTTTTAAATTATTTATTAAATAAATTAATTAAATTAATGTTATTTATTTTATAAAATTTAAAATATTTAAATATAATAATAAATTTATTAAATGCTATATATATTAATACTTATTTAATTATTAAAGAAAGGTTTATTAAAAAGTAAAGTAAATGTTTTATACTTTTAATATTATTAATTTAGCTTTTTTTTAAACCTTTTTATAATTGTTTAATAGCTTTAATATTATCCATTTTTTATATAGTTATAATATTCTTTTAAAGAATATTAAGTTAAATTATAAATAAAATTAACCCTTATTAATTAAAAAGGAAATAATTAATTAGTTTTATATTTTAAAATAATATATTTATATTATTAATATTATTAATAATTAAAAGCTAACTGCTATTATATATATAGTTTAAATTTATTTTTATTAATACTTTAATATTTATTTTATTATTATTAATATTTAAAATATTAAATAGCTTTTTAATTTTATAATAAGCATTCTTAAAACTAGTTAAGTTTATAATAAAAACTTAAAAGATAAAACAGTTTAAATAAATATTATAAACCTAATAAGTAACCTTAAATATAACTTATATCTTTTTAATATTATTAAAGCCTTTAATAATAATATATTAATAATTGTTTTAATTAATGCTTAATAGGATTATTTTAAAAAGCTGCTTAAAGATAGTGCTACATTTAATAAAGTAATTATTATACTTAAAGGAAACTATAAAGTAATAGTTTTAAACTATTATATAATTAATATTATAAATATAAAAAGATAATTTTTTAATTAAATAAATATTAATAATATATATATTTAAAATATTTAATTAATATATAAAATTAACCTTTATTATTTATTTATATTTTTATTATATTTAATAATATTTTATATAAAAGCTTTTATATAAATATTATTATATTTTTAATTATATATAACCTTTAAATATTATCTTTATATAAATTAATATAGTTTAAAATTTTATAAATTATTAAATAAGGTTTATTTATATTAATATTAATTACTTTTATTTTAATATATAAGGCGCCTTTATATAACTTATAAATATAATCCCTTTTTTTACTATTTTATATTATTAAATTATTTATTATAATTCTATTATAATAAAAGATAAATTAACTTATATTTTACTTAATATATATTAATTATTTAATTAATTTATTATTATTATAATCTTTATAGCTTAAATTATAAAGCTTAATATATTAATAATAAGCTTAAAAAAGTTAATTATATATAAAGTTAAAAAAGGTAAACTTTAATTTATATTTTAATTATAATAATCTTTTAATATATTATTAAAATATACTTTAATTAAAATTATAATTAAACTTTAACCTTTTAAAACTATTAAATAATATATAGTTTAAATAATTAATAATGCTTAATATCTTAAACCTTTTATTAAAATATAACCTCTTTAATTAATAATAAATATATATAGCCTTTTTATTATTAAATATACCTTTTATAATATTCTTAATATATATATTATTAATAAAGTTAAAAGGTAATTATTAAAAGATATTATTATTAATATTAATAAGTAAAGCTATATAAATATTAAAAAAGGTTATAAATAAAAGACTAATTAAACGGTTAATATTAATATTATTAATTATACTTTTAAAGTAAATAGTTATAATAAAGTTATAACTTATAATAATATTAAAGATATATATATTATTATTATAATTAAAGTTATAAGGTAAAGTAATATATTTTTTATTAAGTATTAAATATAAAGGTAATAGCTTAATAATAATTATAAGGTAAATTTATATAATATAATAATTTATTTATTATAATATTTTCTAATTTATAATATTTATAAATATTAATAAAGCTTAATATTTAAATTATTAATAAATAAAATAAATAATTAAAATTATATAAAATAATTATAAAGTAAACTTTAAATAATAAATTAATATTATATTATTTATTTTATTTATAAAGATAATTTATTAATTTTATTAAGTTAAAGTTAAGCTGCTTTATTATATTAACCCCTTTTAAACCCTACTTTATAAATATATAATAAAGTATAATTATATATTATTTATCTTTAATACCTTTTTAATAAAAAAGCTTATTAAATATTAAATTTTTATTAATAAAACTTATATATATATTATAAAGCCTTTTTATAAGCTATAGTTTAAAATAGTTATTATTAAAAGAATTAAATAGCTTATATTAATACTTTTATATAAGTGTTTAACTTATTAAGCCTATATACCTTTTTTATTATATTTTATTAATTCTTTTTAAATATAATTAAATTAGTTAATAAAAGAGTATTATTAAATTTAATTAAGTATAGGTAATTGCTTTTTATATAATAAAAATAAAATTACATTTATATATTAAAATTTAAATTTATTTTATAAATAAATTAATACTTTAAAAAGATTAATAATAAAATATATATAAAGCTTAAATTATAATTATAATTAAATTATTAAAATAATTATTTATATAAATATTTATAATAATATTATTAAAGTTAAAAGAAGGTTAAGTTAATAAGTAAATAAAAGTGTAAAATAAAGATAAATTATTAACCCTTTACTTTACCTTTTAATTATAATATTATATATTTAAAAAAGAAAAAGCTTTTATAACTTTTTAACTTAATAAAATAATTAATTAATAATTATAATAAATAAATATATATATTTTTTACTTCTTTAATATATTATATATCTTTTTTAATTTACTTTAAATATATATTTTAAATATAAGCTTATTATTTTTCTATTTAATAAAGCTTTTAAATTTAATATACTTAACTATTATTAAAGTAACTTTAATAAGTTAATATTTATATAATATAATAAATATAAAATTATAATTACTTTAACTTTAATAAAGGTTTTATAAGTTTTAATTAAATTTAATTATAGTAATATTAAATGGATTTAAATTAATTAAGTTTATATTAATTAAGTTAATATATTTAAATATAAAAGTTAAGTTAATATAATAAAGGTTATTTATAAAACCTTTAAAAAAATAATTATTTAATTAAGTATAAAAATATTTAGGATTAAAGTAATTAAAACTTTATTAAAGAAGTTATTATATCTTTATAATTAAAATTTTAAATTTAATAATGCTTAAAAGTAATAGTATTATATAATAAATAAATATAAAGTAATAAATTTATTATACCTTAAAGATTTATTATAAAATATTTTTAAAGATATTCTCTTTTAATTATAATTTATTAAATGTTAAATTATATAAAAAGTAGCTCTTTTAAAAAATACCCTTTAAATGTTTTATAAAATATATAAACTTTTATAAAATTATATTATTCCTTTAATAATATAGCTTTTATTAATATATTATAAGTTAACTTTACTTTATTATAAATTAATAATTATATTAATATTAAAGTCCTTTAAGTTATTTAATAAGCTAAAGTAGGTAGGTTTACCTTAAGATATAATAATATTATTTAATAAAGCTAAACAATTTAAAGCTTTAAAATTATAAAACTTTATTTACTTTTTTATTAATTTAATAAAAGAAATTAATAAAAGCTTTATTTTATTAATTATATTTTAAATTAATTATAATAAATTAATTTAAAATATTTTTTATAATATAATATAATATATTATTATATTATTTAAAAATTTTAATATCTTTATATTAATTTAATATAATTTTAATTAAAATAAATATTGTTTTTAAGTTATAAATTTTATCAATAATATATTATAAGAAAGAATATTATATTTTACTTAAAGTGCTTAAATAAATAGTTAATATTATATTAAAAAGATAATAAATAATACTGTTAAGGGTTTTCTAATTAAAGTTTAATATTTATTAAATAATATTTTTACTTTAAAGGGTTTTTAAATTAATAATATTAACGTTATATATATTATAATATTAAGCTTTACCCTTCCTTTATTTAATTCTTAAGCATTAATTACATTAAAGGAGGTATATTAATATATTAATACCTATTATATAATAAGGGAAATACTTATATAAGCAGTTATAATAACGTTATTAATAAATTAAAACCTTATAGGATAGGAATAAATAATAGATTAATTAATTAATTATTTTTAAATATACTTATAAAAAATATATAATAGGTTATATAATAAAATAATATTAAATAAAGATTAAGTAAAATTTAAAAAGTATATTAAACTTTTAATTAAAGTAAAGCTAAATATTTTAATTAATATAAACATTTATTATTTTTATTTAAATATAATATATAACTATAAAGTATTCTTTATAATAGATAAGGTATATATTAGCTTTAAGTTAAGCATTATATAAAAAAATAATATTTTATATATACTTTTTAAAAAAGTAATATTAATAATATTATAGCTTATTAAGGATCTTTATTGCTTTATTAATAAATATTATATATATAATTTAATAAATAATAAAGTGGTTAAGGATTAATAAAAGGAGTATTATATTATAAAAGCATTTTATCTCCGTTAAATTATAGTAAGTTTTTTTAATTACTTAAAGAAAGCTATATTTATATATATATTTAAATATTAATTATACCTTATAGCGTTTATTATAAATAGGAAAGGCTATTTTTAAATACTTTTTTTATTAAAGGTTTTTTCTTTATTTATAAATTAAATCTTTACTTTAAATTTAAATTAATTAAAGGAGTTAAGGGAATTTAAAAACAGGTTTAAAGTAATAGGTATTAAATTATATAAATAAAAGGTTAATAATAAGCTAATAGTTATTTAAACATTTAGGAAAAGGCAATATATATTTATTTATATTTAGTTTAATTTTAAAACGTATATTAATATAATATAAAGCATATATTATTATTATTAAAGCTAATATTAAATATAAAAGCTATTTTAAAGAAGGTTACGTTGGAATTTAATATTAAATAAGAGGGCAGTTTATATTTATAAATAAAGTATACTGTAATAGATATTAAGGTGGTTGGTATAAAGCTGGGTTCGTTTTATACCTATAGTTGTTTATTGCTTTTATATGGAATTTGAAGGTATGGGTGCATTTATCTGCTCTGCACTATATGCGGGGTTGACGGTGGGCCACTACCACAGACCAGGGGGCGGGCGGCTAGGGTCTGCTCACTAAACCTAGGCAGTCGAATCCCCTAAACCTTCTAAACCCAATACCCAATACCCAATATCCATACCCCACACCTTATATCAGATGGCTGCCGGTGATAGTGCACTCGCCCACTTAACTCTCCCGCCAATCAATCCACTACTAAGCCATCTACACTTTTACCACCACCTCAACCTTCCCAGCCAGCATTAGGTCAGCCTGGCTACCTGTGCCAGCAGTTCACCCAGTCGTAGTTGGATTATCTACTTACTCACAGTATCCGCCTATCTCGCTGCATCACTTTATCACTTCATCTGTCTGCTGACTACCATAATGCTTACTGTTTATAGCGTGACCCATGCCCGGCACGTGCGATATCCAAGCCGGTCGCCAATGCTCGTCATGCCGAACGATTTATTGAAAGAATAGTTGCGCGATACTATGGGTTCCATACCCATCGCCACAACGACTTTAAGGAATTATCGTAACCGAAGCAGTCTGGTTAGCTCCCCTCCTTTCCCATAGCCTCACTAATAAAAGTCATACTTATTATTAATTATAGGCCACAGTCTTTATTCGAATTAGCTTTCCCCTGCTCTTTAAATCGCACCAATCTAGTAGCCATAGACCGCGTGTTAAAGTCACGATTTCGAGGTCTGCTACGATGCGACAGTCGTCCGCAAGCCCGACGCTCCAGAACTTCTCGACAGAAAAGCGACAGACCGCACATTTCACGCCCTAACGTCTCGCACCTAAAACAAGCCGCTCCTTCTCGGTTACCTATCCGCTACTGCTACAAGTCAACAAAACGCGTTTAAGAACGTTTAGGAATTAGCATCTTAACGCCTATTGCTAAACTCTAGCAAACGTTTAGTCGAAAGCATTATAGAACTATTAATAATTTATATTAATAATTTAAGCTTAATATAATTTATTATTTAATAGGTTAAAATAAATAATCCTTATAATAAATAAATTTAAAGATTTAATAATAATATAATTAAAGTTTTAATTTTAATAATTTAAGCTTAAAATATTAAAAGCTAAATGATTAAATAGGATTAAGGTTAAAATCTATATTACATTTATTATTTATAAGAAACCTATTAAATAAAAGGTATAAAAAATATAAAAAGAGCTATACTTCTTTATTTATATATAAAGTAATTAAAATTTTATTAATTTAAAGCTTTTATAAAACTTTATAAGTTAATATAAAAATTAATTAATAAATATTTATTTAACCTTTTAATTATATTTTTTATTAATTTTAAATTATAATAATATATTAAAGGGTATATATAAAAAGAAATAACTATTTATTTTTTATTATTAAAGATTTATTATAATACTTTAAAGCTTTAATAAAATTTTAAAATATACCTTTTTTAATAAATTACTTTTTTCTTTTAATATAATTAATTATTAAATCTATAATAAAAGTATTATTATTATATATAAGGTTTTAAAATGCTTTCTTTTTTTAAAGCTTAACTTAATTAATATATATAATATTAATAATAATACTCTTTAACTTATATTTAAATTTAATAATAAATATATAAACCTTTTAAATATAATTAATAAAAAGTTTATTAATTTAAAGCATTTTTAATTTAAATTTTAACCTTTTTAATATAAATTACTTTAAATTATTTAATATAAAGAATTTTATTATTATATAAATATAAATATCTTTAATTAATTTATTATTATTTATATTAATATTAACTTTAAATATACCTTTATTTAAAATTAATATTAACTTTAAATATTTAATACTTAAATAAACTTTTTAATATAATTATTAATATATATATATTTAAACATTTTTTAATAAATATATATACTTTTTTCTTTAAAGAGGAACTATTTAAGTTTTCCTTTATAAAAGTTTTTATTTAAAGCTTTTTAAAAAAATAAGCTTTAATTTATAAAGATTATAAAATAAATAAATAATTAATACTACTTTATATTAATTTATAAATTTATATAATTAAAATTATTAAATAGCTTAATTAAATATTAATTAATTTTTTAATTAAATAATATTAATAATAATATATTTAATAATCCCCTTAATAAAAAACCTTTTTTAATTAATTATATTTAATTCTTTATAATTAATTAATAAAGGATAGGTTTTAAATTTATAAAACATTACATTTTTTTATATTATATTTTATTTAATAAATAAAGGAAAGTATTTACTTTATATATAAAATACTATAAGTATTAATAGATTTAAGGTCTTTTTTTACTTTAATATTTATATTAAATATATTATAAAAATAAAAATAAAAAAAGAATAATTAAAAAGAAAAGCGGGATAAAAATATAATTAAATTAATATATTTATTTATATAATAATTAATATATTTTAAATAAATAATATTATTTATAATCTTATATTTCTTTTATTATTATAATATAAAATAATTTATCTTTTTTTTAATTAATTATTAAAAATATTTTTTAATTATATATTTATATTTAAAATAAAGAAATAAATAATTAATTAAAATTTATTATAATAAAATAAAGCTTTATTATTAATTAAAAGAATAATTTAAAAGCTATTAATTTATAATTAAAATTATTATATAAAATATATTAATTATACTTTTATTTCTTATTAATATTAATTATAACTTATATATAAACCTATTTATTATTCTTTATTTTATAAATAAATTATTACTTTTTATTTTAATTTAATTATTTAATAAAAACCTTAAATTATTCTTTTATTATAATTATAATATAATGTTATAATTAATATATATTCTTAATAATATTAATTATATTTTTATTTATTATATATTTATTAATATATATAAATGCTTTAAACTTAAAGGATTATTTTATTATAAAAAAAATATTATTAAATTTATAATAAATGTTTAAATATATATAATTACTTAAAAGTATAAGCTCTTTAACCTTAAAAGTATAATAAAATATAAAATAAAAAAACTTAATAATTAATTATAAATAATATAAATTTTTAATATATTAAAAAATAAACTTTTAAGCTTTAATATTAATAATATATAGCTTTAAAATTTCTTTAAATCTTTTATTTAATTATTTATTACTATCTTTTTAAAATTTTTAAGTAGCCTTTTAAATAATATTAATTAAACTTTATTATTTCCTTATACTTTTTTTTAAATAATTATTAAACTTTAATAAAAAAAGATAAATTTTTTTAATTTAAACTTTAATAATATAAATATAAACTATAATTATTATAATAAATCCATTATTATTTATATTAAAATTAAGCTAATAATTAATTCTAAATTTAATTTAATAATTATTTTTAAATTTATATTTAAATATAAGGATTTTAATATTAAGTTTTAAAATATATTAAAGGAAAGATTAAAAAAAAAGAAGAAAAAGAAAAAGAAAAAGAAAAAAAGGGAATTAAAGTTTTTTAATAATATTAAAATTAAAAAGTAAAGTTATTTAAAAAAGGGAAAAGATTATAATAAAGAAAATAAAAGTAATAAAATTACTCTTCTTATATATATAATAATAAATATTATACCTACCTTTAAATTAATAACTTTAAATATTAAATAACTATAATAAATTAATATTATAAACTATTATAAGGAATTAAAGCTAAAGTTAATACTTTAATTATTATTTTTATTTAATAATAATATTAATATATTTAACCTTTAAAAATAAAAATATATAAATATTATATTTAATTTATATTAAACTTAAAAATAATATATAAAAATATATTCCTTTAAATTTATTTAATGTTTTATATAATAAAGTAATTAATATTTCTTTAATAATAAAAGTTAAAAAATACCTTAATATATTAATAAAAAGTAATATATATTATATTAATTAATTTATTTATATATATATATATAAAAAATATATATAAACTTTTTATTTAAAGAGTTATAATAAAATTATTAATTTTAATAATTAATATAAACTATTATAATAATTTAAAGTATTAATTAAAACTTAATAATATTAAAGTATATATTAATAATTTATTTTATTATATACTTTATCCTTTATACTTTATTAAATATTAAAAGGTTAATATATTTATTAAAATAATTTATTTCTTTTATTTTAATTTACCTTTACTATTATACTTATTATAATAAATCTTTTATATTAAAATATATTATTAAAATATAAATATAAATATAAAATATTATTATAATATAATATAGTTAATTAATTAAATAAAAGGTAAAGGAAAGAAAATATAAAGTAAAATATTAAACTTACTTCTTTATAATAGTTTAATTATAACTTAAGCTATACTTAAAAATCCTTTAATATTTAAATAATTTAATTTAAAAAGTATAATTCTTTTATAATATTATTAATATCTTAATTAAAAGTATTAATAAAAATAATTACTATAATAAACTTTTATATAAAAGGATATTTTTTTAAGGATATAAATATAAATTAAAAATTATATTATAATATAATATAATTAATTAATAGCTATATATTTAAAAGGTTTATTTTATTAATTTAAAGGGCTTAATTATTTATAATATAATTTTATTTAATATTATTAAAATAATATCCCTTTTTATTATATATTTACTTTAAAGCCCGCTTTTATTAATATTATTTATATAGTTTATTATTAATATAAACCGTTATAATAATATATTCTTTTAATATAACTAATTAGTTTTATAAATAAATAATATCCTTAACGGAATCTTTTAACCTATAATAAAAAAAACCTATAAAAGCCCTATTACCTTAATTAAAATAATAGTTGATTAACTTAAATTGGATAAAATAGCTTAATATAGACTTTTTTTAATAGAGTTTAAAAAGTTTAAGTCTAAACTCCTATTAGGTTTCTATAAAGCTAATATTAACTATTATAGTTTTTTTACCTTAATTTAAAGGCTTATAATTATTTAATAACATTTTAAAAATAAATAATTATATTAAGCTTAATAATATAAAGAGTTATTATAAAAACTTATAATACTTTTAATAAATATAATAATTATAATAAAAAGATATAAATAAATAATAATTTAAAAAGTAATAATTAAAAATTTATATAAATATAATAAAGATTATTCTTTAAAAGTCTTTAAGTAAAGTTAAATTTATTTATAATTCTTTTTAAATTTAAAGGTTTAAGGTTTAACTTATATTTATAATAAGGGAAATATATAACCGGTTAGCTTTATACCCGTAATTATTAAGCTTTAATATAGCTTATTTAAACTCCAAGTCTACGTTACCTACTATTCTTCTAATAGGATTAAATCTATACCTATATAAGCGCATAATAGCCCACCGCATTATAGTAACCCTATTAAGTAGTCTTAGTTATATATAATAATTAATATTAAGGAAGAGGATATACCTACCCTATAAGCTCCTCCTATTAAATCTTAACTACTTAAGGTATAAAATATAAATAATAAATAATAATATAAATAAAAAGTAAGTTATTTCTTTTATATATATATTTAATTTATTAATATATAGTTTTAAGTTTTTAAATAACTTATAAAGAATTTAAATTAAATATTTATAATTAATAATTATAGTTAAAGTATATTTAAATAATAATAATAACCTTATTAATAATAATGTTTTTAAGTATAATATTATTATATTACTTTATATAAACTTAATAAATTAAAGTTTTAATATTTTAATATTTTTTTTAATTATTAAATAGCTATAATATAACGTTTAATTTAAAGTAGCTATACTTTAAAGTACTTAAAAGCAATTAATTTAATAGCTTTTTATTATATATATATTAAAGAAGCATTATAATAAAACTATTATTAAAAGTAATATATTAATTATTAAATTATAAATTAATTTATTTTACTTTTATTAAAACTTATTACTTTATTATTAACTTATATTATTTTATTAAATAATTCTTTTAACTTTTTTAATTAATTTAATAATTTATATTATATTTATTAAAGTAATAAATATAAAGATTAAATTTATATTATATAAATTTAATTTTATAATATTTAAAAAATTAAAAAAATTATAAAAAGGGTATTTAATTTTACTTACTTCTTTATTTTATTTTAAAAGTTATATTATTAATTAAGCTTTTATTATTAAGCTTTATTTTAATAAGTAATATTTTAATTTTATTATCTTTTATAATAAAAGAAAATATAAAATATATAAAGCTATTATTTATTTATAATTAAACTTCTTTATTATAATTTATTAAAGTTTTATAATTAATAAAAAATATAAGAATTAATAAGATATATATTAACTTTTTATTTAAAATAAATATAAATAAATGGTTAACTTTTTAAATAATAATCTTAATATTATTAAAATAATAATATATTATTTTTATTATATTAATTATAATGCTTTTTAATATATTCCTTTTAAAGAGTAAATTAATTAAAATAATAATATTTATATATTCTCTTTAAAGTTTATTATAAATATTATTAAAAACTTATTTATTAAAAAGCTATTTATAAATTATACCTTTAATAAAATAATAATAAACTTTTCCTTATTTAATTTAAACTTATAAATTACTTTAATAAATTTAACTTTTTATATATTAATATATAATTTAATTAAAAAATACTTTATTTATAAACTTAAAAGTCTTATAGTTTAAAAGTTTAAATAAATAATTATATAATATTAAAACTTTAATAACCTTTTAAAAGTAATAAAAAATATATATACTTTTATAATAAAAATAAATTAAGGGTTAAGGGATATTATTATAATTATTTTATATAAATACCTTATATTATTTAATAAAGAAAAGATATAGCTTATTTTAAAAAAGTTAAATATATTAATATATAACCTTATAATATATATATATTATATAAATCCCTTTATAAAGCTTAATTAAAGGAATAAGGGTTTTTTTTTTTTTTTTAATTAAATTAACTATTTTTTATATTCCTAATTTAAAAATAAAATAAGAAAATTATTAAAATAAAAGGTATAAATATAATTATATAATTAATTATATAATAAATATTATATATTAAATAATAACCTTATAAAAACCTTTAATATTATATATTTATAATATTATTAAATAACCTTTTTATTTAATTATAATTTAAATGTTTTATTTTTTTAAAATATTAAATCTTAAAATATAATTTTCTTCTTAAGTAAAATTTAATTAATAAAAGAAGCTTTAATTAATATATTTATATATAAATAAATTATAAATTAATATATTTAATTTTTTTAATATATACTTTATTTCCTTTTAATTAAATAATTTAAAATATTTATAAAAAGTAATTATTATAATATTCTTTAACCCTTAATTAACCTTAATTATAAATATATATACCTTTTTTATAGCTTTTAAAAAGTTAAGTATAATTAAATATTTAATAATAATTTAATATTTAATAATTATTACTTTAAACTTTTAAAGTATAAAATCCTTTAAGTTAAAGATATTATATTTTTTAATAAAGGTATAAATTATAATATAAAGAATAAAGCTAAAAGGTATTTATAAGGTTTTATTAAAATTAATATATATAGCTTTAAAGGAAATTTAAAAAAACTCTTTAATTAATTATATATTATATTTAAAGTAATAAAAGTAATTAATTATTATTTTAATAACTTAAGAATTATTATTTAATAAGTTAATAATCCCTTTATATATTTTTTAAATAAATATATTAATTAATATATTATATTTTAAATAATTAAATAAATTTTAAAACCTTTATTATAAGTTATAATAAAAAAATTAAACTATAAGTATATAAGGGCCTTATATACTTAATAATAGCTTTAATTATAAAATATTATAAAATTTAAATACTTTTTATTATAATAAAGCTTAAGTTTTTTATTAATATTAAATATATTAATTAAAGAATATAAAGTAAAGTATATATTTTTTAAATAAACTTATAAGCTTTTTAATAGGTTTATTACTTTTATTTATATTAAAAGAAACTTATATTACTTTTAATACTATTTTTTAATTAACTTTTAGCTTTAAATTATTAAATAAATTAAGGAATACTTTAACAGTAATGAGATTATTTAAAAATATATATCCTTTTAATAAATCTTTTAAAATATTAATTAAGTTTAGGTGCTAGAACCTATGACTTATAGGAGCATAGTTATTAATAACATTTTGGATCTTACTTCTTTTCCGCAATTACGAATAATTCCCCCTAGAAAATATCGGCTTCCACGAAAGATAGACTTTTCGTCGTATAGCTGTAGAGTACGATATGCTGAAAGGTTGACCACGCGTTCTCTCTTTCTCTTGCTTTATAATTCAGTAGGAAATAGAGTCCTGAGCTAACCAGTGGCCGCTGCTTAGCGCGAGGCTTTGGCGGGGTAGCGGGGTAATCGGAAAGAGGGTCCGGGGGGGAGTGGGCGCCGGGTTATCTAGGTGTTCGTCCTCGAGCCCTATTCAGCCAAGCTCCCAGGTCTCTTCCCGAGACGATGCTTTCATGCCCGAACCGGGAACGAAGCTAAAGAGGAGGTTGCGAGTTGCAGCTGCTATGCCCTTTGATACTGGGCGTAGGTAACTGACTGATTACAGGTAGACTATTATGCCGCAAGAGTAGTTGTGTGTTGTATTGGTACTCTAGATATATGTCATATGGGAGTATTTCAATTCGATTATATAGGAGGGGGCAGAGTGCGATTGCATCAAGACAGCTAGCTGTCTGCAGGCGTCGGCAATGATCAACGACGCCTACTACTCATGATTGTCATCCGTCAGCCTAGACCTGCCTCCCATCATAGGCATAGAGGTCTGGAAAAGGTGCGACTTGGCTTGTACAAGCGATGTGACATTAATCACAGCTCCAATCTCGTCAATCAGACTAGCTAGTTCGTGCTTATTTGTGATATCGTTGGGCAGAAGATGTGAAAATTCAAGGTTAATAGCCATAACGCCATGCTCGGTGCGAATGAAGTTGTGCAATTTGGGATTACCGTGCATAATACCATGTTGTGTGAATTGATGGTACATATGCCGTAATGCCAGTAACAGTTGCGGGTTAGGGATGTTGTCGTCTGAAAGCTTATGTAGCGTTATATTGTGACGATATGCTATAAGAATATGCGGGCTAAGAAGATCCTCTTTAAGAAATTGATGCAACGGTGTGCCCTTAATAAACTCAAGAAGAATAGCTGGAGTGTGGTTATTGTTAATAACTTTTTTATAATAGTATAGGATGATGTTGCCCTATAAAGATTGAAGCCGTTTATATATCTTAATTTTATTTTAATATTTATTAGGCTTTAGGGGATGCTTCTTTTTTAAAATCACGATGGATAGAATAAACCATTTGGGAAATATATATCTTAGTTAAAACTGAACAAATTAAGGTACCCAGGATATGAACCAATTGGTGATTGGGGTAGCAGGAAGCTTTAAACGGAAGATGTACCTATTATTATAAATACGTTTAACATGCGCTCTAATAAGGCATATACCCAACTAAATTTCCTAAACGTTAAAATTAAAGTTAAAATAATAACATATATTTAAGGGTATATAATACCTTTATACTTTATTTACTTTTAAGATCTATAGCGTAATTAAACTTAACATATATAAACTAAAGGAAATTTACCATCTAGTAGAAGAGTTTTAAGGAACAGTTATAAATTTATAGGCTACTTAGAAAACCAGTCTACATAGTACAGTAACTGAGCTTATACAGCCAGCCAGATTAGTAATATAAGGTAATTTAACCCAACTATAATTCTGTATACATATTATTAAAGGCTTAATATATCCTATATATTTCTATTATAAGTCTCCTAATACTATATATTAATTATAGGGTTAAAGGATTATATATAGCCGTTAAGGTAATTAAAAGAATATTAACCGTTTGCATTAATCTAATATGGAGCGCCTAACCACCATTGAAAATGGCACGTATATCTATCTATGTTTACCTTTAGTGCTGCTTAAGCCTAATACCTACGGAGTTGCTGCAAAGCTGTGCGGTATAGAGCATATTGTAAGGAAACATCTATATATTTAAAAATTAAACCTTGAACTTAGCAGTTTACGTTGTGTACCGCCTTTTGGCTATATATAAGAAATATTAGAATTAAGAAATGCTTCCCGTTAAATACAACTGTGACAGCACTTTTATACCTATGGCAATAACTATCAACCAATTAGTCTCATTAGAGGTTGAGCGGGAGAAATTTTGGAACTTGCCCTCTCAGCTCCTTCCTAAGCCATATGCGGTTGCTGTTCACACCTTGTTCGCCAGTCTATCTCGGTCGATTAATAGTGCCATGCCGTTTCAATTCGCTAACCAATATGCATTAAGCCGTATATGACCAAGTAAAGTCAGCCATCTAGGGATAATTAGTGGAACTAAGTAGCCCAACTTCAGACCTTTATATAATAATTTATTAAAAGGCAAGTTGGACGGGGAGGGCTATATATATATAAAAGGTTTTAGCATTATTCCCTTTACTTTATAGGTTTTCTTTAATATTATTAAAAGGATAAACCATTTTAAATAGGAGGACTTTATTTAAAGCATCCTTAGCGTTAAAAAGCTGCTATAATTCCTCCTAGGATAAATTATAGGATATTGCTAATTGTTCTTAAGCGACTTCTGCATAATCTGAAACCCAGTTTTTGTGCGATAGGCTGGGGTCCCCTATGCCTAGTAGCAAATGAAAGCTAGCATATAGTATAGCGGGAACCTATAGGAGGTTCTAAAGAGCTATAAATATTGTGCGCTATAAAGCCTTAATCGAGGAGGTTCGTTATAGATAGCAGTAGTCAAGCTTGGAAAAGTAATCCAGGTTTTAAACAAAGGACTCGATGGGCTAAATAATGCTTTAAATATATATTATATAATTTAAGTAAACGAAAGCGTTTAGTATACATTTTACAATTAAGCTAATTAAAGCTTATAAGTATTAAGATATTAAAAAGTTAATACTGTTTAATTACTTAACCTAGCAAGATCTTATTATATTTATTAGCCTTATTCCCTTCCTTTATAATATACTATAGTGAAGCATGGTATATTGAGGAATAAATTTATTTCAGATTACCCCAATGAGGTTGCAAGCACCACCAACTTGCCTATCTGTGTTGGGCATGAGGGCCCAGGCCGCAGAACCCGTCCATGTCACCAAGTTTTGTAGCACCTCCGGGAGCTTCCCGTAGTCTGTTGCGGCAGAAATGTTTGCATCTGCGGTATAGAGGTTTCCACGTAATTGGCCACAAAGCACTGGGCTGTAGTAGGGGCTCGTGGTTGCGATGGAAATATGTTGATCAAGACCGTTGGGCCGCCTTGCATAGTCTTGGGTATCCGCCGCTGCCGCATGCCCACGTATGCCCCGGTTGAAAGAGCTGGTTGACCCGCCAACGCGGCTTAAAAATGGATTTGTATCGCCCCACTTAGCCATGTTTTAAAAGTTCAAAACATAACCAGCTTAACCTCAATCTCTCTCTACCTTTTCATCCTTTACTTCTCTCCAAGTATAGCCCCAACCATTTGTATAGACAGTAGTTCTGTTACTATACTAATGCATAAGTGAATATATGTCTCTTAAGGCGAATACCCGTAGCTAGTTGTTTGATTGATTGATTCATATTTCACTCCTCAATGGAGCAGGTGGTGACGAATTTAGAAGGCGGTGTTCTGTAGAGGTGGTGATTGATTAGGCAAGCGGTGTCCGATCCCGAAGCTATTGGACGAATTGAGTAGGCGGTGATGACATGGAATTTTCGGGCAGCATTGGATCCATTTTCGAGTCGCGTTGGCCGGGGTTACCTAGTCAGGTCAACCAAGCACAGCCACGGATGAAAGTGTGGCTGAAACCGAGTAGGAATCAATCAATCAATCAATCAATCACACAGCACAGGACGGCAGCAGTTAATTCCACAGCCCTTTTTTTTTTCACACGACTGCTTGCGGCAATACTAGCATATCCGGTACCTAATGTCCCAATGCAAATTCAAGCATTCCTTGTAAAATATATGTCCTATCCTGACATTAAAGATTGTATTAGCGCTAGCTATTTAAGAACTTGACTTACCATAATTCTGCGGCCTTGTAGGTAACTGTAAAGGATTTTGGCAGGCCTTATAAGGATCGAAAAGGCCGTTAATGCAGATCGACTTCTGCTAGCTAATATCCTTATGCCTTTCAATGTTACACCGCCCGACTTTATTAACCGGCACGTAGGCATTGTAATAAAGCTACTATATATCGTTAGCTTAATCGATACGAGGGATAGGAGTGGGAAAGATAGGACTTACGCATCCACAATCACTATACGTATAAGTTTGCAAACTGCGCGAACTGTTTAGCGCTCCCTAGCATATGTTGCATCGTGGTCCATTTGGCCCAGCGGGTAATACGAAATACGTTTGATTATCTTCCGAAGGAGTAGTTTCAACGGGACGCAGGGTAGGTTTCCCTATGATATAGGTGATGTTCTCTCCCACCTGACCGTTTTTTAGTTCAGTCTCTTTAATAAACTCAAAGACGACAGTCATTATTTTAGTGAACTAGATTATTCGGCATTGTGAGAGATGGTAGGCTATGGGTGGAAGATTAAAAGTGTTTTTTTTAGGTAATAAGTGAAAGAAGAATGAAGATTCGGGACTCTTTGGCTAGAAGAAGTAGAAGACAGAGTGTTTATATTCGGCAATGCATCAAATAGGGACTATCGCAACTACCTAAAGCCCTTAGTTTAGATTTTGAGGAGTAAGATTACTAAGTTTAGGCCGACTTGCTGTAACCGGCTATCGACATCTGATAACGATTCCCTGCTAAGAGCCCAATAAAGCCCCTATTTTGGGATAGCCTAGCAGTTCCCAGCCTTCATGCGACCCGTAGTATGATTTCAGGCGCTCCACCCCTCGTAATATCCTGGATTCAGCTCTCAAGGCGAGTTGACGTATGGCCGAGGGAGGCCTTCACACTGGTGACAGCATTTATGCATTCGTTAACTTATAGCTAAATCGGTATTTAGCAAAGTTTAACCTAAAAATATAAATTATTATAATAAAGTTTATATATTATAATAAAGTAAAGCATATATACTAGTTATTAAAAAGTTTTAATTATAAGTTATTATTTATATTTTTAAGGGCTCTTCTTTATAATGTCCTTTTAATTAGCCTTTAAATATAGGATTTAGTTTAGCTAGGTTTATTACTTTATATAAAACTTTATACTTAAATTAATATATTTATTATCTTTTATAACCTTTAAGCTTTATAATTAATAACTTATAAAAAAGAAGGTAGTTTAAAATTTATTTAATAAATTAATTATTTTATAAGGTTATTAATATAATAAAATTATTAATTTTATAATTAATTAAGTATTTTATTATATACTTCCTTTAAAGCTATAGTATAAATTGCTTTATTTTCTTTTAAATTATAAAATAATAAAATAATATAGCTTTATTATTTATTTAAACTAAAAGCCTTTTTTTATATATAAATGCCTTATAAATTACCGTTAATTAAAATAATAAATATACTTTATAATTAATTATTAATAAGTATAATATTATATAAACTTATATTATTTTAAAGAATAAAGTAAAATTTATACTTTATAAATATAATTAATTAAAGATTATAAATTAGCGTTAATTATAGTTATTTTAGTTACTATTTTAAGTATTTATAAATATTAAATATAAAATTAAATAAATTAACCTACCTTTTTTTAATTAAATTTACCTTATATAAAATATTATACCTTAATAAAAGTATTTTAAAGTAATTTACTTAATTATAAACTTATATTATATAAATTCTATTATAGTTAAAATTAATTAAAAAATATAAACTATTAAATTAATTAAAAGATTTATTTATAAATAGTTTTATTAATATAAAGAAATATAACCTATAAAAGGATTATATAAATAATTAAGTTAATAAGAACCTTTATAGCTATAATTTATATTTATAAATAAAGGATAAATTAATTCCTTTTTTCTTTATTTTTAAGCCTTACTCTTTATTTAATAACTTTAAAGTATATAGCCTATATATTAATATTTATAAAAATCCGCTTAAAGGGCTCTTTAATTAATAGGATTAACCCCTTTTCCTACTTTTTAAATATCTTTAAAGGCTAAATATTAATCCTAGCTTATATTTTTAAAATATAATTATATAAAGTATAGTAAAGGTTACCTTTACTAATAGGTAAAACATTTCATTCCCTTTTAAATTTAAGGACATTAATAATAATATACTTATATATTTAATTATAAATGCTTTAATTTACTTTATAATTAAATATATAATAGGAATAAATAATATAATAATAGCTATAACTTAAAATCAATATATTAAAAAGTTTATTTTATAAATTAATTAAGATTCTTTATCTTTTAGGATTAAAAAATAACTTTAATCCTAGATTAATATTATTAGGATTAAAATCGATAATTAATTTTAATCCATTTTAAATATTCTCTTTATTATAATTAATTCTTAAAAGGTGGAACGGGAATTAATCCTATTAGTACTATTAGATATACCCCTTAAGGGTGATATAGAATTTATACGTATGGTACTAGATGATGCGACCGTTAGTTACTGTTTAATGTGAAAGCTGACCGTTATTATCCGTTTTCCTACCACCCCGTATAGCCACAGTCATTTGCTTCTATTAATAGTAACTTCTTAAATAACATTCACTTTCTTCTATTTAAAAGACATTCTAAATAAAGCTATTGGTATGAACAACATTTACCTAGGCGTATTATTTGGATTAGAATTTCTATATCTTCAATTATGTGGTAAACGCTATAAAAATGGCCGCGATCATTCATCTCGTCCAAACTTCGTCGGGTGAGGCTCATGCGAAGGTTTCCGCCCTGTGGGGCAAACGTGGTATGGGGGATTCCAGTTTCGGATGCCAGAACCTCCAGTCCTGGAGGCTTCCATACCAACACTTCAACATTTGTATGCAAAATGGAGTGCTCAGAGTCCGAAGATAATGCACCACTTGTGCATCCGCTTGGAGATAATCTATATCGAGTTACGGTATCTCGTCAGAATCGCATCAACTTCTTTTCAGAGGCGGTGCGACGTCTTAATGACAACAGCGATGAAGCAGAGCTGATCTTGCGGAATCTTCAAACATGGTCGCCCGAGTTAGCCTCTTTCGTCGGTCTCCGAACGCCCGAGCTAATCTACAAAGTCCCATTCCGACTAATATGCGAAAGTGACACTGGTGGCGTGCCTTTCGACGAAGAGTCTGTCCTCAGGCAGTATTTAGCAGTCAGCTACTGCTGGAGATCTGAGGGTGGCGATGACACCTGGCTTGGCCCGAAGATGCCTGTTCATGAACCATGGCCTATTAGCCGACCATTCGTTGATGCGATATTAGGGCAGCGAGGGGTGGTTACCCCAGACCCCAACCTTCAAAACGTGAATTTCCGCCGCGAAGGGATCTGGATTGATCAGATGTGCATTCCACAGGATAATCCCGAAGAGAAAGCGCGAAGTATCGCCATGATGGACATCATCTATAAATGCTGTCGAAAACTCTTGATTGTCCTTGAAGATGTTGTCTTATATCCCGACGAGATCCAAATTTTTGAGAGATACGAGCCCTACTTGCAACGTACAAGCCACGACCAAGAAGCTTGGAAGCCCCTGCCAGATGAGAAACTACGCATTTCAAGAATTGTGGATAAGATTGAAACTTCACGGTGGTGGACACGATCCTGGTAAGTTTGTGTTATGTACCGATAACAAGGGCGATTGCGTTAACATGCAGGGAGAAGGTGCTGGCATGAGTTTGAGATAAATGAGCCTTGGAGCGATTTCCGAGCGCATCCTTATATCCATGGTGCAGTCATGATAGTAGCAAACTGTGAAGGAGGTACTTTCACCTTCAAACTCGCTGCCTTTTTTAACATCAGGGCAAGTAGTGATTTATACACTGATGGTGATACTCTTGATCGATCTCGAAGGGTATATCGTTGGCTCTTAATGGCCAACACTCTATCCCCATATCTTGATCCAGCTCGCCGCGAGGAAGGCGTTGAAAGGTCTTCAATCATGGCTCGGTTCAATGCCGCATCGATTTGCCAATGCCGTCGCCTTGAAGATTTGATATCCATTACCATGAATGTTAGTGGCTTGGCGTTGTTCTTTTCGGCGCGTTTGGCTCTTAAATCAAAGATAGAAGATGTTGGAGTTGCTGATCCCAGTGACGCCCTTTTCTTCGTATCTGCTCTTTGTTTAGCTGCAGGAGAGAAGACTCCGCTCACCTCAATGAGTGGGGAGATGTTACAGCTAAGCGAGAAAAATGGCACATTCTCATGGTTATCGAACGAAGTCGCACAACCGGACCCAGTTGCAAGGAGATTTACTATTGGGGGTATTAAGTACATCCACGGACTCTCTCCATATCACATCAAACTCGACCTAGTCTTTTTTGACACACCCATTGTCAATACAAGCGAAGAAGAGCTACAGTTGACTTGCGAGTTTCTCCCTGAATACCCTATCGTATCCGCACGAGTCGAATACAAGCCACAG
Organism: Xylaria bambusicola; assembly: GCF_022495145.1. Classification (NCBI taxonomy): domain Eukaryota; kingdom Fungi; phylum Ascomycota; class Sordariomycetes; order Xylariales; family Xylariaceae; genus Xylaria; species Xylaria bambusicola. The sequence continues at coordinate 444,949 of NW_025953582.1, forward strand.
TATAAAGATAAATACCAGAATCCATGGGGGCCGTCAGCTGAGAGAGACGAGAAACTAGATACGTCACGGCGCAATTTATTGGTCAACTCATGCAGTTGTGGCTTAGAATACATTTGCCATTTATGGGAGGCAGTAGAGAAGCAATTCCTACAAACGTCGTTTGACGATAACCTGGCAGAGCCCTTTACACCGGATGCTTCACACCGGGACACAGCCAAGAAACTTCTGGAGCACATTTCTCCAGCAGAGTCAACGAATATACGTTACCTGGACATCCTTATAAAACTCATTAGCTTCATCAAGGATCCCCGCTCAGCGCGTGTGATGTCGCCCTGGATGGCGCGAATTAGGTGTAATAACGATGTCGGCGCCGCAATAATCCACAGCCCGACCATCCGCCAGGGATACCCATTTATATCAACGCGGGCGCGTCTTGCTATACCTCGAGATCTCCTCGACATGCCTTGGACTGCCAATCGAGTGTGGATTTTAGAGCCCTGGGGGATCCCCCAGGGCGAAGGTCCCAAGAACCACGCAGGCTTGAGCGAGAGCCCGGGCGAAGTATGGAAGATAGTGGGAAAAGCCCAATGTCTAGGTGACGTGCTTGCTCCAGTCTCAAGGAACAGCGAAAATAATGTCCCGGAGTCAATGTCGCTTAGAACTGCGACTTGTGTAGGGGAAATATAGACTGCTTGACAGCGGAAGATTAGTATTGAAGGTCTGATTTTCCTTTCACTTGACGGCGGGCTGTCCAAAGCCATCCCCGTCACGAGACAGGGTGACAGCCCTTGCGACTTCTCAAGCTGTGTATGTGGTTCTGACCAGTATTGTGAAGACGGGCTCCCGATAACTAAGGTGTATTATAGCTGACAAGGAGTGAACTATGAATGGACTTGCCATACGATAAAAAACAAAGTTGATCTTGGTAATAATGCTCCAGGCTATCGCTAATGAAGGAATGGTTTCAATATACTTATTTACAGAGATCATAACTTCAATCCAACACTTCTGTCTAATACTCAACATCTGCCGGCATCCTGTTATCACAGCCTACTGCTCATCTCAGTGACTGGTCCCGGACTCTCCGTCCCAACGATAACACCCTTTAGCTTGGCAATTGACCTCTCCAACGAAGCCGCCTCTTCGTCTTCTAGCTCGATCTCCAACGTCCTTAGGATACCGGCACGACCAAGTATGGCAGGCTTACTGAAACAAATGCCATGGTCTGCCTGGAAGTGGCTCAAAGGTAAGACATTCCGCTCATCAAGAAGGATCGCCGAGCAGATAGACGAGATGACAGCGCCAATACCGAATGATGTTTCACCCTTGATCCTGTTGAGGTAATCCGCCTTGAAACGCACGAACTCGGCCACAGCGTGCCTCTCGTCGCCGCCGAGCGGCAATACCTGGTCAACGGGGATACCACCGATGGCCATGTTGGACCATGCGATGACTTGTGAGTCGCCGTGCTCGCCGATGACATATGTGTGCACCGCGCGGGGCGCCACCTCGGCCCGCTGTGCGATCGTGTCCTTCAAGCGCGTTGTGTCAAGTATGGTGCCGCTGCCGAAAACACGGCTCGGAGGCAGCCCTGTGTATTTGAGGGCAAAGTAGGTCATGATGTCGACGGGGTTGGTGACCATCAGCAGAATGGTGTTTTCACCAAAGGGCTTCATCTGCTCGAAGCCGGAATTAATGACCGAGATGTTACGCTGTACGAGGGCGAGCCGTGACTCGCCGCCCTTCTGATTTGTGCCGCCAGTGAAGACGATGATGTCACACTGGCCGCACTCCTTCCATGTTCCGGGCCTGACGCGCGGTGAGACGCCGAAGCTTGTTGAGTCGCGCAAGTCTTGAACCTGGGCATCTTGGAAGTCTTCCTTGACGTCGAGGATAAGAACTTCGCTGGCGATCTGCTTGTGAATGATGGAGTAGGCGACCGCGGCGCCGACCTTGCCAATGCCTATGATGGCAATTCTAGGTCCCTGAAATTGTGACATGGCCTGTGAATGATAAGGAGAAGTAGTTAGGTAGGTAGTTAGGAAAGAACAGATAGACGGGCTTTGAAGAAGGGGGAAAACGAGAAGAACAGGGAGCATTAGAAGGAGATAAGAGGGACTCCCGCCCTCGACTATTATACTGCTGCTTACTACATACATGTCACGGAAGCGACAACTACGTTGAGGTATTATAAAACTTCCCTTGTGATTGCTGTCCTGTTGTTACTATCTACAGACCCAAGACCTCCTAAAGCCTTGGCTCCGGTGGCAGGAATGTCACGGCGCGGGCTAAGGGACGCATCGCATCGGCAGTTTTGTGGAGACCGTCGCGGATTCGGAAGCTTCTTTCAAACATGCATGTAAGACCGTAAGGCCAAAGACTCTTGGAGGTTCCAAGGATCAAGTTCGCATCTCTACCCTTGTTCCAATATGTACTAACGTCATGTCTCGGGCGTTAGTACGGGAACTTGATATTTTAACCAAATTATGGTAAAGAATGGACTGCCAATGTTATGGTACGATAGAGCGAGCGAGTCTTGTGCGCACACAGTCCGCTCAATCAATCATTTCGGCATTCTGGACGGAAATCTATCTGGCCATCCTTTGTGTTGGACAAATTGTGGTAACCTTGGCTTTGGCTTATCTCTAAACCTCTGACAGTACTAATGCCCTGCTGTTTCTGTAATGATTGAGGAATGAATATTAGAGTTTCTATACTGACGAAAAAAGACAACATGTACGGCAGACAATTGCTCCAATACAACACTTGAAGTTTGGGATCCGGTCGTCCATTTTCCCTTCCTTTCGCATGCAACCTGATTAGAGCAGCAGCTCTGGTAGCGGGTGGCGGCAAATCTTGATTTGATTCGCTTAACCAGCCCTTCCACCGGAGGTGAGCCTTGGCTGACAATGTACTGGCCGCAATGCTTTCGGTACCGCGCTTTGTGTTTGGGTCGACCGGCTCGGGAGGAATTGTCAGAAAGGGAAGGCGGTGATACTTGCAATCCACACACTGGAACGCTGGGAAACTGTATATAAGACCTTCATCCAGCCAGATAACTGTAACTTAGACTTCTAGATAATCTAATGGGATCACATGTACTACTTTTGACAGGAATTCTTTGAACTTGTTAGCTCATAGGCTCCCCCATTACACTACACCACTTCAAAATTGTCTAGAAGAGAGGCATGGAGCCGTAAATCCCCCTTAACTGCTCCCACGTGACATTCCCTCCATATAGAAGTTTTGCAATTATCTTGCCATCCACAAGGCCTGCTCTTGGTGAAGACATATACTGCCAGTACGCGATTTCCGTACTCTTTGAAGCCATATAGGAGGAAAGAGGGGATTGGTTGGATATCAGGGCCATGTCAAATTCTGGGTTATCCAGGGGCGGTTTCTTTCCTCGAGCCTCATCGATTTTCGTTAGAGACTCTATAACCAGTTTTTTAAACTCGACGATAGGTCGATTTTCTTCATCTGATAACGCTGGAAAGGTAAAAAGCTCTGGACTGACCGACAGCTGCTCAAGAGGAGCAGCCTGCGCACTACTCCAATCAATGATACCCGTCAGGTTATACTCGTCGTCAAAGAGCATGTTACCATAATGTAAGTCAAGATGACATAGAGGAAAGGGGCCCCGAACTCTGTCCTCAACCACAATGTGGGTTATAGTTGATTTCAATACCCAGCATGCTGTCAGCCAGTTCGGGTCATCCGGATGTAAGGAAATCATTTCTCGGTTTTCACTCTGTCACTGATTGTAAAAGTACTCCAGCGAAGTATCCAGGGGGCCAGGCGAAGCGTGCCAAGCCATGGGTATAATCTCGATAGGCTGATTAGCGTCATCACCGCACCAAATACGCCCAATACGACTGAATGTCATATTCTGGAGCTCTGCGAGAACATTGGCCAGTTGGTTGGCTACTTTGTTACGGTGTTGATGAGGTATGGTTACTGCTAACCCATTCGAAAGCGTGCGCCCTCCTAGGTAGTCCATGAAAATGAAAGGGTAACCAAACGATTGAGTGGACATCCCAAAGTCGAAAATTTGAGGTATTGGGATATTGGTGTGCCTTTTTATTAACCTCATGGTAGCGATCTCGCTGAGCGTAGAGGTTTCATCACTATCGTTAAAGGGTTGGTGCGGAATCCGAGCAATCCAGAATGTATTATCTGAAAATGCAAGCTCCAGGACTAGGTTATTGAAACCTGATGTGAAGTGCGTCAAATCCACACTGCATCCAACATCATCATTCAAGTCAGGTTGGTGCTTCCTCCGTGATTCTATTGCCCGTGTCTTCAGATATTCGAAGTTTGCTGAGGAGAGTAGAAGTTCAATTCGCCTGTATTTGTCCGAACCTGAGTCTATATCGGCAAAACCCTGCCAGTGCTCGCTTGGTCGGATCATTATATTAGAGCTCTCGTATCTAATTGACAACAACTTCTGCAGAAATTTCGTAAAGCTGAAGCTTAAGACAGAGGATAAAACATGAGCAGACAGGTGAGAAAAAGGTTAGGCTGTGTACAAATGGCCGACCAATGGCACGTGACCGAGAGGATCCTCAATAAACCAATGGGAGGGAGTGTTGGGTGCCTAGAATAGTGTTGTTGGTTCTGCTTCACTAAGCCGCAGCTAGTTCCGAAACTAGCTTCTGATGCCCTAGAACTTCCGTTTATCATTTTTTACCACATCGATGGCTTAGTGTAACTAATGATCGTGCTAGAAATTCCTTTCTCTTTTGCGTAAAATATGATGATTGGCGGCGGAGTATTATCATAATCTGTTAGGTAGGCGCCTAGATGATTGCTAAAGCTGGGCCACTGAGCTCTCGGAGAAATAATATGTTTGCGGCCGTTCGAGATTGGCCTGTCTAGTTTCCAATATAACTACTAACTACCGCTCCCTGTAATGCTAGATCTACTCTCATTAGGGAATCTCAATGCTCTGGTGCTTGATCTAAATGCCGGCCCCATTGGCCCAAGGAGAGGGGAGGAGCAACAGCTTCATCTTTGCCCGGCCATCGCCCTTCTTCCCACTCTTCGCACCCTTCATGTGCGGATGCATCTCATCTGCCCCGACATTTTAAAAGTCCTAGATTCAGATGACAATCTACGTCTTAATACGGTTGTTATCAATATGGGTCTGAGATTCAACGTGAGTGGGGTAATACGTGCATTGAATTCGAGACGTTGTCCTGGGGGAGAAGAGAACATACTTCACCTGAAAGCCGACATGCAGGAACAGGCAAAAGTTCTTGCCAGCCGAATGTCATCACTGAATAATGTGAGAATCCTAACTAGCAAGCCTTCTACGGGTGAAACGCTGTCACTGAATATCTTGACTGGTAAAACGACGATACTGAGTGACGATCAGCCTTGGGAGGATGCAGCGCCGCCAAGAAGAATCCAAAGCCTTGAAAACCACGAATATGTGACACCTTTCTATAAATGGGAGTAATTAAACTACCTGTCTGTGTATTTACTAACTCGATTTCATCACTAATTAGTTTTTAATCTAAACCGCTTATACAAAAAGTCCCTGGTAGTCATCTTGAAGTCCTCGCTCTTTTACCCCGCCTCTGGCCTGATTTTGAACTGCTGGAAGTATGTGGTAATAGCCCGAAGCTAGTATCTAATTAAACTGTCAGATGGTGGCTTTTCGGATTCCTCGGATAACTAGTGTTATATTCATTTGAATTGAGGTTTTATCGTTCTTTACTAAGAATCATCTAAAAGCAGGTTGCTATTTCCATATAGCGAGATTTAAGACGACGATGCGTTGATTTCTCATTAAGCGTCGCTTTACTGATCGTGGGCTGAAGTGTTGTCGCTGGGTCTCGTACATTCCGCGCAATTAGCCTCACAACCTACTGTACTAACCCTCACAAAGCATGAAGCGGGGTCAAGCCAGCCGGGGTGGCATTGGAATGCTTAGCTGCTGCAGTCATCCTTCTTTCTAGGATTCTCAAGGATTCAGATACTGTCAGAGACGGATCAATGGGAACGCGTTATTAGTTATCGGGTTGACGCGCCACCATGCACTGCCCGTCTGCGCGAGCACTGCCGTCCTGCGGCGACCGGGGCCATTCAGGCGTCTCTTTAAGCACCGTCAAAACAAGGAGCGGCTCAAATTTGGCAAACGTTCTAGTTTTGCATTCAGACTCGAAGTATATCTTCTATGTTCATCGGAAATGCGACCCGGACACGCTGAGCGCCACCCAATTCGATGATTCCAGTCACCTAGACCGGCGCTAATACGATGTGTGCACAATCACTTGTGGTGACGGACCTCTGGGCCATTGCGCAGAGTCAACTGGCGGTCGAGCATCAATCTTATCTCTCTTACAGCGCTGTCGGCGAGAAGCCTCAATCGCCATTACAGGCACTACTAACTCTCGTGCAAGCGCAGCAGAAAAAAGCAATAGAGAAGCGCTGGAAGGTCAGAGATATTTTGGAGAAGATCGCCCATTGGATCAACAAGTTTAAAGAAATCGGCGACACGATCGTCACTTATGACCCCACCCATGCGGCTCTGCCATGGGCTGGGGTGCGTTTCCTGTTGCAATTGGTGATCAGCGATATTGAGCTTTTCGGATCTTTGGTGGACGGCGTAGAGGTAGTCTCACGCCTCATAACGCGTTGCGGATACTATGAAGCGATTTATCTTGCGCCCATGGCAGAACCGACCGCAGAATCTAGGACTCTTCTCAAAGAAGCTGTCATTAAACTCTATGTGGAAATACTAACATATCTTGCAAAGGCTACGGAATATTTCCGGAAAGGAGCACACAAAAGAATCATAGGAAGCTTAGTAGCGACATCCTCAAAATTTGAAACGCAGCTAGAAGCAATTCGCCAAAAGGAAAATGAACTTCACGCGGTCTTCCGAGTAGTTGAAGGAGAAGAGGTCTTTAGAATTGGCCATATGATGGGCTCATTGAATACATCTACAACGGAACATACGGCCAGTTTGCGAGCCATGAGGATAGCCATGGAATCTCTAGAGCAGCCCATGACCCGTGCCATTGGGCATCTTGCTCGATTTGAAGAGATTATAGAGGAACAGGAGTGGTCAAAGCTATCGCAATGGCTTGGGAACGCCAACTTTCGTGAACAACACGAGCTGATCTTTCGCGACCTTCTTCCCGGGACAGGCGAGTGGATGTTCAAACGCCCCGAATACCAGCAGTGGCACTACTCCAGTTCATCCTCAGTTCTATGGCTGCGCGGTATCCCTGGGTGCGGCAAAAGCAAACTCTGCTCACTCGCTGTTGAGAAAAGTCTTATCGGGAATGAGCGTACCGGTACGAATGCAGCACCTATCGCCTACTTCTATTGTTCCAAGACGAACAGCAGATCTCCCTTAACCCCGACAACCATTCTAGGCAGTATTCTGAAACAACTTGCTTGTTCAAAAACGGGGGGCGGCGTCCATCGTGCTGTTTTCGAAGAGCACGAACAGCGTAAGGAAGGTGCGAAGAAAGATGGGATGGATATATCAGCTCTCACTCTGGAAGAATGCGGCGATCTCATATTATCTGTGGCATCGGATTATCCGATCCAGATATATCTCGATGGGATCGATGAGTTAGATGACAGCCGCGAGCTGCTGGAAGTATTGAATCGCATTGTGGAAGACTCCACGAACATAGTCAAAGTATTCATCTCAAGTCGAGATGTGGCTGACGTAGCTGTTTGGCTCAAGGATACTATTACGATACCAATTACAGGCTCAGATAACTCTCCTGATATAGCGAAGTTCGTCACCCGCAGTGTCGAAGCCGCTATCGAAACGAAAAGACTACTAAAGGGACGCGTATCCCTAGAGCTAAAGGAGCATCTTATCTCTAGCTTGAGCGACGGCGCTGGGCCTATGTTCCTTTGGGCTTCTCTACATCTCACTCAACTTTGTGACCAGAAGAGGTACAAGCTCGAACAGGATGTTTTCACTGCACTCAAGACGCTTCCGGTAGATTTGAAGAGGACTTTCGACCAAATGTACCAGAACATCAACAACTACCCTGAACGGGCGAAGCAAGTGACTAAAAGAATATTCGCATGGCTTCTGGTGGCTCAGCGCCCATTAACGAAGAAAGAACTCATAGATGCCGTAAGCGAGCACATAGATGAGAACGAGCACATAATGGCTCTAATTGAGGTGAGACAATACCAGCAACACGCCAATGCTACATATGTGCTGACATCTAGCAAGCCCAAACTCACTGACGATGCCATACTAGACTTGTGCTCTAGTTTTCTAGAACATAACTCCAGTTCGCAATACTATGCATTTGCCCATGCATCTGTATTGGAATATTTCCAATCACTTCCCGAATATTGTTATTCCGACATCAACTACATGGCAGCGCATCGCTGTCTCGCGCAACTGGTTCAACATGGCGATGAGCCAGACCCTTTTGATGAGTACGATGCGTTAGATCGCCTTTCATGTGATGAGGGCGTAAGCAACCTACGTGCTAATGCCGTCAATGATGTTGATGATCATGAAACTTCCTTCAGACAATATTCAGCTTGCTACTGGGCTCGCCATTATGGCTTGGTAACGGACCACACTAAGGTAGCACAGCTTAATGAAATCTTCATAGAGTTCGTATTTGGAATGGAAAGTACCAGTTTCGAGCTATGGCTCGATCAAGTAAAGGATTTAGTCGAAGGAAATTCACTTAGCTCTGTAACTCTAATCAAAGAGTTAGCAGCCGCCCATTCGGCCACCAAATCCCCTGTTTTCGTCGCATCTGTGTATGGAATTCTACCAATTTTCGAATATCTAGCGGCTAGTGGCGAGCGGGTTGACTGGAATACCACGAACACCCATGGCGTGTCCGCCATCTATCTCGCCGCGAGATTTGGACAACTTGAAGCAATGAAATATCTGCTTCAGACAGACTCTAATGTGAATAGTCAAGGGGGTATATTTGGGAACCCGGCCCAAGCAGCTGCATTCAACGGCCATACAGCCGTATTAGAATTGCTAGTCAACCACGGAGCTGACGTCTGTGCTAGCGGGCGTTTTTCCGACACATTCCAAGCGGCGCTCATAGGGAATCAGAACGTTGCTTTGAAGCTGCTTCTGGAAAGAAATTGGGCGAAAGAGATCCCAAACATAGATGAACTTCTGTCTCGAGCGGCGTACTATGGACACCACGAAGTGGTGGACACGCTGCTAAAGCGGAAGGAAGAGTCTATGAAGTCAGACGTGTCAACGGATCAATCCGAATCGCCATTTCCGCATGATACACTCCAAGCAGCCTTATATAGTGGTCGGCCTGGCTCAATAGTTGCCATGCGACTTTTGAAGCGTATCGGCGATGTGAATAGTGAAGGTGGTCGCTTCGGCAACGCCCTGCAAGCGGCCTGTGCAGGAGGCTACCTCCCGTCTGTGCGATGGCTCTTGGGACATGGGGCGGACGTGAACTCCAGCGGTCGCTACGGCTCCGCGCTCAAGGCGGCCTCCCTCGGCGGTCACGATGAAGTGGTGAGTCTCTTACTCCAAGCCGGAGCAAGAAGTGGACCGTCGCGAAATGGGATGTTCGACGCCTTCGAAGCCGCAGCGTCTCGGAACCGGTTATCTACGCTGGCTTTGCTGATAAATCATTCCCCCGATGCGATTGATATTGTGGACGAGGATGCGATGAGGTTGAAAGGCAGCATCGTTAATCCCTTAGAGACTGCATTGAAGTCCGCGTGTCTTCGCGGCCATGCCGATATCGTCCGATATCTGCTAGCTAATGGGGCTCGAAAGGCGGCAGTATTAGCTCTGGAGGCTGCCTTCATATCAGGTCAAGACGAGGTTATCAGAATGCTGCTAGGTACTCTGGAAGAAGTGCCTGATTATACCCGCCATGGGGTAATCCGTTGCAGTGCGGGCGACGTGTTGAAATTGATGCCTTCCACCGAGCATAATACTGCGCCTCCTACAGGTCCGGGCGTCAATGCATACGACAAAGAAGCAGATTTTGTGGAAACTAAAGTCCAACGTGCATTCAAAGACTCTCTAGAAGCAGGCAACGAAGGTGTACCAGACATTGACGGTGACTATCCCCAAGGGAGGAAGTTCACATGGAGACTGGCAGCTAGTCGAGGAAATAGAGCAGCCTTCGAGAATCTCCTATCTAAGGGTATGCCCCTTGATGGCGACAGCCGCCCGCCCTTGGTCGAGATCGCAGCCCTGCATGGCAATATTGAAATCGTTGAATTACTCCTTGATCGGAACGTAGCCGTTGGATTTGCGTTGCAATGTGCCATTAAATCTGGCCGCAAAGATATCGTGGTACGTATTCAAATCTGCTCTACAGGTCCCGAGGCCTCGTGTTGGTAGAAAGATAGATTATCCTCCTGAGCTAACGAATTCTACAGTATGTAAACTTTTGATCCCGAAATACAACTACCACAACCTATGCGACTCTAGAAAGCAGCTAGCATGGAATGAACTAACATACTCTGATATGACAGACGGCTTATCCTTTCCAAGCGGCCTGAAATGGCAATTGACGAAACACTGCAAGTACCTAATTTAGCAGAAAACTACCAGCATTGGGACCAAGTAAGATGGCCGGAGCAAAGGGAAGCTGTTAAAAGTCCCCTTGCTCTCGCGATGGCTTGGGGAAACGAGCCCATAATCGAGCTGCTCTTAGAGCATCACGCAACAGCCAAATGGCCTGAGCCTAGTGCGGCAATCATTCTCCAAGCACTATCAGGTAACAAAGCTAACGTCCGGCGGCTACTTACCAATCGTCACGGGGCCTCTAGCTTACAGAGTGGGTTAGATCTGGGAGCAAATGCTCTCTATGCTGCTCGTGCGGCTGCCGCTAGCGGGCATGTCGACATTGTCAACATGATGCTCCAACTCATTAGTCCTTCATCAGACACGCGCCTCAGCTATCTGAGAGAAATAGCTCATGAGGCAGCCGAACATAATCATCCTAAGATTCTTGACATCATCAATAAAACGGCATCACCTGCCGAGCGAGAGCATATAGCCGGGATCAAGTTCCTGGTAGCTGCGCGCCACAGAGATTCTTATAAGATTATAACTGAAGAGATAGATGGTCCATTCCACAGGGTTCTTGGCAGGATTAAAAACGAAGAGAGAGATGTCATTGATCTATACAGCCCATCAGAGGTTTCCCAGGTATACCTTGAGAAAGCCCTCCGGGAGGCCTTTGGAAATTTAAACCTTGGCACAGGACGCTTGCTTCTCGAACACCCCTCCTCGGCCCAAATCGTCAAGGTCATGCCTGATATTCTTCAAGTGGCTATGAGCCCGAGCTATAGACTCCGCTGGCGCAGAAATACGAGTCCTACTGAATCCAAACAACTCCAAGAGATCGTGCACATGCTCATTGGCCTTGGAGCTGATGTGAATGGGTTAGATAAACACATGCGACCACCTATACACTGCGCTTGCGTGCATGGGCTTGTGGACACGTTCCAGGCTCTCATTGATCATGGTGTTAGCATTTCCGAAGACAAAGACAATTCCCCGGGCCCGTGTGAAGAGAGTGATGGCAACTCGCATAGAAACAGCGATGGAGATGGCGTTAATCTTCTCAAACTAACACTGGACAGCATCAACCTCCAAGCAGGCGCCCAGAATATATGCGAAAACTGGGGGCGCATCGTCTTCAAGCTTCTTGATAATGGATCGCGCATTGAACCCAATTACGAAAGTCTGGGAAATCTTCTGTACGCTATCGCTGAATTCGGAGATATCGAGTTACTCGAGAAGCTCTTCAAGTACGGCGTCAACCCTAACTTACCCGTCAAGTCTCGGAAATACGATGAACACTTCGGCTCCGCGATCAATGTTGCCGCAGTGAAGGATGATGTTGAAATCGTCAGAAGTCTGATCAAACACGGCGCCGACGTATCAGCCGAGCGATGCTGCCTCCGCCCTTATGAAAAAAAGATCAACGCCACACCGATCCAGGCAGCGCTGCAATGGGGCCATGAATGGAGAAAATGGGATCGCTTTTGGCAGATTTGCGAATTACTCATTGAGGCTGGGGCAGGGGACGAGGACTGTCGGTCCGTCCTTAAAGCGGCCAGCGAGCGCGGTAATGTGGTCTTCACTGAACAATTGCTCGAACGAGGGATTTGTCTTTCCGAAATGCCGATTACGCAATCCCTAGATATCATCAAGCTCCTCGTCGAGCATGGCACGCCTATCGATTCGCCCACAGGCAGGGCAGTCGAGCTGCAACGCCAAGCTATGAAAGCAGGATCATGTGAATTACTAGAATACCTAATCACAGAAACAGGACAACTACTGTCAGCCGGTCAATTGATCGACGAGGGATTTACCCGGTTTTCGAAAAGGCAAGCCGAGGAGCAGAAGAGGGCTCTAGTCTTCCTGCTGCAGAAGGGGTATATTTCTCTCAACGAGCGCTGTCGGTGTACCTGTGGAAAAGCCTGGACAAATCTCCTCCAGAAATTGATCGCTGGCGGCATTCCAGACCTCGTTGCATACGTCCTTTCCGAAGGCGCCGATCCGCAATGTCCGGGGTGTCCAGACACGGCTATGACCGTGCTATTCAAGCATGCTGGTGAGTACTACGACAAGAACGAATTCATCGCAACGGCCGAGAAGCTCCTTGAGCACGGAGCTAGCGTCGACGGGATAAGGGATGTATCACTAGACCACGATGCGCCGGACCAGACTCCTCTTCTCTTCGCCCTGGCTAGGTCGGACTGGAATATGGTGGAGTTTCTGATTAGTCGCGGAGCAGATGTTAACAGAGGCGTTATATCCCCTTTGACATTAGCGTACTGGGCTAGGGAGAAGAAGATTGAGTTTGTAGAGTTACTTAGGTCGAAGGGTGCGGTGACGAGACCGCTAGGCCAGGTTGATGTTATGGCGCTTCATGCTGAGCTGCGGAATGGGTTGCCTTGGTTGTCATACCAGTATCGATGGGATTGCCGGTGGGGAGGAAAGGATCATTGCTGAATGTCTTTATATGTGAGCAATCGCAGATATGTTTTACAGCTCGTCACTCTTTTTACGACGACACAGCTCGTACTTTCGCGCCACTGTTTATACTCGCTTAGATGGAGGTGTCGGCTCTATGCAACGGCTTCCTTACATTCCTTGAAAACATAGATATAGGAGATCACAGCGTGTGTACTAGTTTCTTGAACCTGTTGCCTTTCTAGCCTCGCTCCGAACAGACGAGCAAATTGCTACATGGCTCGATAGATGTATAACATTTTATATATAGTAAGCTCAATACCTAAATCTAAATAACACAATTCAATCCCGACCACAATCTTCATCAGGCACCCTGAAGAAAAAATAAAGAAAAAACTCCGCCAATGCACCAAATTCCCATACCCCTATCCCTTATTCATACATCCCAACTAGTTATCAAGCACCGCCAATGGGAGTAAGATCACGCCATCCTCACTTCGAGGATATTACATAACAAAGCGCTATTGAAGCGCCCAACTATATATTCAATTACAGTCGCGCAAGCGTACCAACAAAGCCACACTCCCTCGCGTCCTGCGCCGACTCAACGACCGCGCGCGCCGCGCACTTGCCGTCCGTGGCACAGCATCCCGAGGCGCAGTCGGCGTCGCTCAGGCACTGGCCCGTGATGAACTGCGAGCCGTTGCCGAGGCCGACGTTCTGCGAGCCGGCGGTGTTGGGGTCGACGGTGACCGTGCCCGAGCCGCCAGCATTGCCGTTATTTCCAGTGTTATTATTGCCGGAATTGTCATTGTTATCGCTGCCGGAGTTATCATTGCCCGTGTTGTTGTCCGGTGTAGCAGGGGTGGCGCTGGCGCCGAAGCCGCAGCCAGTCTTCCCCGCTTGGAACTGCGCGCCGAGACCCGAGCATAGACCGATGGACCCGAAGGTCGCGCAGCATGTCGAGGCGCAGTCGAGGCTGTTGATGCATTGCCCGCCGATGAATTGGCCCCCGTTCTGGTTGCCTACGTTGGCGTCGCCGGCTGGGTCTGGCAGAGCGGGCGCGGGGGCAGGGATGGCGGTGACTGTCATGGCCACTGGGGGAGAATGTTAGTTTTCAGTTGTGGTTATGGTGCTATGCATCGCAAAAGGTGGAGAGAAAGCAAGAGTGATAGGAGGAAAGACTTACAAGCCAAGATAGTAGCAACGGGAGCTGAGAATCGAACCATTTTGATAGTATTAAAAGGTTTATAAAGCTGTAAATTGGCTTTGTCGGTGGAAGATTGGGGTTTCAAATAAATTTATTAGTCGTAATGAAGTGAATTGGTGAGTCCCTGCTCGTAAAGATGCTGTCGAAGCTGTGATGCTGATGGTGATAGTGTTTTCTCATGCTCGATAAACAGGACCATCTCCTTGCATTATATATCAGTCGAACAGACATATGAAAATCGTCCTTAGTAGAGCCATCTTTCGTCTAGATCCGCTGACTTGTCAACCCGGGTTAGTGACGCCCGCGAGGCTCAGTTGCGTGAGCCTCCGACATTGTGCGTTTGATGTACGATTTCCCATACAAGGGGTTGACATGCCAATTTTTGGCTGGGACTTTGCGACCAATGGCATCGTTTCTCTTCATCGCCCACTTAGTTCCTCCATTTTTAGACATATTACTTGGCGGGGAATGAGATGGGACATATCGCTACTGTTACAGTTTGACGTCGTTTTTTACCGTGGTAGATTTACAATGCTGTATCTGAAGAGCCATCACGATTGTCGGTAGCAGTGAAGCATCAAATGCGGAGCCACTTGGAGAACGACGGGTCAAGCTTGGAGGTGGCTTAGTGCGAACAGTACCGGCAGTGAAGATTACCCTACACTATCTACTCCGTACTATAGACTACACTTACACACCCATGCTCTTAGTGTAGGTAATATGGCCATAATGAAGCCGACCTCAGCATGTTCGGACGTTGGATGACATCCCCCGGATTTTCGAAACGACTCTGATAAAACATGTAAAGCAGAAGTGAGAGTACAAGGGCCGGACAATTTTTTTGTTTGTGCCACCGGTGTACTTGGAAGATCTGGCGATCACTGGCTAGTTGCCCTCCTACCCCTGGGAAGGCTTAGTACAGATCGATGTTGCAGGAGTGGAGGCAACACTGTAGCATGTGCAACTCCGGGTAATTTCTCATAACTCCATAGGGTTGATGTTGGATTGTGGGGATATGGCACATGCGATGAGTTTGCTGTCGTTCTCACTCTCCTTACGCTGTCGTGGAGAATTGACGCCGAGCTTCGCGCCACCTCCGTCACGGAGCTGAGCTGGAGCCGGCCGCGATCCTTCCGGAGCTGAAAGAAGGCTCAGGCTCAGGCGACGTTGGGGAATTAGGAATAAGAGAGACTTGTCAAGTGTGTTGCAAGCGTTTGGAGAGACTGAAATGAGCAGGTCGCAACGACGTAAGGCAGACAGCTTGACATTTTGCCCCTCTCACCAGAACGGCAACTAACTCGATCTGGGTTGGGTTGTAAGCGTCCCGAAACACGACCAGCCCGGCTGATGCGACGATCTCGGCAGGAGAGGAAAGTATATGACCGGACTTATGACCATCGAAACATGACAACTTAGCAGACCACGTAAAATCCAGACGACAAACATTACGAACCATCGGCAATAGCCAAGGCTTTTGGCATTCTAGGTTGCCACCGCATTAGAGATAGACGGAAATCCCATCTAAGCGGATCGAGGAAGAAACTCTGTTCGTCGGAAAGTGTCGTCTAAGAACGACAAGTAGGATGCATCTGAAACCAACAACAGCTTTCATAACACAACAAAATGCCGACTGGATTCATGCTTCTACTCGACAAGACAGACAGCCGACACAGCAGGAAAGCCATCTGTTTTGCGGCGTTTGTTGACTTTCCAATGGGAGTTGAAAACGTGTGTAGGAGGTTCGGTGCCAGTGAGATGCCGAGCAAATTAGCGTGCACGAGGTTGCGCTCGTTTCATGGAGCGCGCTCAAAATGTAGTGCAGCCAGGGCCGCATTCTCAAGGCCTCTTCATGGTGACGGAAGTAGAGCGAGCCGCTTCATTCGAGGCGCGCTGCATGTGTTCGTCCGACCAATAGATAGTAACTGATGCAGCTTTCTCATCCTGACAGTCAAGTAGAATCACGAACAGCAGCGCAAGGGCCTCAGCGAAAAGCACAGAGCTATCAACATAGCATCACACGATAGATCAAAACCAGGTGTAGCGAATAGTTCAATCGTCGATGTTGATCAATATCAATCATACGACTCGTAAGCACACATGATTTACATCCAACTACGGTCAAGATAGTAACAAGTAGGAAAACACTAGGTAGTAGAATGTAGATCTCAGAATGAAACGGCACCGAGACGGAAACACAAACTCGATGCCGAGATTAACGAAGGATCTCTTTCCTCTGGAAGCATCCATAACGACAAGAAGCCGTCCGTGACCTTGTGCGATGCCGAACGAAGCCAGACATCGCCAGTCGGACGCTCCGGACTATCTGAGGAAAGGGAAAAAGAGAAGAGAAGGAAACAAGAGACTGTGGAGATTCGCGATGGTTTTGCACGCTAGGTCGGAAATGACGCACAGACCACTTCTCGACTGTGGTTTGTAAAGGAGCACGTGACAGTGCCCAGCAATTGGAAGCAGTTGACATTCAGGTGCGTCCCGATTGGCTGGCTGGGACCTCGGGAAATCGGAATCGAGATGCCAATGAACGCATCGAGATAAACCTCAATTCAACGGACCTGACTACGAAACAACCAGCCGATCCGATCACGCACAGCGCAGCGCAACGAAGACAGCCTCGCTCGCTTGCCGTCGACGATACACATTAATCGAATACCCGATCGGACGAGCGTCTTCTTCCTTCCCGTCAAGATGAACGTACAAAGAGTTGGTGTCAGGGCGCTGCAGCAAGGTATGAATGAGAGCTTTTGATCATGGATGCCGCATAATATTACCACGCCATTCTCTTCTATGAGTTCAAGGCCAGGAGACAGACATATGGAACTTGAATACGGAAAGCAATCGAAAGGAGTCGGAATATAAGAAAGAAAAGCAAAGAAAAGAGAAACATCCACTAACACATCCTCAAACTTTCTAGTCGCACGACCCAATGTCTTCGCCCAGAATATCCCACGCACGATGCTAGGCGCTCTCCAAACGCGGTATGCAAGACCAATAGCACCAAATCACCACGCTCCCATCCCTCTTACCCCTCCGCTATAAATCCACCCACCCAAACAACCACTAACAACCCCCCAGCAAAGCAACCACAACAAAGACCACACCAGAGGAAGCCCAAGCCCTCCTCGCCTCGCAGCGCACGCGCCGCCCCGTATCCCCGCACCTCTCAGCCTACGACTTCAAGCAAACCTGGTTCGCAACCTCAGTCTGGACGCGCATCACAGGCGGCGGGATGACAGCCGCGCTGTACCTATTTTCGATCTCGTATCTCGCGGCGCCCCTGACGGGCTGGCACCTGGAGTCGGCGACGCTCGCGAGCGCGGCGGGTTCGCTCTCCGTGGCCGGCAAAGGGGCGCTGAAGATGGCGATGACCTGGCCCTTCGTCTTCCACCTGATGAACGCGTGCCGCCATTTAGTCTGGGACCTGGGCAAGGGGTACAAGAGGCCTGTTATCCACGCGGGGAATATGGCGGTTTGGGCGGGCAGCTTTGTTGGTGCGGCTGGGATTGCGTATTTCTTCTAGGGGATGGAAGGGAGGGGTGTGAAGAAGGGAGGAGAGGGGAGGGGGAATGATCTAGTATTTGTAACAAAAAGGAAGGAAAAAAATTGAAAACTATGATCATGCTTGAAGCTGTGCAAGGTTGAGGTTTATAATGTGACCTTGTCTGCCTACATCGGCTCAGACACTAAGGGCTAGACAGCTGCTTCATATTTATAGCTGTTGATTTACGATACCTTCGGTGCAACAACAGATGAAAATGGAGGTATCCCATGCACAAATACAAGAATTGTATATTCCCTGTCTCAAGCCTTTATCCCCTGCTATGATATCGATTCCAAAACGAGGTTATTATCCCCTCACCCAAAGAATACACGTACCCTGTAATCCCCTTGCGTAATAAACTTTTTCATATTGACACCAAGAAAAAAAGCCCCGTAATAAAGATCGAACGCCATTCCTATGACCCGGGGGTATTGACCAAACGCCATACAAAATGCCTCTCACCCATCTCTTGGCTTCAAGTGGACATAAACATCCGCGCTTTCTCCCTTTCACTCTTCTGCTCATATTTTATTTCAGTGTTTCATCCGAGTCTCCATCTTCCTTATAGCCACCTATCTGATGGAGAGAACGCATATCTAAACTGCGCCTCGCTGCAATTCCAAGTCTACTGGAAGTCCATAGCATCCAGCACATCTCGGTTGATTTTGTGGTTGGCGAGTCGGACGATCCGCTCTCCAATGATGTCGCCAAGGAAGTCCTTGATCTGGCTGGCTTCACGATCATTGGTAGCCCCATTCGAGCCGTCCATTATTATGTCGTTATTAGCCAGTGCTTGGGCGGTCTTCATAATGGCGCCAATCACCATCTCAAAGTCAAGACGACTTGCCTCGCCTTTCTCTTTCAAAGGCTGCAGCATCGTCGAATCGAACGCTTTCAGATTCGGTAACACAAGAACCTTGATAGCTTCGGGCCCGCCGGCCGCCAGAATGCCTAGAATAGCTCCGTACCAGACTTGCGATGGCATGCTGGGGTTCAGGAAGGCTTTGAGGCAGGACCGAGTCAATTTCGGGCGCAGAACTTTGTTTGCACCAGAGTATTTCTGAGCAATCCGTCCAATCAGGGAGGCTGCAACCTCGCGGAGTTGGTATTGTTCTTTGACAGCATCGCTTCCATTCTCAGAGCCAAGCCGTCGTCCCAACAGACATGTCAAAACGGGTGCACATAGAGCACTAGCGTATGGGTCGACGAAGATATGTTCGTTGGAGATTAGAGCATTCGTCAACTCCATCATTTGCCGTAAGATAAATAGATCATCGAGGTAATGCGTGACCTGATTAGAGATGAAGTTGACGTAGTAAGGCATGAGCTGATGTGTGCCCGGTTCAGCGATGACAGCGGCTAGAGCTGCTTGGCGGAGTCGATGAACCTCTGGATCGGGGCTGTCATCTAGCAAAGCAGCCTGAACCTTTTCAAAGAAGAGAATTTGTTCTTGTGAAACAGCATGCTTCACAGCAGGTCGGAAATTGGGGTTGTCGTGTCCCGCTAAGGCCGCAAGAGCAGAGTTGGCGCCAGGTCCCTTGGGTAGAAGATCTTGTGATCGTGCCTCTGATGATGTAGGATTCTGTGGAACGGTCGGTTGAACGCCTTCTATTGCTAGCCAGTGACCTAAAAAAAAAATATTGATTAGCACAATCATCTTTGAAATATTGCATTGCCATGTTTGCGTACTCGTGTAGTTTGCATCTCGAGAAACCTTGGGCAAGGCTGCGTTAATGACGCGCTCGAAGTCGGCCTCTTCATCATCAATGTAGAAAAATGGTTGGCCCATTGTCGCCTCTCCATATCGCAACGATTTGGTTGAATCGTATCCGTAAAGCGGCTCAACGTCCAGCACTCGCAGCGCGAGGGAAACATCCTTGACAGTCATAGAGGTTCGCTTTCCAAGGCGCATGAATCGGAGGGCCTCGGCCAGTACTTGTCCGATGCGGTACTCGACATCTTGCGATAGGGTGCGCAGAGCCTCGTCGCTAAGGGAAGAAATGCCAACTGATTCAGCTACATCTCTAACGTTCTCGGGGTTCCAGAGAAGACGCGTTTCCTTGGAATCTGATTTGTTACCGCCTTCCTGCGTAGAAGCACGGGCATCCCGTGAAGTGGCCATATTGGATCGGTTGTTGTATGCGGCGAAGGGGTGGGACGAGGGATGGTCGAAGATGGAAGACGCGAAGCGTGACAGCTGGAGATGAAGCTGTGAATAGCTTCGACAGAGGTTGAGCTGATTTCCAATGATGGCAGCGTGGATTGGATTCTCGGCTGTGATTGGTGTTTGACGACCCACTTCTCCAGTTGCAATCGGCTAGCCTATTCGGGTAAGTGTACACCCAAACCTTATCTTGCCTCGCTTGCCTCTACCTCCTCGCCTACCTAGGAGGTATGTAGATCTCTCACGATGCTGGACTTTGACAGATTATCACTGACGATTCATCTCTTCTCTCAACATCGCGAGGTCTAAGTATTGTGCTGATCCAACTCTATTCGTGTACTGATCCGGAATTGGCTAGGAGTGTCAGTCTGAAGCTCGTAATTACCGCCAATCCATTGACAATAGAAGTGATCCGATGAAAGACACTAGGTACATAATCTATCGATCGCCAGGCGTGGTAATGGGAAAGGATATACTATCTACACATCAAAGTGCGATGAATTGATGGGATAAGGATCACGCCTAATCACCGTGGCTCTCACGCGAGCCACCTGTTCTTGTGGTGCGAAGCAGGCGGATGTTCGGCCGATAAATATCTTTTGTCGCATCGCGATTCGGAATGTTGATCAGATTCAGAAACGTAATGTGCTTCTCGTCTTTATAAGGTTCTAGTGCGTAATTGGCTTGCCAACTTAGAGTGGCTTATGGAATGGCATCAAGGTGCACTTAGCCACCGAGCAGACGTAACGCTCCGATCCGTTCGAGTGAGTGCTTCGGCTGCGCCCGCGTTCCATCTTAGAATGTGTTTATCAGATCTATGCCGTGTTGATCAACCTGGGTTCTGTTACTCGACATGCTGGCTACTTTTTATTATGTGGTACTGCACGTGGGCTTCGCTATAATTAATAATCAGACGCAGCAACGGAACCTTCTAAGTACATATTGTGTTAATAGAGGGTTCCATTAAGAACATAAATGAATCTGGTATCACATGTTCCATTGTAACTGAACAGGAACGTCTTGACAATCTCGATAATCAGAATATTGGTAAGGGTTTTCTTTATTATTGATAGTAATTATTCAATTGACCCCTGCAATTCCAGCATTCCGTCAATCACCGTACTAATACACAGGCTTCCATTACGTTCGTGGGTATCATTAAAACGATCTAGTTGGAGATCTTCGAGGGGACATTCTTTCTATAGACGGAAGAGTGTTAGCTCTAGAATTACGCTAGAATTCGCGGCGATAGCGGCAAGACTTACCCAGTGAGCTTCTCAAAGCCCTCGCGAGCGCCATCTGTAATCTTCTCCATCTGGCTGCGGTCTAGCTTGTCGTTATTGTACTTGTG
This sequence comes from Xylaria bambusicola, assembly GCF_022495145.1. Taxonomy (NCBI): domain Eukaryota; kingdom Fungi; phylum Ascomycota; class Sordariomycetes; order Xylariales; family Xylariaceae; genus Xylaria; species Xylaria bambusicola. The sequence goes on from NW_025953582.1 coordinate 466,161, forward strand.
GTTGAGGTACTGGGCGGCTGGTAAGAGTTAGCTGTGATCCCTCACACTTGAAGCCCAGTCCGAGTGAGTTATTCGCAGACATGGCACACGAAGAGAATGGAGATGGGTAGATGAAGGAATGAAGGGAAAACATACCCTTGTCACCATAGTCGTCCTTTTGGCCGCCGGCGGGAGCGGTGGTAGCCTGGTTGCTGGTCATTCCCTGACCCTTGTTGCCACCGAGGTTTTTGAGAGCGTCCATGATGATTGATTTAGGTGAAGTTATTTAAATTGGTGATTTGGTTATAGGTGGTTTGCTAATGCTTGCTTGCTTGCTTGCTGTGTGATGAGGAGAGAGATGAATGGTTGAGATGTAGAAGACGCGAAAGCAGCCGGTTTATATATGCCTAGAGTAGGACTTTGTTACGTAGATAAGATACTCACCAAGGCAGGAACTATTGACTGCCTATCTTATGATGATGAAATTCTGACTTATGGCGTAACACAGGTAACTGACAAAAGGGCGACTTGCACGCAAGCGTGCCTGGATCTTTGTTGGATGCGCTATGACGTCGTGGCGTTCAGCCCTTCGACCCAAGCATGCAAAGCATGCCAAGAAATGCAGCCAGGGTCGTGGTCTGGTGTGGCTAGATTAGCCTGCCCAGATTCCAGGGTCTCACCTTACTGACCGGAAAGCCGGCAATGATAGAGACATGACTCGACATGGTAGGAAACAAGCTTCGTCATGTCCAACCCCTACATTCAAGGCTCGTGTTTGCAGTGATCTTCGGTACCGGGGTGGTGGGGAGGGGTGGTTAACAGAGCCGTGTTATGGATGCTTATGAGTTCACGTTGCTAATGCTACCATACTAATGGCGAAACGTGTTGGTTTAGAGCGGTGAAGGCCAAGGGATATTTCCTGTCAATACCTTGCCTTAATTTGATGCATATTAGACTTACTATGTAAAGCCGCTTCCCAGACATATAGTATCTACGCAGCCGCCTCAATGGTGCTTCGCATAAATATCACCAACGGTGAAGCTTGGGGGGCATGTCTCACTATCTTCGCTGCCCCGCATGACGTAATACTTCTTCTCAATCTTCCCTCGGAACTGTGGATGTCATCTAACTAACATACACTGGCAAGAATCTTCAAATAATAACAAAGACTACCTAGGTATCAAAGCATTACAGTATAATGTTGAACAAGAAAGAAAAGAGAATACAATATCATGCTTAACCATAAGCCGTTCTATTATTCACTAGATATTTAAACATGATCTTGGTGTTGCTTACGTCTAGTTTACACTCGAATTCTGAGAGATTTACATAAATGGTGAAAGAAAAAAAAAAACTTAAAAAGAGTATCGCATGAGTTTTATTTTGATTATTTTCAATTTTTTTTTTAATTTTTTGGGGGGGTATTATACTAGATATTCAATCTACCTGCGCAGTTACTGTCATAGTGTTCTTGACGCTAGATCAGATATGGCCTTTTTGAAGCAGGTGCATCTTTGGCAAACGCTATTGTTATCAAGAATACACTTTGGCCCTGACCGATTGCAGAACAATAAAACACGCAGTGGTAAAGAGAAAGCATGATGTCGGCACAGTTGTCAATGTCCTACTCGGGGGTGCGAAGTCGACGTGACTGCCGATGAGGGGGGACGAAGACAATTTCCCTATGACTACAAACCCAACAAGGCGCGCCATCATCAGGAAGGTTTTCAGCGCCACAATGGCAGGTCGACCAGCCCAGCGTATCCAAAAGGGCTTCAGCCATTCTGACAGCGAGTGCCTCGTCCTCGATGTGATCATAAGCTCCGGCAAATGTAAGACAAAGAGTACATCTTCCCCTGCCACAGGCTTGACAATTGCGCTTACCGTGCTCGGTCCTCTCCCCGCAGAAACAGCATTCCCATGAGTCCTCTATGGCAAGAGGTGGTGAAGTACTGGGGGTTTGGCCATTAGACTCGGTTGAAGCGTTTGCAACGGGCACAGGCTCGATGGTGTTTGGTTCACTTGAACCAGAGGGAACACTGGTGTTCTCACTGTTGGGAGTGGTAGGAGGAGTACGAGTAGAGCTCATCTTGACAACCTCTGTTAGTAAATTGGTGCGCTGTGTAATATATCTTGTTGAAGTTGAGATCTGATGTATCCAGGTGATAATATTGGATGATGAGAGAAAAATGAAGCCGCTCACCAAGAACTTCGTGGAAATTTATATACTACAAACCTAAACAGCTTGACCTGTAGTCAAGTCCCATGTTCCTAAACATCACGGCTGTTCTATATTCTTATTGCAGTGTTTCTTTCCAGATCAACACAGATACTTGTAGAAGTAAGGCTGTCCAATTTTGGTGTCTCAGATATCCTGTCATAAGAACAATGGCATTGTGCTCAGCTTTGTTATATGGACGTTGTGTTTGAACAAGGAACGAAACAAAGGCAGACGGAAGCTTATACACCTAAAATCAAAGACAGCAAGAGTTAACAGGGGTGTAAGTGAAGATTTCGGTCCTGGATACGCGAGAGCAGTCATGTAAAACTCGCATGGGGTGCGTCATAGGCGATATAAGCAGATCAGAAATGGGTTCAGTGGAAGGGTTTACAGTCTCATTACCTATGGGAACCTGCTGTATAACAATAGATGTTGTATGCCTGTGGGTGACAACAAGGTTCATACTTCACCCCATACAGTACCCTTCCTGCTAGTAAGAGAGGTGTGGCTATGTATGGGGAGATCTTCTTTGGACCTACTGCCGGTATGCTGGGGTATCCAGGTCCTACTTGCTACACACAGAAGGCTTCAGACGCCGTGCGGTATCTGACGAGCTTATTTCAGCATGATACAAGCCCAATCGATGTGTTATCTTCATCCTACGGGATGTTCTCAAGTGTGCTACTCCCTCGCCGCGCGAGCCGTAGTCTGTTTCAACATTATCCGCCCAGTCACTCTCATCGTCGTTCTCGGTCTGCCCCTCAACTATCGTCTGGGCAATACGGTCAAGATCACGTTGTCCGGCGGCGGTGATACGTCGCTTATCGGGTTTCTCATCGTGTCCGACGACGCCAAGCTTCTCGAGGGCCTGTAGAAGTCTCCGGATGACAAGGCCGCTGGCGTCAACGTGTGTCGAAGGACGGTTACCTCAGGTCTTGGCGGTTCTGTATTTATCCGAGAGATGACTGACACCGACTCGCTCTGTCAGCTAAACATGGCGGGCAATCGAAGCGCAGCGGACATAGAATCAGTCGGAGTCTCGGGGAGGGAGTGAACGACTAACATCGGTCTTGACGGTGTCAACTAAGCCTACGGCAATCAGATTCGCCTCGAACGTGGTATTCATGCAGTCATGTCAGGTACGGCGAGCTTGGCTTGTCACATGAAATTGGCACATGCCCGCGCGAACTGGGGCGCCTCGAGTGAGGACACAGTTAGATTCGTCCATCAACAACACCTTTCGGCACTTCACAAAGAAAGAAAAAAAAGAAGAAAACTACCTCTGGGAAGAGCAGGATTCCCGAGGAAGACGTACCTCAAAGTCGCGAACAGATGTCCCACTCATCTTGCCTTGGCACCTACTTAGCGAGCTTAGGTACGTTCCACCAAGAAGAACCACACAAGGGGAAGTAGATTTGTCGGTGTGACCAGCAACAATCTAGAACTATTTGTAGAAAGCTTGTCCATAGGTAAGAATAATGTTGGAACGAAGCTTTATGTAACGTAGCCAATCCAATGGTTTGCGGATTGGGGGCTGTGAAACGGAGTCCACCCTCCATGTCGGTTCCCGGAGTTAGGTAGATCGGCCACACCCCGCTCCTGCATACCTATTTCAAGCTACCTAGCTAGGTACGCCATAGCAGGTCCCCGGTGTTTCTAGGCTGTTTCAACCTACATACTACGGTATGTAAAGTGTGGTGCATTAGGGTCATAAGGATGGTAATTGTTAGCGCGACGCTATTTTCTAAGAGAGTAAGAGTACTGTTGATGTCAGATATAAGCGATGGCATGTAGAATTCAGTGTATTGATTGATGTTGTTGTTCTTGTCTGTCTGACGCGCCTGCTACGCAGAGATTTTACGAGGGCCCTGGTCTTCCTGACGTGGGTCTACCCTAAGGTCCCCGTTTACCCAATATCCTGGCTTAAGATATAACCCCTTATACTTGACAATAATACCTAGTGAAAGGGGTTGTAAATGACAGCAAGGGTATATAAGGATAGCGTACCTAGGACTTACCTACCTTCGAGACTGATCAACTGTCAAATATAAGGGGTTATATCTTAAGCCAGGATATTGGGTAAACGGGGACCTTAGGGTAGACCCACGTCAGGAAGACCAGGGCCCTCGTAAAATCTCTGCGTAGCAGGCGCGTCAGACAGACAAGAACAACAACATCAATCAATACACTGAATTCTACATGCCATCGCTTATATTTAACAATTATGACCCCTGTTGACCACCACCATACTTTACTTCAAAGGCTTCACTATTGCTGTATACACAATTATATACCCGTTAACGTTTGTCAACTTTTGCTGGGTAGGTGGTCTTAGTTTGAGCAGTGACGACCAGCCAGTGTGGAGGATTGTGGACTACATTTGTATATAGCTATCTCCTTCCCTACTTATGCAATAGAGGAGAGCAACCCGAATAAAACAACCGATAGTCCCCTACCTTGTCTTTCTCTCTTGCCTACAATCTATTTGCGTACCGTCACCTTAGGTATCTTTTGCTTTCGTACCCGGAGTTATAGACACCCCGTATAACCTTATCAAGAAAAAAAAAAAACCTATATGATTGGCTACAGCTTTATTATCAGACGGTTTAGGGTGGCGTGAATCTATTGTTGGAAGCGTGTGTGTAGTTGAAGCTAACAACAGCTGTACATAGGTAGGGCTGAATTGGCTAGGTCTGACTGGCTCGACTGGCTACCTAGGTACATGGTACATACCGTTTTAAAAGCTACTGACCGCAAAATTTTAATGAAAATGCAGTGGTTAAGCATGTGGCTTGTGTACAGTGTGTATATGGCTATGCATGGGGCTGACAGGAGGTATATATAGGACTAACAGCGGAACAATCAAAAAGAAAAGAACAATTGCCCAATTAGGCTTAATGCCATCTTATCTATAACTAACCCTAATTGGAAACTAATGCTTAATACAACTAGTATACTAGTAGTATTTACTTACTAGGTACTAGTTCTTGGCTAGTATAAGTATATACTTACTAGTTGACCTAAAACCTAATACTAGTAGTACATTTGACCCTGGTTCTTGCCAAGGTTCCTATAGAGATCCTTGCAGAGATCCCCTGTATATCTCTCTCGCGACCGCGCCGTCACTCTTTTCCCACGTTCCCTCGTAGACTGGGGAAGTTCGTCACAATGTGTTTATTATATATATCTGTAATCTTTCCTCCCTCTGCTTTCAAGTTCTTGCATTCTCTTGTGTCTCTTGTGCCAGCATCCTTCACCACCCCACGAGACAAATCCTAATCGTCGGAGGCCAGACACGTCTCTCAACCTGCTTGATCTTGCCAATCGAGAATCGCCCACCACCAGATCATACTATTCACCTTCCAGCCCCCCCTTACTTTATAGATCTTTTTGGGATTTCGAGCAACTCAGATGGCGAAGCAACCAGCCATGGAATTGGCACCATTTTATTCACGGTTTGTTGTATCTAGCTCCAATCGCCCGAACTCTCACCCGCAGACAAATTCTGAGGAAGCAGAGGAGTACAAGCACCTCGAGTATTACTTGGCCAGCTTACCCTACGCAAAATTCACCAATTTGGGCTCGAAAAGCCCAGCACGAATTGCGGCTTGGAATCTCACTTCCCGAAGACACCCAATTCAGAGCGAGGGCATCGTCACCTATACTCCACGTGGTGTGGTGGACCGTGGGTCAATAAAACAGGGTAAAGAGTACAGTGGTAAGTTTTGCTTCTAACTATACATAAAGTCCATGATACCATACTTGATGTAACTAACCTTGACTAGGCGTCTTCATAATGACATCACTTTTCAAAAGTGGAAGAGAATGGATTAAGAAAACAGGAACTGCGTTTGCTGTTAGCAAGTTCCATGTCTTGACCTCGGCTCACCTCATGTTCGACCTGAAGTTGGGTCCTGCTAAGTCGGCATTCCTCTCCCCAGATGAGCGCCAGGGCAGATACGGGGATCGTGGCAAGCGGTGCGTCGCTGTTGCCTGCCACGTCAACTATATCAAGACACTTGAGCGGAAAGGGGGATGGACCAAGAATGACTTCTGCATGGTGGCCGTCGAAGAGCCTTTCGACTCAGGGGTCCGTATCCCCAGGTGTCATAATGGACCCGGCCCGTCCTATGATGAGGATGGATTGATTATCGGTTTTCCCAAGGACATGCCTGAAATCTCCCCTGGAAAACGTCTCATTTCGTCCACGGGCTCGGTATACTGTCGGGAGAAGAACGGTGTCCTGTTAATGCAGCACAAGATAAATACAGTCGAAGGTAGGTGTGAGTGGTACCACTATCATCGAGGCAAGCCGACTAATGTCTATGCTAGGGAACTCGGGCAGCCCAGTCATTGTCAACAGCCTTGTTGTTGGCATCCACAGCGGATTCATAAAAGCGAAGGGATACAACGAAGCCGCGGCAGTGAATCGAAACGGTAACACAGTTGAAGACTTTTCTGCAGTGCTACGTTATATGCGAGCCCAGCATGCGAGGTTTCGTCAAGACGTCGGAGTGCTCGGAAAAGCTAGAGGTGTGACTCATCCCGGAGAGGTGTTAACTTTGTTTGGCTGATGGTAGCGCTTCCTCCATCGTATGAATTGTCTTGGGGATGTTGGGAAGTATACGGGGATTGTGAATAAAGGCTGGCGCAAATCGTGGTTCTAGGCAAAACGGCACATGAGAGGCTGATATGAGTATTTCAGGTCTAACATTCGATGGGATGGGATATGTTATAGATACCAATTTTGTTTCCTTGATATTTACTATCTTGTTATATAGTTACTTCAATTGGAATAGATTTATCTTGGGTTGAAGGTCAACCTATTATCTATTAATCCAGCTTATGCTCAGACCGTTGTAAACGAAGGCTAGCAAAGAAAGTATGGCAGCGACAGTCGTCAGCCCCTTAATCAATATCTTTATAAATGCTAAGGTTAAGATATGTTTCCTATAATAGTTCGGAGTAATTGCTTACTTGTCACTGTAGACTTATTCTAGAATCCCGAGCCTAAGCCGGTCCTAATTACCTACTTACTCGTAAGTAGTGAATCTCTGCTCCACAACCCCGGATAGACTACCCTAGCACTCCAATCTAGCTCCAAGTACAGGTCAGAAGGATGATAATTGTTAGCGCAACGCTAAATTTTGTACAGGCCGGGGTTTTTCGTAGGAGATTTCTGTGAATATACTTTGTAGGCAGGGGGTTTAGAGTGGCAAAACAGCTTCAAGACTGATCAACAGCAAGATTTCCACCAAAAATTGTATAACAGCCTTATGAACAACAGTACTCTTACTCCCTTGGATTATAGTGTCACGCTAACAATTATCATCCTTCCGACCTGTAGCATCATCCCTGCTGTTCGGATGCTACGCGATCTTGGATCCTTTCCCGCATCCTTCCAGGGATCTAGGTATTTGGGTTAGCGTCTACATCAAAGACACGCAGTTGTTGTGATAGGCTGAAACGGTCTGCTCAGAGTTTAGTCACTGCTGAATGATGCAAGCAACATCTGGACAAGTATATAATACCTACAGTAGGCTTATTCCAATTATCTAAAATGCATAACTGGCTATTTACTTGCTAGTAATTTTGAATTCTCTTCTAAGATGTGAGCTTTAATGAAGAGAGAAGGGGGATAGATCTCTAGATATAAATGATCATGACATTTTATTGCCCTGTACGACAGGTAGCAGTGTATAAACAGATACTCCGTATAATACATCAGAGGCGGGCCGGCCTAGTTTCTCGGTTTAAAGCCATTACCCCCGACATCCTTTTAATCGGTGCCGAGCACCAAAATAGTTGCAAGCATACAGCCAACGCCGGATTCTAATTCGGGCGGCGATGGGATATCTTGATAGGATTGTTGCATGATGTGGCCCGTACATATGCAGCTGCTTGGAACGAGCAATGTTCCTGCACATGAGCGCACTCATCCCGCTTTGTAACCTGAAGGTTACCTTCTCTTCGACGTCACTCATATCCCGTCCTTCTGTATTGCCATTCAATTGTTTAAAAGTGACATGTTTCTCTTTGATGAAGTTTCAATGGAATATTTGGGTAGCGTAGTGTCATGGCCGACTACTGCCACTATCATTTCATCGTATCTTTCAGGCATCGTAATCTATCGTCTATTTCTCCACCCTCTTGCTCGGTTTCCCGGCCCAAAGCTAGCAGCAGCAACACGATGGTTCAAGGCTATTACGACGTCGTCCAGAACGGCCAGTACACATTCAAAATACACGAGGTGCATAGGAAATACGGTGTTCCCCCACTTAAAACAATCACACTGTCATTTCTCATCTAACATGTGTGATTTCAGTTGATCTAGGTCCGATTATCCGGATTAGTCCTCATGAGCTTCATATCAGTGACCCTCTGTTCTATAACACTTTATACTACTAAGAAGGCCGTTGGGATAGACATACGTGGGCATGAGACGCCTGGGGACCCGAACGCCCAACGATTCATACGGCAGAGCACGAACACTACCGGGCGCGTCGTCAGCCCCTAGCTACCTTCTTCTCTAGAGCAAAGGTTATTAGCCAACAGGAGATAATCCGAAGGAATGCGGACAAGCTCTGCAATCGTCTTTCTAGGGTCTCCGATTCGGCGAAAACGGTGAATGTGGGTGCTGCTATTTCGGCGATGGCCCGCGACGTGTCCTTCGAGTATATTCTGGGTCGAAGCCATAATAGTCTCGACAGTGAGGACTTCGACGTCGCTGTTCTTTATGCGGCAAAGGGGGCTGGTCCGTTGTGGCGGATCACCAAGCATGTGGGATATGTTTTCCATTTTGTCAACAAATCCCAGTGAATTGGACGATCAAGATCTTAGATGATACCATGAAGACTTTCTTCGCATATATGAAGGTTTGCTTGCGAAATCTAGAACTCGCGTTACTCTTTCTTAAAGCTTCTAGGCTACTATGAAAAATCACGAAAGATCTAATGGCTAGCGTGAATGTACCTACGCCAGACAATCGCGTTCGCCGAACCATTGTCCATGAAACCCTTGGTTCCAAGCTCCCGTTAGAAGACAAGTCTTTTCAGCGCGTCTTCGAGGATGTAACTTTTGTGACCTGAGCTGGGTTTGAGACCACTGGTAGCGCTTTATGATTGATTTGTTTCCACGTATTTAGCAATAACTTAATTCTTCGACGATTAAGAGAGGAAATTAGAAGTGCTGAAGTAGAACATCCAGATGTAATGGTTCTCAAAGTCCTCGAGAAATTCCCTTACCTAACTGCGACTTTCATGGAAGGCTTGCGCCTAAGTCCTGGGGTTAGCGACGCGGATGACACGTATCGCCCCTGACCGGGATCTAGCCTACGGGAGCTATCGAATCCCGGCCGGGACTCCTGTCGGAATGACCACAATCCTGATACATACAGATGAGAAATTGTATCCGGACCCCCAGTCCTTCAATCCTGGGCGCCGGCCGCATCACAGCCGCCGGAACAATGCTGAGGAGGCATACGCGCAGTTTTCGAGAGCAACAAGGGTGTGTCTCGGCATGCAGTGAGTAGATAATTTACCTACACTGAATCAGCCGATGCTAGTTGATGCTCATCTGTGCAGCCTTGCATGGGCCGAATTGTACAACGTACTTGCCGCACTTGTCCGGCGCTTCAATTTCCAGTTTGTACAGGCGAAAGCTGAAGACTTTGATTGCATTAGTGACCAGTTCGTTATCGGTACTAGTGGAGATGGACTCTTAGAAGCCCGTGTTGAGATTTGTAGCAAGTAATTGGTATCAGCTGGAAAATAGGGCGGAGGCTACTTAGCTAGCTTTTTGAGTTCTTTCTTCTGATGACATGTTTTGTCTACGAGTTTCATATGATTATTGTACAGAAGTGTAGGGGAAACAGCCCGCACCTAAGAATTCCGGTCTTCTGGGGCTGATCATGGCCGTTCCGTGATAGGTTTATCGCTCAAGTGGTAATCGCGTAAGACACTCCAAGTCACCAGCCAGCCATAACTTCTCGTTTTTTTTCTTTTTCAAGTTGACGGCCTAATAGTTTCTAGTGTGATGAGCATGAATTCGCCAGCTAATTGCGTTTTCGTGTGCGGCGTGACAGGCAATCAAGGTGGTGCTCTCGCTAGGAAGCTTGTACAGCTCCGCGGTTCATGCAACCGTTCGAGACCTCGAGGCCCCTTGGGCGTTAGCTCTCGCAGCACTCGGCGTCAAACTTGCTCAAGGAGACTGGTACAATGAAGAGGCACCCAGAACAAGTCTTGTCGGCTGTGATAAAACCTTCATCGTTCTAGCGTCAACAATCGAGGACTTCGACCACGAGCGCTGACAGGCAGCAGCAATCTCAATGGTAGCTAATAATGTCGGGGTGAGATAGGCTATTTTATCTACGAATCTTGGAGTGTCTAGTGAGTCTCTCCCGACCTTTCAAACTTTCTGACATGATAAAAAATCTAATAATGTATTTGATATTAGTACACAATGACGAGGGGAACCTAGGCTGCGCTCTTGAACCTGGCAGCATACTCCATGCCTTGGTGAAGGTCAAGCACAACGTCGAGGACACTGTTAAGAGCACGGGGTTCGAATCATTTACAGTTTTACGTCCCGGATACTTCATGGCCAATTTCTTGGAGGTCTCGCCAGTGAGTTCTTGGCTCCGCAGGAGACAATGGATTATCTTGGGAGCGTAATGGGACGACCAGGGCTTAAGGCCATCTTATTGAATGACGCCGAGGTGTCTGCCTTTGCCTGCTGGGTCTTTTGACAACACATACGTCAAGGGTGACAAATGTCTGGAGTTCATGACACAGTTTGTTGACATGAAGGAGGTGGCTGGCATTATGCCACTAACAACCTTTGAAAGCTTCCTTGCGCGAGAGAAGGTTAAAGTCAAGAGATTGGGATAATGTCAGGGGCTATAGACCAATAGACCCTAGGGATAGATGCATTGGATTTAGTAGGAGTTACACCCCTAAACATTCTGAAAAGGTAGGGATCAAATGACTCCTCTATCGAGTCCTATTAGACTAGACCTACTTGACTTCAACTGGCCTTTTACGACCCTTTATCTGACCCAAAATTAAATGAAGAGCTGAATGGCACCCTGCAGTATGACCATTGATTTTCTAAACGCCTCTTCATCATAATTGAGCACTTTGGACTGGTGTTTGATGCAAACTTAGCTACTGAGGTGATCACCTACTATTACACTCACCTCTTAAACTACATCAGAAACTCATCGATCTTTTCAAGCGCGTACAGATCATTCCTCCAAACTGCATAATTCGAGTCATCCTTTGCCTAACCTTGCGTCCCGGCCTTAACGCCAAGCTCTGCTATCTCGGGCTTACATAGTCAAAATCGATTATCTCTACCTAATCATCCCTCGCTTGAGGCTGTCATCTGCATGAAACGGTCATCTCACGGCAGTAGTACTTTATAAGGGATTGTTCGAAGCAACTATCTCTGACATGGACATCCTATAAGTCGGTTATATCAACTTGTCCTCGGAAAACCGGAAATGTTGTGTGTATGAAGCATCCGGCATCTCATCCCGGCCTTCTTTCTGTGCCCTTGTAATACTGGGAACTGGTCGGACAAGGGATGTCGTCGCGTAAAGGAATCCGACGTCGGTCACATGAGTGCGACGTAATAATGCCTGTCCCTTCCCGGCGGGATACCACACAATACCAGCTGCAATAAGGATCTATGAAAGATGACTGTCGTCAGCACTTAGATGCAGCCGATCGATCGCGGTCGTGTTTCTCTCTTTCTATGGTGTACATGGTACTACTTGAGATGCCTGTGTTCGCCGTCAACTTGTACACCTACTCTGGTATACTGGTACCTTGGGATATATCTGTCTCTCGAAACCCCCCAAAAATGAGGACTCGACAAAAATGAGTGAACGAATGAGCGGTGAATGACAGTTTCTTAAAGAATGGTACCAAGGCCGTATGTAGGTATCTATTAGCAATTGAATATAACTCTGTCTCTTATAATAGATCTCTCGCTTGATCGGTAAAGCGCTGTACGTATAGCGCTGTAAGTACTATGTAAGAGGCTGGGGTGCAGTGTTGCAGGGAACCCCGCATTACCTGCATTAGGGAGGGAGCAAATGATGGCATGCACACTGCAGAATTACGCCCCATTACGCCTAGAGTACGCCTAGAGTATGCCGTAATTGCGACCCTATCGAGCCTGTGCCCCGCCATCCCGCGTGCTTGTCCGCAATCGCCGGAGCAATCAATTAATCAATCAATCAATCGATCAATCAGGAGGTACCTACCTAAGTACCTATCGTCGGTACCCCTCCAAAATTTTTCTTATCGCGACACAAGCCGCCCGATACCTCAGCGTGGTGAGTGTTTCGAGCGGCCTCTAGGTACCTCTATGCGGTAACCTGTTAGTGGCCATTAGTGGCAACTTACCTATAGCAAGTACCTGAGTGGTCGATGCTAGGTCCCTCCCTCTGCCGGCCGGTCCCTCTGCCAGACCCTGCAGCCTCCGAGATTGCGGTATCAGGTGGCCTCTCTCCCACTTTTTATTTTTTTTTATTTCGCATCGACCGCGGGGTCACTTGCGACAAACACTTCCTTGCCATCAGCACAAACTGGAATGTCCCGTCTTTTCTGCTTCTAGTAAATAGTAGATCATGTCTATCCGTGACTAATTCTTTGGCTTGCCAATCCGCCTTCCCCAACCCGTGATCCTACCTCGTCGTCGTCGTTGTTGTGAAAGGCCGACCACCGGAGCAGCTTACCTTGACCCACCCACTCGCCGTCTCTTGTTGAACTCGAGTCGCAAACTCCAAATACCAAATACCGGCACATCGCGAAACCTGAGCTGCCTCGAATCCCATCTCCTCGTACCACGATCCATATCCCGTCAGTCATACCCCTCGACAACATGTGTGGCGTAGTAGGCCTGCTCCTTGCCGACACCGAGTCGCACACCGAGGTGTCACACCTGCTCTTCGAGTCGCTGTTCTACCTCCAGCATCGTGGCCAGGATGCCTGCGGCATTGCAACCTGCGGCGCAAAGGGACGGGTATACCAGTGCAAAGGTTTGTGTGCCCCCCTTCAACCGGCGCTGCATTGTCGTCCGTCATGACGAGGTTGGTGTGCTAATTCTAGACACAGGTAACGGTATGGCCGCCAAGGTTTTTCAGGATGGTGCTCGTGTCATTGATCTCCCGGGCTACATGTATGTCGTTACTCGTTCCGACCGAATTCTGCTTACCGTAGATGCCGCGACCAAGTTCACATAACATTGATTTACCGCGGCATCTGCACCGGCCCGAAAACCCTAAATTCCCAACAAGCAACTCCAGAGATTATTCAATGTTTGCTGACTGCGTGACTTTAGGGGAATTGCTCATCTTCGGTATCCCACAGCTGGAACTTCTTCAGTGCGTCATCCTCCACCAATCGCCGAGTCCAAACTCTTTGCCGACATTCTTCACTTGATTGCGTGAAATATCCGCAACAAGCCCTTTCCATTCCTTGCCAAGATCGCTTTCTCGCGCCTTGCATTAAATATACCTGGTTCTATAGTCTTGTGTTGCTAGAGATGTCCTAAACACGAGACTGGTCGTTTCTAACAATCGCTTTCATATAGAGTGCCGAAAGTCAGCCTTTCTACTGCAACAGCCCTTACGGTATCTGGTATGTATAAGCCCCTTATTTATTTTCCTATCAAAATGCGGCTCAATTCATTATTGCAATACAGCACCTATGACTTTAGTTAACACTCTCGTGACTGTAGCCTTGCCCATAATGGAAACCTTATCAATGCTCCTGAGCTGCATAGATACCTGGATGAAGAGGCCCATCGTCATGTGAACACAGACTCAGACAGCGAACTTATGCTCAACATTTTCGCCAATGCGCTTAATGATACCGGCAAGGCTAGAGTCAACGTCGAGGATATCTTCCGATCTCTTAAGCAAATGTACCAGAAGTGTCAGGGCGCATGGGCCGCCACCGCCATGATTGCTGGCTTCGGTAGTAAGTTATCTCATCCCATAACTCCGAAATAACCTGTGCCATTCTATCCCATACTATCCGGGTTACTTTCATACAATTCGCTACCCGTGGCAAAGGCAAAGTGACTGATCACTGCTCCAGTTCTGGCTTTCAGAGACGCGCACGGAATTCGCCCTCTACTCATCGGCACACGACCCTCTGCCACCATTGAGGGTGCGACAGACTACATGATTGCGTCGGAAAGCATAGCTCTTCGCCAACTTGGATTCAAAGATTGGAGAGATATCCTGCCTGGTGAAGCCGTCTTCATTCAGAAGGGAGGAAAGGCTGAGTTCAAGCAAATTCAGGAGAGAAAGAGTTATACACCTGATATTTTCGAGTAAGTCAGCTCTGGTCTGTCGTGGATCGATCATGACCCGACGCATACAAGCCATGACTGCGTCGTCACGGCCATTCCCTACCGTTTCTTTTGAAATCCGTCTACTTACACGATGATTACATAGATATGTCTACTTTGCTAGACCCGACTCGGTCGTAAGTTCTTTCTCCCGCGAAATCAATCGTGTGCTCCTCGTATCAGATACGAAAAGACATTCGAAGCTTTCTGTACTGATTCTCGATCTATTCAGTCGGATTCTATCAGCATACACAAGAGCAGACAAAACATGGGTGTCAAACTCGCAGACAAGATACGCGAGACCATAGGAGACGCAGGAGTCCGTGGAATAGATGTTATCATCCCGGTACCCGAAACCGCTAACACAGCTGCCGCGGTCGTATCGGAGCGGTTAAAAATTCCACTGTCAAACGCCTTTATCAAGAATAGATACGTCTTCCGCACATTCATCTTACCCGGTCAGAAACTCAGACAAAAGAGTGTTCGCCGCAAACTGTCCGCCATCGAGTCGGAGTTTCAAGGGAGGACTGTTTGTTTAGTTGACGATTCTATAGGTAAGTTTATCATTGTTGATGTCGCGCTTGAAAAGATATAGGCTGACTGACCAACTACAAAGTCCGGGGAACTACGTCGAAAGAAATTGTTAGCATGGCGCGAGAGGCTGGCGCTGTAAAAGTCTACTTTGCTAGCTGTGCGCCGCCGTTGGTGTATCCTCATATCGTGCGTGTCTCTTCCCCTTCTTTCAAATCTTCAAGGCTAATTGTGTGTAGTACGGTATTGATCTCGCATCACCTCATGAAATGATTGCGCACGAAAAGGTGAGTTTCCCTTAACCTCCGTCACCCTGTCGACCCGTTCATAATGCCGTAGAAGTATTACAAGACTCTATCATACTAACGTTTCTTACCAACAGACCCGTGAAGATATCGCACAACTGATAGGCGCAGATGATCTCATATACCAGGATATCGATGATCTGAAGCAAGCATGTGCTGAAGCTGCACCCAAAGGAGGCGTCAACGAGTTCGAAGTCGGCGTGTTCTGTGGAAAGTATCAGACCGACGTCCCAGAAGGGTACTTCGACCATCTGGATGAGATAAGAAATAAGAATCGGAAGAGCGGTGTGCCTGCGGGAGCTGTCACTGCGAGTAGTACAGTGAACGGCGTCAATGCGAGTGGGGGATTTAGACTCAATGTCCCGCCTAACACGCTCCCGACGAACGCGGACCCCGCCGCGCTGCTGTCGGCGTCGAATGCGCCCCGGACTCCGGAGAATCGAGAGGATATTAGTATCCATAATATTGCCTCGGAACATTATTAATATGGCGGGAAGTGATAATAAGAGCTGAGGAAAGAATGGCTTGATAGGGAGTCGAAACTTGGGTATAAACTTGAGTGGTTGGTTGGTGTATACCATTGAAATTCGGAGTTTTGCGGGTTGATTTTTCAAATGGTATAAATATGGCTGTTAACGTTGCCTGACTCTGTTGATATAGGAGTGAAACTCTATTGGTCGGGGATTGTTATAGAAATGATAGAATGAGTTTTAGGGTTTAGAGTGAAATGAATGAATGAAACATGCAAAATGTGCGAATATGTTGAGATGCTGGGTTGGATATTTATTGACTGGCTTACTTGATGAATTAAATTATGAGTTCGGCTGAAGCGAATGGAAAATATTTTATTTCGTGTTAACTAGGATGAGGGGTTGGTGTTTATTCTCAGTGAGGGTTGTTACGGTAGTGAGTGAGGCTAGGTGATTTGAGTGAGTGATTAGGTGCTAGGTGATTAAGTGATGGGAGTGAGAGGCGGGTTGATGGACTGAGGGACCTAGACTATCTATCTAAATGAATGAAATCGGTAATCAGGGATCAAAGTAAGAAATGAATGAATGAATGAAGGAAGCTATATTTCGGTGAAAGCGTGATTGCATACCTAGGTAGGTAGTGTGGGAGCACACGGGAATATACCCATATGCGACCATACTGGATTCCATGGAAGAATGGCAGATACCTAATAAGAGTGACAGGTAATGTAATGCAAGTCGTACCGCAGATGCTGTGATGCTGTGGCGGTACGTGGATTGGTGTGTACTACTAGGTAAAGCACGTATGCGCTGATTAAATTAAAGTCCCTCGTCTTACGATGGATATACATAATAAATAAAAAACGGTTTCTTGGCCGAGCCTTGTGAGTGTACCTACCATACAGTATTGCTTGTGCTGCCTACATCCTTATTTCTATCCTACTTACCCACTCTGTGTCTCTTGGTCCGGATACTCATTCGGGGAGGTAGGGAGGCTGGGGGATGCTTGATAAAGATAGTTAGTATTCGAAGCATTGAGTGAATGAAGATGCTCAGGTATGAATGAATGAGCGCGTGGGTAGGTAAGCGGCGATGAGATAAAAAGTGGCTTAATTGTTCACGGTCGATGTTTAACGTAGGTAGGTAGGTAGGTAGGTAGGTACAGCAGCAGCAATATTCACATGTAGATCATGGAATATCCATATGCTGCTGAGAGCCAAGAAGTTTAAAGTAAATATCACGGGAACGTGATTTCGTAACGTACTGTGATGCTCCTAGGCGAGAGTTGACATTGTCGAGTCTAAGCTCTAAGCTTGACGAAATTAATAAATATGTGAGAATAGAGGTTAAATTAGTTGGAGCAGACAGGCTCGAGATAGTTTGAATTGTATTGCTCAACGCGATACTAAAGTTAATAAAACAAGATGTATTTTTTGTCTTGCTGACGCCGTCCATAATACAACGCCTCTGTGAAAAGTTACAACGCTTCTGAAATCTCTCTAGCAAGAGTGAATAAGAAAATTCCAGTCCGTCGCGATCGTGTATGCCAACCTGTATCAAAGCCATATATGCGCACAAATACCGTAATATCCCATCATAAATCCCTATCCCTTCATGTCATCGCAATTTACCGTAGTCATTCCTGTTGTAACCAGTACCCATCGCAGCATAATCTGTATAAAAATTACAGCCCTTGGAGTTTCTCAATTTCAAACGTAAAGTAGAAAGAGATAATAATTCGCAAATCTTGTCTACGCTAGATAAAAAGGTGTGTCGTTAACATCGTAAAATAGGTAATGAAATACGGTCATACCGCACCGGAAGAACGCCAGGCAGAAATACAGTAGAAAGACAAATCTGAAAAAGATGAAAAGGATGAAAGAGGCAACTGAGATTGGGAAAGGGCGGCAACCATGTTCTAGAAGCGGCCGCGCCCCTTCCGCTTGGCGCCCTTGCCCATGATCTGCGACGCGATAAGGCTACTGATGGCATTCTCCGCCATGCCTTTCATGCCTCCCCTGGAGCCACGAGGATCTTGATCCATGAATGCGTCCATAGCCGCGGCACCTAAAGCGGCGGTAGCTACCTTAGCCGCTTTATCACCCGTCCAGCTTCCCGGTTGCTTACGCAGTCTGAAAGCGGTCAGGCCGCCAGCTTCTATCGCCGCCTTGGCTGCCATCTGCCACCGCTCTGCAGCAGGGTTTGCAGGCGGTGCTGTGCTGTTGCGGTAGCGAGAGCTACGGGACGGCGATGGGGAAGGTGAGTAACGGCGGTGGTGATGTCTTCCGCTCCGGCCACGGTCTCGATCTCGGCTGCGAGTTGAGGACCGTTGTGAAGCGAGGTACGAGTCTGGGTTTCGACTTAGTGGGGGTGGTGATGCGCTGTGTCGGCGCCGGCGCTCGTGTTCACGGTGACGGGATCTGTCCCGGTCGCCATGACGGGTGGAATGTCGTCTTCGGGGTGGTGGAGATGGAGATAGCGAAGGACTGGAGGCATGCCGTCTATGGTGCCGCCTAGATCGGTCGTCTCGGTCGTGGCGGTCGACTGACCGACTTGATCTACCCTTCTCGGCATCTTTACCAGCTTGCGCCGCGGCATAGGCAGCAGCCGCTTCACTAAGGAAGTTCAGGCCTTTTTTGCC
The DNA here is from genome assembly GCF_022495145.1 of Xylaria bambusicola. Taxonomy (NCBI): domain Eukaryota; kingdom Fungi; phylum Ascomycota; class Sordariomycetes; order Xylariales; family Xylariaceae; genus Xylaria; species Xylaria bambusicola. Next base: position 484,674 of record NW_025953582.1, read on the forward strand.
AAAGCCCTGCAGTTTCGGGTTTTGTTCAGCGAAGTCGGTGTAAAAGTGCCTTCCTTTAGATTTCTTTCTGGTATCCTGGCCGCTGTCTCTGTCTCGGTGTCGGTCTCGGCCGCGGTCCCTATCCCTGTCTCTATCTTTTGTGCGGGGTGATGATGAATGATGTGACGTATGGTGGGGAGGGGAATAGGCGGCGTCGCGTCTTGAGTGTCGCGGAGGGCTAGTTGTGCGAGCGTATCGTCGCGCCCTATCGCGATCTGGCGAAGATGTATGACGGGCTGGAGAGCCGCGGCGCGGAGAGAGAGGTTCGTCGGTGCCTATGTATTCATAGGCTGGCTGGTTGTGGTCTGTTGGTGGTGAGTGAATATAGGGATCATCGAATGTGTATGGGTCGTCATAACGATCATGACGATGTCTACTCGAGCGGGGCGCCATGATACAGAATTAGAAAATACTGTAACTGATAAGTTTTGGGAGAAATCAGGGTCTTCTGGTTGACGTGGGACTGTTACTCTATCCAAAGAGCTACAGTTGTAGGTACAAGAATGTCATGAGAGATGGTGGGAATATTTAAAGATAGCTACGGGCAAAGGACGAGGTGTGGACTAGGGTGCCCAGTCAGTACCCGGGAATGGGCGGGCTGTTTGCTGCGCCAATGATGGCAAGCAGGGGTCTCGACAGACGCACTCGACGCAGGAGAGCTGCACTTCGACGTAGCTCGTGCAGAAGCGCGTTGGTGTGAGCCGATCCTTTTGGAGGGGCCTCCCGCTTGGGTCTGCGTCTAGTTTACTTAGATAGGTAGAAGGCTCCAGTATGGCGGCGGTGTAGGGAGCGAATGACTGAATGAGAGGGACTGGCTGGATTGGCTGACTGATTTGACTCCCTCCTGATTGCCTAGGTAGGTAGTCGATGGTATGATGCCTACAGGTGCGTGTTAGGAAGACAGACCAGACACAGACAAACAGGTGACGTCGTGTCAACCAAGAGAAGAAAGAAGACGCATTCCAAGCGAGTTTGTTGGGTTGTTGGTTGGGTGCGTGCGTAACAAATCACCCTCCCTCTCCACCAACATCGCACTCTATCTTATACAACTGTGATTACTCAAATGGGAACTGCCGCCTGGTACTGAAGGTCTCGTCGAAGCTATTGATCGGCCAAGAGAGGGAGCCCGTGAAGGACCAAGGGCCCTGGGTGTAAGCTCATGCCGGAGACTCCCAGACTCGTCCCCCCACCGTCGCCGCAACAGATTCGAATAGAATCAGAGGGACGAGACGAGTGACCCGCTTTAGCTCCCCGCATGATCTCATAGAGCATATGCCTCATCTGGCTCCCGTCTATGGTTCGCGGTGGGACAAGACCCGGATGTGCCAACTCACCACTTGTCATGCACTTGATAGCACAGGCTGACGGTCTATATCGCTATTCCGTGGACAATACATATCAATCGAGTATGGTGCTTGCTTGGATGCATGCTGCTTTGACCAAAAAGACGATTCGTGGGCTTGAAGGGAATACCCAGAAAGAGTCGACATACGGCGTCATATTGCAGCGGCAAAGCCATCAGCTCGATTAGTGTCCGTGCTGAATGCTTTCTTATTGGAAAGACGTGCTAATCAGCACAGCGATTCGCTCAGACTTACATTATGGGGAGAGCTGGGAGTATCGCGACAGTGATGGTGAATCGTGAGCGTCACACGCCTTGCCATGTGATGATGACGAGCGGCGTGTACCTAGCGTGTACCGTGTAGCGTTTGACGAAGGAATCCCGAGAGCGACCTAGCACAGTCACCTCTCAACGCAGACTCTCACATGGTTTACGTAGAAGCAAGCACCGGAGATTGCTGCTTATTTGCGTGGTGAATCAGCTCATTTGCTAGAATCACGAGACCACGAAGGGAAGAGACAAAAGGCGGAGGGGGCCGGGACGGGATGCGACCTGACTTGACCTCCAATACCAGCAATACTGTTTTGATGCATTGAGCACTACCTAAATCACTATTTCTCTTAATTGCATAGATGCCTTTAAACGAGAAGCTACCTAGAAATCTTTACGTAAGCACTGCAAGACACAACGGGCGATCTGGGGTATGAGATGCATCCATCTCTCTACAACAGGCACAGCAAACTGCGTGATGTGATTGCTGGAACAAATTGCAACAAGAAACCGAAGCAATATACAAATGCCTACATGTTGTCCGAACTCGCATGCAGATACCCGCTTGATATCCTATCGTAGCCGTGAAATCACGAAGAACTGCGTCTCCATCCAAGACATCACACGATGATACATCTAAATTGACCAATCGCCCAAATACTGCTGGGATATCGAGACTTCTTTTTGAACAATTTGTTTCTAGACACTTGGCAATCCAATTTGCCAAGATCTCGTCTTGTTCAGAAAGCGTCAGTAAGCTGACTGCAACCCCAGCAACTTCACGACGGCTTATGGGCAATACGAACTTGTTCAGCATGCTGGATCTACAACGTTTCATCGCATCTCGTCGAGCTGTAGTTCCAGACAGTCATCGCCCATGTCTCAATTTAATGGTACGCAGTTTAGGCTAATACTAATTTGCCCAGCACCTGGCCGGCATCGCAGGGACGAGGCGCCCGGCTTCACCCATACACACTTGACCGCTCTCCTCAGCTGCGCTTGCCAGCATCATGTCTCGCCCGATATAGTAAGATTCTTCACCAAATTGTCTTTACCCCGGGTTGAGGATGCAGCACGCCAAGCATCACAACTCGTGTTCGCTTAAGCATCTTCTGTAGGGCTGCTATTTGTGTTGGAGTTTGAGTCAAAAAGCCCAAATTGGGCTCACTTAAGCGAGGATCAACTATGGCTCCCCAAATATATATGTGCCCATATCTCATCTCATCATTTTGAATGATCTACGTAGACGAGGCAGATCAAACAGTCCAAAGAAAGTAAACAGCTGTGAATCTAGCATCATCAATCATGCAACTTCAATCTCTCTACATCTTCGCCTTGGCTGGCCTTGGAGCCGCAACTACGACTTGCCTCCCCTCGGACCAGTTCCCCACCAAGACAAGCATCTGCGCTGACTACTCCTCAGCTTGTGGCAGCCCGCCAACGGCAACCGTCTGGTATGGAGGGTAAGAGATAACCTAAGAGAGCCCCGATACATGATAGAGATATGCTTTGTTTATCCTTCCCTTGCTAATGAAGTTGTAGATGTTACGATATAACCGAAACGCCCACCTTCACAGTACCACCATGCCCTACCGGTGCCAGTTCCATGGATGAATGTACATCAACCGGGACGGTATGCGATACACTATACAGGACGTGTGTGACGCCTATTCCCACTACTTTGACATACGGAGCGTAAGGACACCCTTCTACACCTGTTAAGCTTGGAGGGACAATCAGTGGTTGACTGAGACCCAGATGTCACGATGCCTGCGTGAATGTCACCTACTCTGCACCAGGCTGTCCAACAGCGACCCCTAGCATCACTGTCGTTGATCCCAGCAGCTGCACAAATACGTACACCCTTTGTGAGGACCACATCAAGGAGTGCGGGTCACCGACTCCCACGGCGTACTTAACATATGGAGGGTAAGCCCCCTGCCTTCGCTACACCACGCGATGAAGTAATTAACCCGGAGTAGATGCCATCCTGCGTGCGAGACTCCCACCTATTCGCCACCTCCTTGTCCTACCGCGAGCTCCTACGCGGCTGCCTTCACAGCTTAAATCTACGAGAAATCACGTGCAGGTGTAATGCGACGTGATACAATGAGTTCTCATCCAGTGGTCATCGTTGAGATTGAATTCAAGACTTTCACACTACCCACCAATTCACCTGAGACTTCACTTCTTTACCCGTCAAAATCATCAGTGATACTTTATAAACGATGATTTAATCGTGTAAAACCGATAAGACAATATAAGCATCACCAGCACACTATAACAATAAAGTTTTGAAACACGTAAACTCATGTTTTAAATTTTATCACATGTACAATTGCCGTAAAAGGCTTGGTATCATCGAAGTGAACAAAAAAAACCAACGTAAAATATATAACAGAAACAAAGTGCGGTCGATTCGGGTATACCAGCCCGCGGAGTCCAGCCCTATTCTACGCCATCGCTTTCATATATATCCGATTTTTCTGTATCTATACATCCCTTTATTTTAAAACATAAGGAATTACACCCAGGGGCAGGGCTAGGCTGGGCTCTCTTAAACGAAGAAAGCAGCCGCCAGACCCGCCAATAAACCCGCGGCTCCGACGCCGTTGCTCGAGGCGCCGGCGGTGGCAATGCCTGTGGGGACCGAGGTCGTCGTGACGCCGCCCGTGGGGATGATAGTCGTGGAGTTGGCGCCGGTGGGGTACGGCACGCTTGTGCTGTGCGTGGTGACGGGCACCGAGGAGCTCGTGACGTGCGAGCTGGGCGTGAGGACGGGCACGGAGCTCGAGCTCGTGGGACCGCAGTCGCACGGCGCCGTCACGGTCACCGTGATAGCGACGCATGTCTCGCTGGGGGTCATCACAGGCACAGACGACGTCGGATACGCATGCGCCAAGGCGGACGTCGTGGCGACAGGGACAGCCGACGACGAGGACTCGTAATCCTCGTCGTCTTCCTCCTTGTCCGCGCCCTTCTGGCACTTGAAGAACTTGGCGCCGTGCGTGAGCGAGGCGGAGATCCCGCTCGTCAATTGCTTCGCGGCCTGCTGCGATTCCTCGGGGAGCTGCTTGATGATGGCGTCCACGAAGGTCTGGGCCTCGGACCCGAGGCTCTCGATGTTGGACTTGACGTCCTCGCAGACGTCGGAGGCCTCGAACGCGGCCTTCTTGCCCTGCACGTCCTTGACCAATTTCTGGCCCGCCGTGGTCAGGAACGCCGCGACTTGCTGGAGGCCGAGGGCCTCCTCGAGCGATATCGCGCCCGAGGACGCCACGGACGAGGCGCCTTCCTTGATGGTGCTCACGAGGTTCTCCGCGTCGGCCTTCACTTTCGAGCCGTCCTTGTCGAAGGCCTGGACCGAGGTGTCGAGCTGCGTTATGGCGTTCGAGATCTGCGAGAGCGCCGTGTTGACCGCGTCCATGTCCCGCTTGTCTACCGACGGGAAGGCGTAGAGTTGCATCTCGGCCGCGGCCGTGTAGGCCAATACGGCGGCGGGAAGGAGCGCGGTGGTCTTCATCTTGCTGGCGTAGATAATTGTTTCTTTTATTTTATTCCCAAGTGTATTGCGAATATGTGTTTGCCGGATCAAGTCTGAGTTGATTTGAGCGGCGGAAGAAACAAGAGCCTGTCATCACAGGGGGCATGGGGCATATATAGGTAGTCTACTTAAGTATTCATTCATGGGAGAGAGGGAGGGATGGAGAGTGAGATGGGACCCGGACCGTTGTAACACGCGACATCTCGTCACCGCGCCACACCAACAGCCTCCACCCAACAGGGCTCTCGGACGAGGTTCATCGTCGTAAATGAGAGGGGCGGCGCAGGAAGGGAATATGCCTACCTACCGGGCCAGGCCAGACCAAGCCAAGCCAAGACGGGGGCCGCAACACGCAGACAAATCCGGCATTCCCTACCGATAGTAGCAAGCAAGAAGGGGTTTCCGAGCTACTGTACTTAGGAGGAATACTCCCAATCCTGGGGGAAAATGGCGAGGGATCTACGTAACTACCTAACCGGGATTCGTTGAAACGATGCTCCCTTTCTAGAAGGAAAAGAATTCCCCTTAGGTAAGGAAAGGGAAGAGAGGAGGAGAAGAAGAGTAGCTTGAACTGCCGTACTCAGTCCCGTATTCGTGCGTGGATTGTAAAACGTCGCGATGGTACGTTCTTCCCTATCGGTGAAACGTACCAAGAGAAACACTTGTTATGAGAGTGAAAGCTGTTTCGTGCGCAAGGTGAGGTGAGGCATTAAGCACGCCCGCCCATTGGGCGAGAGGGTAGAAACACGATACGCCGGCTACCTAGTTTGTTAGAATACATTTTTAATTAGTGTACGACTGACTACCTAGAAAAACAATTTCCATGATGCAGAGTGAATGCAAGGCGGACAGAGAGGACATTGAAAATGAAATGAAAGTAGAATGAGAAAGGGATGAAAAGCAATCAACGCATCTCGTTAAGCTGTGACAGGCCAGCGAGCGACGAGAACCAACAGTCGACGAAGGGCCGAAAAGGATAATAACTTACCTATTCGTTGCTATAAAGGTAGCAGAGACGGCATTGGTAGAAGTGAACTGTGTACGGAAATAGATGCGTCAGGCGCATTGAGATGTACCGACGAGGTGAAACGGCTTCTGTTTGAGATGATCCCCGTCGATGGGGTCCGGGAGCCAACGGATTCGAGAGCGCCCGGGGTATGATGTTGGTTAGCTTTGCGCCGGGGCTGCGGCATCAGTCGATGTCATCAGTCGTTTAATTATATGCGTGTAATGCGAGATCTAGGTACAGTCCCTACACTACCGTACTGTGCCAATTGTGTCACTCGGATCGCCTTGCATGTGTTGATTCATTAATTAATTCATTGTCCCTTTTTTGAATATAGTTGATCTGACGTCTGTGCCGTATCTTGATTGTTTGTGATCGTCGGAGCGGGTTCATTGGTTCTGGTCCGATAGATCTTCTGCGGGATCAATGCACAGACTTTGTAGATCAATTTAGTTCGAAGGAACATGCCTCTCTGATGCCTCTAATTAAACGGCTTGAATGGGAGTCCTAACGAGCAGATATTTTTGTAGAAAGGAAGTTTAAGCGGCAGGCTGCTCTCTGATCTGCGCCGCCGCCGCCGCCGCCGCCAGGTACGCGAGGCATCCTTCTGCAGGAACAAGTCAAAGTCTGACGTGGTGTAAATACAACTGCGATACATGCCAAAAGAAGAAACAAACCTGAAAAAGAGGGAATTATTGGGTATGATAGATGAAAAGACAACTCATCACGGAAGTTTCCCCCCCTTCCTCGTAGCCTTCGCAACCTCGGACTGCGTAGTATCCTCGGCATACCTCTTATACGCCTCGACATACATCTCATCATCGCTCCAGGTCTCGCGCACGCTCTGCCTCTGCGTAATAGCATCAAACCACACGCCCCACCTCCTCCAAACCCCTCCATCCTCCCCATCCGTCGCGGGAATGCCCACACCACCAGGCTTATAGTGGTCGATGAGGAACATCCTCTTCGCCCACGGCGCAAGCATGACGTCGACAAGACTAAACCTGTCCCCCAGAAACCACGGCCCCCGCTCATCACCATCCATCTCCCTCACAAAAGCCTCAACGTGTCCCAGGAAGGTCCCCCGCGCCTCTTCGATAGAGTACTCCTTCTCAGGCGTATGCTGCAAGAACTTGTAAAACGCAGGCACGATCTTGCTCCCGATGTGCTCGATCCAAAGCCTGCATCGCGCGCGCTCGTAGACCTCTCCTCTCCCCCGCGGCAGGAGCGCCGCGGCATCCTCGCCGTACGCCTCGTCGAGATACTCGCAGATAATCGAGCTCTCGTATAACGGCTTCGCCGCCGCTTTCCCGTCGTCGGCGGGAGGGACGGCGAGCGTAGGCACTAAACCCCGCGGGTTTAGCGCGAGGAACTCGGGGTCTTTGCGGTAGGGGTTGATCTCGATGTATTGGTGCGCGATGCCCTTTTCGACGAGCACGATCCAGGACCGCTGCACGAAGGGGCAGAACCATCCGCCGTAGAGCTTGAGGTCATGCGAGGCGGAATGGGATGCTGCGAGGGTTGCTGCTGCGCCCGTGGGGTGCGCGGGGAGAGATGTGTCGACTGTTGCCATGCTGGTCAGGTGTGAGTATTGTCGTGAGTGTTGTTCTTTGTGTTTGATTTATGTGAATGCTGCTGCTTCGATCGCCGTTCTGCTCGCATGTAGGCTTTGATGGCAAGCTTGTTCGTGGAAGAGAGATTCTGGTAGTAAGGTAGGTAAAGTAAGTAGATATGATAACGTCACTGATGGATGGAATGTATTGCCTATTAGCACTACCTATTGGACCTCAAATTACGTCGTTGACACTGGGGCTACAGCTATACCATGAAAGCCATACTTGGGTAATTTTGTCTGCGGACGAGCTGCGTCGGATAACCACCTTCAGTCCAGGACAGCGCCCTTAATAGGTATCTTAACAGTAGGTAAGCACCTAAGGCAGAGTAAATGCCCAATAGGTAGCTAAATCCTGCATCGGTTTACCGCATGCTTATGTACATCTACAGGATCAATCTTGAGTGGAAATCGGCGGTTTAGTTTGCTGGTAATACACAGCAGGCCCCTCACAGAACGGCGGGGTAAACGCCCGCTATCAAAGGTTGGTTAAACCCCTTCAGTAAATCGTATCGCCCCCAATAGGTAGCTCTACCAAGCTCCTCATTTCATCAAATGCAGTATCTCTAAGCCACCGACAATTGCTACCGTAAGAGCTACCATATATAAAATTGCCTGCGGTAGGAGACAAAAGGTATCTCATGACGATTGGGGGCTGTTTTCCAGCAGCCAGCCGAAGAGAAGAGAAGAGAAGAGTGAGAGATGCAAAGTCGCTCCACGTCTTGGCTGTTAGCTGCATGCGAAGTAACCCCGATGTGTGCAATTTCTTTTTACGGTGACTTCTGGCTGCATGCCAGGATTCTTACCTCACCATTAGATTAGGCATCACTAAGAACTGGAGAGGTGTAAGATGTTGTTAACTTAAGTCTCGCAACGTCAGCGACTCTGTTCGCGCCTACTCACCTGCACCATGTTGAGAGAACTGAGAAAGAAGCTTCGCCGTGGGCGATCAGGCTCCGAGAGGCCGACCAGTGATCCCCCTGCCGCCTCACCCATTCTCCCGTCTACCCCGTCTCTTGCCTCGTCCTCCGGAAACATACAGACAAGATCTGAACGGTTCGGGCTGTTCTGTCTTCACGAAAGTGCTGCTGGTTCAGAGCAAGACGACCGTTATCCAGTTGACATCATCGCAGTCCATGGTCTGAATGGAGATGCCTACACCACTTTCACACACCCCAACGGGACAATGTGGATCAAGGACATCCTTCCAAGCTACATCCCCAGATGCCGCGTCTATACCTATGGTTACCCCTCCCAAGCGGCTTTCAGTTCATCTTTCGCTTCCGTCGAGGAATTCTCACGTGGGCTCTTAAGCTCTGTAAGGGACATTCACGAGGAGAATGCAAGCAGAGTATGGAGGCCCCTTACTCCGCCTCTGCATGAGCGATGCTGAAGTCGACGATAGGAGCGTCGGTCGATTATTTTTGTGTGCCATAGCCTCGGTGGCATTGTTTGCAAGCAGGTAGGCCTTATTTAACCTGAACTGAACCAGGCACAGGCACGCGCTGACCTCAGAAAGGCTCTGATCTTTGCGCACCTGGCCAACAGAGAATATGGATCTCTGTTGAGATCCGTCATTGGTATCACGTTCCTAGGAACTCCTCACAGAGGAAGTGAAGTTGCGAACCTGGGTAAGACCATAGGGACAATCGTCAACCTCTTTTCCAGGATGGTCTTGGCGGGAACACAACCTGGAATCATCAGAACTGATTTACTGAGTCATCTGAACTACGACTCCGATATTCTACGTAAGATCACGGATGAGGCTCGTGCTCGATTAGAGAATATGACGGTTGTTTCTTTCTATGAGACTGAGCCAACCCCTCCTCTTTCTGGCTTGGTACGTGCTACTCCCCGTCTCTTTTCATACTCTGCCTTCCACCTTGAAACTCCTAATATCCGTTGAGGCTCCGTGCCATGGGCATCGCTGGGAGAAGATGTTCACAAGAAATTAGCTGACATTGTTTCGAATTAGATCGTAGATCGGACATCTGCAATCATGAACATTGACCATGAAGATGTTATACCCCTCTGGGAGAACCACCGAGACATGTGTAGATTTTCTGGCGAAACTGAATCCTGCAAGCAAGTATGCCGGGCTCTTCGAAGGATTACCTATCAGCCACAAAACGTGAAGCGCAAGCCTGTTCGCACAAGCACCCATTCCTCTGAAATGAGTAAGTCCAGATATGACTATGTACGACGCGTTTCCAAGGCTCTAACCAAATTCAAGAGCTTAGTGACATTGAAAAGCTGTGCATGGCGCATTTTAACATGGTCAATTTGACCGATTACAAACGAAGATTGCCAAAGCCTATTGAGGGAACTTGTCAATGGATTCGGGCTCATCCCCTATTCGTCTCTTGGTTTGAGGAGGCCAAAAGTACTCTCCTCTGGCTGACAGGTTACCCAGGCTGTGGCAAGACAATGCTTTCCTATTCTATGGAAAGACAGCTTGAAGAAACATCCCAGAACATTCTTATTTACTTCTGCGACAATAAAATTAGCATGCAGAAGGATGCAAAAGCCATTCTTATTGGCCTCATTGCCCAACTTGTTCATCGCCATCGTGCGATGGTTCGATACATAGGGAGAGTGTTTGAGGTACAAGGCATGAGTATGCTTTCCTCATTCTCGGCACTTTGGAGTGTCTTTGAGAGGATCATTAAAGATTTAAAGTCGAGTACTCTTTACGTCATTATAGACGCCCTAGATGAATGCGAGGGCTCTTCTTGCTACGACTTGCTTAACTCAATTCACGAACTGATTAGCGCCTCTAGCTCATCAGCGGGGAGTGGCAGGCACGTGAAGTTTCTATTGACAAGTCGCCCGACGCTGGGACAGGAAAAAGTCGCCATTCCACTCCACGGGCATCAACTTGCTATCGACGAAGGCCAGCCCGGCCATGGAGAAGATCTCCGAGTCTTCATCCAGGTGAAAGTAAATGAAATTACATCTAGACGTGGCTGCTCCGAAGAGACAAAGGATTTTCTACTACAGGCTTTATTGTCCAGGGCTGAGCAGACCTTCTTGTGGGTTCATATGGTCCTTGCATCTTTGGAACGAAGCTCCCTCGCATCGATCAATGATTTTCAGGATATCATCGCCAAGCTACCTCGTGATCTTGAAGCAACATACTTAAATTTTCTGTCCGCTCTACCTTCCCATCATCAAGACTCGGCATGGCAGCTGCTGAGGCTACTGCTGGCGAGTTCTAGAACTCTCCTTCTGGACGAAGTCAATATAGCTTTCACCATCCAACCCTTCCACGAGTCTTCCGGAGACGTCCTTCGAGACTGCCAGCCCGCAATCCATCAGACTGTTCTAGGCGTCTTGGGCCCCCTGGTAAGAGTTTCGGAATCAAAAGTATCTCTCGTTCACCAAACAGTCAAAGATTTTCTTCTGGTCCAAGACAGTGACGAACCCGCTAGTCATATATATGACGCTTATCCGGGAATGCCTCCTATAACTGTTGAAAGCTCAGCATTAAGCATGGCTTCTGCTTGTATTAATTACCTCCTCTTGGGAGATTTTTCAGAGAATCTCTACTCCCCGCAACATTCACCAGTTGAATCTAGCTCCCTTTCTTCCAGATCATCCCATGACCTACCTGTAGCCGAATCCTTTGGAGATCTATGGGACGAGAGTGGGCTAGAACTTGGTGCAGATGTACTGTTTCGCGAATCTGATGCTTTAGATGCCGATATATCCCAAGTCATTGCTTCCAAGCACGCGTTCTACAACTATGCGTCGCTACACTGGACGGAACACTTTTCCCTCTGCGAAGCTTCGGCGCCAATGGAGCTAAGAAACGCGGCCAAGTCCCTCTTGGATGTTAGAACCGCAAATTGTCGGAATTGGTTACATTTCTACCGGTCAGAGATTACTAATTCTCCTGAGGACATATATGGTAGTTCCAATCCGCTCGCGCTGGCGGCGTATTTTAACCTCCAAGACACGCTGGTCGACTTTCTGGAAAGCCTTGATTCATCCCAACTTGACAAGGATCAAGCCCTGTTCTGGGGTGCTGAAGCCGGCCATAGCCGGATTGTCTCTACGCTACTGGAAGCAGGCGCAAATCCCGAATATCATGCCGTTGAGACACAGACGGCACTCACTACTTCTGCGGCTCACGGACACATGGATTGTGTAATTAGGCTGTTGGAGGGAGGACATTATGACTTGAACGTGAGAGGAAAGAGTGGGCGGACTGCCTTGTCGTTCGCTGCCGGTAACGGCCATCATGACATCGTCAAGCATCTTCTGGCACAAGACAATTGCAAAGCCGATGAGGGCGACAACTCTGGAGGCACACCGCTAATGTGGGCAGCGCGGGGAGGTCATGCACTCATTGTATCAATGATAGTCAAACACCCTGGTGTTGACATTAACCGCCGTGACAGAGCAGGGCGTACCGCAGTGTCATGGGCTGCAGGTGATGGCATGGAAGACATTTTGAAAGACCTACTGAAGGTGCGAGGCGTCGACGTCAACCTGCAAGACCAGAAAGGCAGGACGCCTCTGTCCTGGGCAGCGGGTAACGGCCATGCCGGCACGGTCAGAATTCTCGCGCGAAAGAAGAAGGTTGAGATGGATAAAGTCGACCAGGACGGGCGGAACCCTATCTCCTGGGTTTGCGGACATGGACACGAGGCTCCGCTCCGCGTCCTACTCAAATACGGGGCGAAAGGATTCGACGACAGCGACGTCGACGGCTGGACACCGTTAGCCTGGGCGATTCAGCGGGACCGACCAGGTATTGTTGAAGCACTCATTGCACATGGCGTCAACGATCTCGAGAAGGGCGCTAGGACAGTCCTCTCGTGGGCCGTTGAGTACGGCCATCTGTCGGTTGTCCGCGTGCTTCTTAGAGAGGGTGCGAAGCCTGAAAGTGCTGTCGATAGGATCCCGTTGGCGCAGGCCATGGGGAGATACGATATTGTGAATGAGCTTCAGCTGCACTTGAATAGAAATATAGATGTTGCGGGGTGATCTGGCATATATATATATATGTATATTGATATTCCTTCTTATATTTATATTTAACGGTTGCCACCGATGTATTTGTCAGGATAAACTTTCATCCTTATCATTCACTTCCAGATTCTTTGGGCTTTATTCCATTTATTATCTTAACTTGTCAAATTCACATGACAATAGGGTATCTACCACGCGCCTCACAAAATCAACCCCACAACCTAACCTCCTCACAGCATCCGCGTATCAAGTACGGCCTCTACCGCCCATCATCACCCACGAACCTCCCCCACGTCCCCCGACCAGGGACCCGGCTCCGCATAGCCCTCTTGCGATTGATCTCGGGAATCTCGTACTCGCTCCGCCGTTCGGCGCGCATGGCGCCCCAGAAATCGTACCCGCGCTCGCGCTCGCGCTGCAGCCGCTTCTTCTCGAGGGCCTTCAGGCGCTTGCGCTTCGCGGCGGATTCCCTGGAGGACTTCGTGCGCAGCCGCCCGAGGCGGTCGGCGGCGCCGTTGATCGGGCGGTAGCATAGCTCCTCGAAGGCTTCGAAGTACCGGTATATCAGCTTGATTAGACCCTGTATGCGTCCGCTGAAGGCGGCTACGAGGGTTATTGCTATTAGGAAGGCGGAGGCGGGGACTGGGGAGGGTGTTAGTTAGATATTATTCATAGAGGCTTGTTTCTAGACTACACAAGATATAGATCAAAGATAATAGACAGGGAAGAAAGCGAGTGTAAAATGTAAGTGTGTAAATGTAGGGTAGGGATAGGTAGCATACGCGATATAGCCCCGATGAGCTTCAGGCTCGGGAAGTTGTTCTCGTCCGGCCCGCCCCATTCCTGCGTGTTCATGCCGAAGAGGCTGGTGAAGAAACTGAGCGGTAGGAAAATCACCGTGAAGGTCGTGAAGATCATCACCGACAGGTTCTGCGAGCTCGCGAGCTCGGCTTGCAGACGCGACCACCGGACTTCGTCGACTTGGGCTTGGCGCTGGATCATGCCTTGGAGTTTCTCGAACTAGACGTGGCAGGTGTTGGTTAATATTAGTGTTATTTCCCTTGTTAACGACATGTGAATTTGGACGAGTTGGATGAATCTTACGTCTTTTCGTGTCGCGTCGACGCGGGCCAGCATGTCGTGCGCTTGTTTCTCGTACTCGTCTAGGCGCTGCAGTGCTTCCTTGAGATACTCGCGTCCGTAATCGGTCAGCGTCGCGACGTCTGAATACTGCGAGCCGGTGCGCATCTTCTTAATCACGTCTTGCTGCTCCGCGAAGAGATTCAGCAGCGTGCGCAGCTCGTCTTCCATGTCGCGCAGCTCCAGGACGGCGGACGTGATTTCGCGGTTCTGGCGCTCGGCGCGCTCGACTTCGCGGTTGTGCCGCTTCTTGATGGTTTCCGTGCGGTTGTCGTCGGGGTCGTCCGTGTCTGAGTCCGAGTCTGAGTGCGTTTTGTTGTAGGATTCCATGCGGAATCTCTTGAGCGAGGAGGTCATTCTTTCGGTCTGGGTAGAGTTAGAATGATGGAATGCGTATATCGCGAGTAAACTATCTTACTAATATTCCAATGGCTTCATCGAAAATTCGGAATATGTCGAGGTCCGGGTGGGCAGCCCGGTCTAGGAGGACTGTCACCGCGTGAAGAGTGACGAAAGCGGCTAGATCTAACACATTCTCACATCGACCTGTGAGATCGCCGTTCAGCTCGTTGTAGATGCTGTTGCGGAGATCTGCTTGCTGGAACATGGGACCTTCTATCGGGTGAGATTCTCGTTTGGGGAAGAAGGTTAATAGCGTAGCTGATTGTTTAATTAGTTACTATGACGCCTTGACAAACTTGGGAGTGCTTACTATTATCAACGGCCCAAAGCCATAGCTGGTCTATCATCAGGACATTCCCGTTGATAATATCCGCGTCTCCGTCGGATTCGTTTTCCTCGTCACCCTTTGTGCCATTGGGTCTGCCGAGCTTCTCTGCTACTGAGATTAATCGACTAGCCGGAGAGACAGCGCTCGACAGGTCTTCGCCCGCGTGATACATATCTCGCTTGCGTTTCAACGGGTCCATGATCCTCTCTCTGGTCAGCTTGTACAACATCTGATCGTCATCACGGGCCCAGGTGTCTTGAAGCGCTGGATAGCCATACTGATCTAGCGTTCTCCGACAATTGAGCGGGGGGTCGTGCCCGATGAATTCCCAGATCACGCGAGATTCTAGCGACTCGAGTTCGGCTATGTCTTTTGGAACTGGTCTGGCTCTTCCGTGTTTCTTCCGACGCCTGATGATATTACGGCGCGCGATAATGTTAATGTAGGTGTCATAATGGAGGTAGGGAAGATAGAGATAGAAGTGTGCGGGAGATACGTTGGGGCTGATACTTCTTCCACTCTTCCCAGGGGATGGGGACCGAGGCGCGCCTGTTGTTTCCGCTGGGACGAACGCGCATCCTGGCTTCACATACGAAACATGCCAGTTCGCACGTCTGCCTTGCACATGCTTGCTGGCCCAGTAGTCGTTGCTAAGGAGTTTGGAGTAGCTCCGGTCTTGGCTCTCGGACATTTTGTCAAATATACTCTATGGGATATCAGCATATCCACGTCACCACTTATCGCTAATGATCATTGAGCTGCTCCTACCTTTACCCAATATGGATTGTTGAATGGTAAATGAACCCACATGAATTTCCTCTTCATTGGATTCGGTCGTGAAAACCCGGCTGTAAGGTCTTGCCACGATGCAGCACGGCTCACCTGTTCTCTACGACTCTTACGTCCGGTATCAGATCTCCCTTCTTCGGAAATAGGTATTTCACCTATTGTCTGCCCGCTATCGCGGCCCTGGCGACTCTCAGTTGTCTTTGGCGAAGTATCGGCCGCGATAGGCTCGGACTGAGTTCTCAATACATCATCGATACTAGATCTGACACTTTCATTACTCGACCCACTAGGTGCATGAGAAAGCCCAGAAGTCGCCGAAGAGGGTATGGTTAACCCTCTGCTTCTTGTCGGAGAAACGTTAACAGCCGGCAGGGGTTCCGACGTCGCGCCCGCGAGAGACGGCCGTCTAGGCGTATGGCTTGTTACTACTATTTCGGGAGACTGTTGATGTGGTATGTCACGTTCTGGGCTCCGTGATTCCTCGTTGGAATGGGATGATCCTAGTATTCTCTGACCAAATCCACGCACGCCGCTCCAGACGACACTTCCGACACCAGATATCCTCGGCGGACTACCGGCAGTGCGTCGGGATGGGGGAAGAACAGCTCGTCGGATCTTCGGGGCCATCGTTTTCATCCGTTCCCGTAGGCAATCTTCCAGTCCCTTTTCTAGGAACTCATTAAGGTAATGTTTTGAGATGTATAGCCGTATGCTCCGGTCCGCTTCACCGTCTGGATCATCATAAAAGCCTATGAGCTCAACTTTTACTTTACTGGATAGGCGTAATGGAGTGTGTATGAATGAAGAACTGAGTAGTTCGGCTTTACGAACTGCTGCGCCGAGATCATATAGAAACGAGTGCATGATATGAAGATTTTGAGGACCGAATGAAGCACAGTGAGCATGATCACTCTCGAGAGATAATGCTTGCTCTGTCCGTAAGCCAACAAGACCAGACTTGATCGAAGTAATCGGTGCGCTGAAATGAACCTCGTCGAAGTCGTAGCTTCCGAGGCCGGAAAGTTGAGAGTCAACAGTTTCGTAAAAGGTCCAGACGCGAAGCTCGCTAGCAACATCGATGAATTTGTCATGAAGCTTCAGTAGTGGCTTATAGCCTAAGCGAAGTTCATCGGTGATGGATCTGGGGAGTGGCTTTTCCAAGAACAGCAGATGCTGGATGCTCTCTCTAAGATTTGGCATCGATAGATAACTCGAGCCGCGATGAGGGGTGGCTGTTTAGATAGTTAGTGTATTGGGTTCCTCGCTATCAAAGAACTTACTGACCGAAGAATGTGATTCCGTGACAGTCGAACACGAGCGGTCGCAACTCGTCGCGCTTCCTTGCCTTGACGAGAGCTAATTTAACCACCAGTCCGCCGATACTATGACAGATGAAGAAGATGGGGCGAGCTTTCTCAAGACCTGTGCGCATCTTGACTAGCTGCTCAATGAGATCATCGGCAGCCGTCTCGATAGTCATCCCCTCTGCCAATTCGCGGTGTCGATAGAGCATAACGCGAGCCTTGCTAACTTCCCTTCTGATCCCCTGGCGAATCCATATATGATTGGCCTTTGGCAGGACGCGATTGATGGTCGGCGTTAGGACGCTACTACCTGGCAACTCTTTGACGGTGGAGTACTTATCCAGTTCGTTCGTCGGCGGGAATGTGAAATAACCCTCGCTGAGAGGGTCTCGCGCCCAAGTGTCGATAGGCGAGGCGCCGATGCATGGAACCGCAATGATGTCGACAGTTGTCTCATTATAACCACACCCTTCCACGTCGCCATCAATTTGCTCAAAGCCAGGTTCCGATCCCCAGTGCGAGCCGCTACTACGATTCGATTTTGCCATTTCTGGATCTGTGGTTGTAGTGGCATCGCTGCGTCGTGACTCTCTTTCTGCTCCATGGCCTTCTGTCGCATCACCACGAGCGGCGGCTTCTTGTATCTCCATATTGGCAATTACATTGGAGTTCTGCCAATCGCGCATGTCTGAAGCCATGTTAGCCCATGCTCAATATGTCACACGGAGAACTCCGATTGCGATTTGCTGGTCAGTGGTCACGGGCTTGACGCGACAATTTTGAAAAGAAATGCAAGTAGTGAGAGGGGTACTCACACCCTTTAAGAAGCTGTCATTAATGAGCACTTTCCATCCATGTTCTTCATCATAAGGCAGGCGAGGCAGGTTCTCATTCCGCTGACGTGAGGTGAGAATACGTGATCGACCGATCGACTTCCCCAGACTGAGCGGGACACTTGTTGTTTATCTCATCCCGTAGCCCTACACTATGATCGAAAGTGAACTCAGTGCAACACGATGAACGCGAGCCCTGCTGACCTGACGCACAAAAAGTGGCGTTACAAGCGCAGAATACACCCCAAATGCGGATTAGGGGGTCAGCATGGCACCCTATTCCGGGCGGATCGTCACACTAGCTGCGGCTGGGTCAGATCCTTGTCACATTGAGAGGGCAACATACGCACGAATGACCAGCGTCTTACAACATCAGGCGATCGAGAACAAATATCTCATGAATTCCGTGGCAAAATGGGAAAGTTGTTGAAAATAATCATGCCTCATATCTCGACTAACCTAAATATGTGAGCCTCATTACCGCTTAGGTGATGCAGTGGCAAGTTTCTCAATTTTGCAACGTCGCCATGCTCAGGATGATTTCAGCGACGTGTTCTAACAAGGGCAGACGATGATTTCATACAAGCAACAGCCTGGAACAGTAGCAGGCGCAATGAACGTCACCGTGGGAATTCATCGTGATATTCCCTTCTCGCGATCATTCAACATGGGAAATGATGCCATATATTCGAGGCAATCCAGTCAGTCCTACAGCGGCGTCAATCTCTACTGCGCCCAGCTCCCCAAGAGCTCATCGAGGATCATCTTGCTGACAACCCTGAGATTTCACTTTTCATTTCCGATCCCAACTCTTCAGAGCAACACTCAGCCACATGCGCTTCTTCAACAAACCTATGAAGAGCTGCATTGTACCTATAGCTTTGCGGACGTACACACTAATTCAGACCCGATGCCTTTCAAGAAGCGTATAGAAGCTGTGTCGGTTTAGAAAGACATAGACTATGTAACAGACTACGCTATTTGAGTATCGCTAAAACGCAGAGCTATGTCAGTATAGATAATATTCGACACTCTGGTAACGAGAATTGATGTCCTCGGCTATTCGAATACACGCTAAAGTCCTTGAAAACATCAGTACTATCGGAGGTGTAATCCTCTAGTTTTACAAGGCATGGATGAGATGAATATGATTTGCATAACCTAAGATATATTTACATAAAACAACCGAAACACATCCAAAGTCTCTAAGGCGACGTGCTAATTTTTAATGGCGCCCTCAACTCCCATAATACTGATGGATTCTAGGATTGTGGCTTTTCCCATTCAATTCCGCTGTGTATCATGACAGTCGGGTCATACTCAGGCAACTCGAACGGCCATTTTGAGACCCATCTCGTCTTATGAGCACCTCGCGGATAATCCTCCTCCAACATGAATCGCTGTTTAGAGAGCTTCTTTTTGGCTTTGTTGATGGCGTCCACGAACTTGATATATACGCGCCCCTGTCTATACATGATCATCCTAATTACCTTACCAACCAACACAAGATAATCACGCTGAGAAAAGTCTCTCACTCTTCCCTTGCCATAATACCCATTAATGCATGTTTGGTCATAGAATTCACTGACTGGTACAACAAGTTCTGTCGGCTCTGGTGTATCCGGCCAGTTATATACTTGCTCTACACGACCGCCGGCGGCGGCCGCCTTACTAGGTGCTAATTCGACGATATAGTGCGTGGGAGTCTCGTTCTCAACAAGCGGTTCTGTCCGGATGGGGAGCGACGCCAGCATGAGGAGTCCTGTTTATATGATTAGCGTGGAGATGTAGGTACACTCCTAACAGCATTGGGTTCGGAGCTGATCCGGTGATTGCATTTACACGTACCTATGCAATGCCATATCCAATAAGCAGAAGCGACTTCTATCGAGCAGAATCTACTGTTAGCCTTGTTGCCATAAGTAACCGTAATAAAAAGTGATACGAACCGTTTGTTGGCATACATTCTGCAAATTCGTTATGGCCATGGCTCCAGTCGACGTACTCTATATAACCTCTCGCAAGTCTGGCACATTCTATATGGTCCCTTTCTTCAAAAGCATCTGCAAACGAACGAAGGGCTTGACGCGGCCAAATTGCACTCCACTATCAAACCTTATCATTAGCTGATCATGGGTTGCGATATAAAGGTGGAAACTTTTGTCAGACATACCGGGCTGGCATCCCACTAGATGTGTTAAAATCAGTATGCTTTTGTACGATATCAGAGTTATTGGGCTTTGTGGGAGAACGCATATGAACCGTTTAACGTACTTTGGCGTAATCTTTGTGACTAGGTCCCCAAAGATTAGCGCAAGCCATTGATATTTCATAAAGCATTAAGCCAAAACAAGAGCACAATGACCTACAGCCATATCTCTTGATATTTTTCCAATGCCTCTTTTTGTGCATTCCACTCTTGTATTAGGATCTTATCTTCAGGGTATCGGGGTTGGTTCCTCCTCTTTTTCACAACCTTGGGCGTTCCACATCTCGTTGTACGGAGGTTTCGAATAGGCGCAGTCACACGAAAGATGCGGCTGTTATGGAAGTAATTGTCGCTTTTACACTTTATCAACGGATCTTCCCAAAACTCCTCGGAGAGCAACTTGGAGGAGTAGGTCGCAGGTAAGACATATGTTCTTGTTAATGCACCATCTTTGAGATATGTACTGTCCCAATCTGCAGGTGGCCATAATTTTGCGTGGCTCGCATACGGCCACTCCCTGAGCACATGTAGCATAGGTGGTGGGGAAACGCCATCTGGCTTGTAAGCTATGATATGCTGTTAGCTGTGCTTTAAGAGATGGCAAAGGTTGAAATACGTAGCGACTCATGTACACCTCCAAATACAAGCTGCTCCATTATGAATCCAGCCTCAGGGAGCCATTTGCCATCATAATACTACAGAAACACGATTAGGAGATTAGGCAGCAATTTGGAAAATTAGAGGGTCATACAGGCTCGCGTGTGGCGTTTTCGTTTTGCATACTTGAGCGATTGCCGACAAAGGAGTTACGACTGCACAAAATTGCATGCGCGATCTCGTGGAGGAGCTGAGATGAAATAAGTTTCATGCATTGGGAACATATCAATCTTTGTTGTAATTACTTACCAAGTTTGCTAAGTCGAATTGTAGGACACATAGTTCCCTAATAGTTAAATCCGGGTTTAGTAGACCTTGGATTTTAGCGATGTTGAGAGTAACCATGATGGTGTAATTATGCGCCATGCTAGCAAAGCCTTTTGAAGGCTCGCAGGTGAAAGCATGGGATGTTTGAAGATCTCCGAAACCCCATATCAGACTCGACAGAAGTTTCTCTAGTCTGTTACGCACTTGTTGGTTGGTACGAACGAGAGCTATTTCACGGTAGATATTAGTATTAATATCTAGAGATAAAAGTAATGAACAAAATAAGCCTCAATCGAGGCCCCCGCAAAATACAGTGAATATCAATTACCACTAATTGTACTGAATGTCATTATGCTTACCATGATCGAATTCAAGTCCCTTGTTTCGTTTCTTAGCAATGATCTCTTCCATTTCGTAACTGATGAGAACGGTTGCGTCTTCGACAGGTGCTTCGCCAAATACATCGCTGAAATTCCTCCAGTCTTCTATACGGCCGTATATAAATGTCCGGAGCTAATTATAATAAGCCTATGAATCATCGAGCGGATGTTGATGATGTTATGGTTCGCTTACTACAATTAAGAATCATGTTAGCTTCTGATCCAATATCATCATAGAACCTTTGGCATACCAGCAGGATGACTATCGTCGATGAGGGCTTGGAAGAAGCGGTTAGTTAGCTCAAGCACAGGTCTTAAAGCAAGCCAAATATCCTCTTCATCGACACTCCAAGTTTTAATCGGTCTTTTGCGTTTACCCGGGGAAGTTTGGATCCAGTCGAACCATCGATCTTTGTGCAAAAAGCTTAGCCATTCTCTTTCTTCAATCTTTATTTTTCTTCTATCATGTACTGCAACAGGATCGAGCCTTAGGTATGAGGAGATCTTCAATCCAGCAACGCCTGCTGCGAGCTTATCGACAGGTGGCTTGTGACCGCTAGGGACGGGCACGAAGGGCGGACCAGCATGAAACTTAAGATAACGATTCAGGGCAGCAAGTTGCCATGTTCGACTTCCCCAAAAGGTTCTTCTTTGAATTTTCTCGCTCCAAAGAACAGTGTCTACCTCCGTAGGATTCCAGATACCCAGGTTGACAATCTGCTTCAGGTCTTGGTCATAGTACTTCGGATCTTCGATACTTGGGTAATGCGGGCGGAGTAATGATCGTTTCTTATTCCCCACCACGACAACAGATTCCTTCAGTGGATAACGTTGCGCCCAAGGTGATGAGGGCGGAGTGTCTGGCGCTGCGGCAGATCCTGGTGCATTCATGATCACAGATCGTCGAACGTTCTTTGTAACAAGATCAAGAAAATAGACATGAATCGGCACATGCACGAATGATATAGATTTATAGTCTTGCTTCCTTTGAGAGGTGCACCAGTAGGAATTATGGCCGGATGCGTGCATCAAAACAAAGGGTGGACAGCCCCGTGTTCAAGTATGTAAGCTTGCTAGCAAGCACACCTAAGCCTTTGTCACTCCCAATCTATTATACCCTCTCATTAAGCATGATTTACTCCAGTTTTTCGGAGACAATTTTATTTGGAATTGAAAGTTGTGCTAAGAATACATCAATTCCTTACGGGGAAGCGGCTTGCTTAGGTAGTCATGCACCTATCATTTAACTACGATGACCGCGAGTCTTCATTCCATGAGTTCTCTTGCCCTGAGTTTTCTTGCCTAGAGTCTTCTTGCCCAGAGCTTTCTTTCCCAGCGTTTTCTTTCCTTGGGTCTTCTTCACCTTGGTCTTCTTCACCTGAGCTTTCTTCACCTTCTTTCCTCTTTTGTTTTTCTTACTTAATCTCTTTTTTCTTTCTTCAGGTGGTTCGAAAGAGCAATTACCATACTGCCACTGGTACTGGCAGCACAAGCAGCACCAAGGCTTCTTCAAATTTTGTATTCCCAGGGGTGGAAGGATACAGCCTCCACTGAAGCCTCCGTTCCCGGCTTTGCAGCGATCACAAGGTTCGGCGACCTGGCGACCAACACACTGCCCTACGGCAGCCAGCATATCCCATTCCATCGGATCGGGCAAAAAGGCCGCTCTTGTTCTCTCCACTATTCTCAGTGGGGGAAGCTTAGCCATATCAGCCACATTCGCTGGCCAATCAGACTCGTCCACTTCCCAGAATTCCTTGATCAGGATATATTTCTTGAGAGGGTTCTCTGCTTCCTTTCTTCAGATTAGTATCCTAGGTGTCATGAATTTCGAGTCAATACTGACATCATCCTCTTCATCCTCTTCTTCCATGGCTTCATGTTCATCTCCTTCCTCCACTATGTTCTCTTGCATGCTAGTAGAGGCATCGACAGAGTTGGGGTTGGTGGATGCGGTAGGGGCCTGGTCTGGTGGAGGCAATTCGGAAGGCTGAGTAAGCAGGCGTCCCTAGCAACAATGTGAGTTAACATTCATCAGTTGGAGATATTATGAGGTCTTACAGAGGCCAAGAGAAGCAAAGCTTCAGCCGCAATCATCCGGCGATGGTCCTCGTTGTCGTCAATCTCCATCGTCGTTTAGAGCTTCTAGGCC
Organism: Xylaria bambusicola; assembly: GCF_022495145.1. NCBI lineage: Eukaryota > Fungi > Ascomycota > Sordariomycetes > Xylariales > Xylariaceae > Xylaria > Xylaria bambusicola. The sequence continues at coordinate 507,925 of NW_025953582.1, forward strand.
ATGAAATCAGTCAGGAAGTCCCCATAATCAGGAAAGAGTGTGTGTGCCTAATGTTGCAAGAGATTCTCATACATACCTGATTGGGAGTACTCTTTCAAGCTTGGACTATGAGAGTGGGTGATTGTAGGGACTCACGAGATGACAATGTGAGCTGTCTGGAGGAAGAAAAGGAAAAACAAACATGGCCTTGTCTTCGGAGGAGAGGTGTAGATTTATGGTGAAGTGCACGCTGCTTAACTGCACGCTGTTTAAGTGAACGCTGTTTAAATGAACGCTGTTTAAATGAACGCTGCTTAACTGAACGCTGCTTAACTGAACGCTGCTTAACTGAACGCTGCTTAGCTGCCTACGCTACATATTTATCTATCAACAGAGTAGATTCTAGTTAATAGTGGTTTACTTCTATCTTCTATGATGAACATAGTATAATGACCAATCAATACAGCTCTGGTACTTCATTTAAGTCTCGTGGCCACACTGTTCATTATATTATCAATGATGATATACTTGTGTTGAAGGGTAGTGTTCTCAAGTCAATGGCTAATTGAGTCTTATGCAGTGTTCATTCACCATGACCAGATATACATCATTCCCCCAAATCCCTATCAAGGACAACTTGGACATATCAATTGATGTGCTGAGCCTGGACCAAAAAGGTCTGGTATCAATGCTTCGACTCACTTTCATTGTAGCATCACATTCAAGGAGCTAATAAAGACATTACATAAAATACACAACACCAATAATGGATTTTGGAGTGATGTAGCCTCATTGAAACAATTCACAATTCTGTAATTTCAAGTTGTGCTACACGTACAACCGCTGTGCCAGCTGAATATGCAGTTCGCCTTGCACTTCGGCCGTACCAAGGGCCATTGCAGGCTGTTCATGATCTTTCAAGACATGCAGGCAATATTGGGCAATATTGGAAAGTGAGGTTATACAGACTTCGCTTCTTGAAACAGACCCCAGAGACCTAGGCGGTCTGGGCTGGCAGACCAGTTGTATATAGAGTCGAGTCAAGCCACCAACAGCCAAGAAGGAGTTGGTTTGGTCAAGGACTCATGCAGCCCTAGTTGTTCATTATAATCTGAATTCCTAGTTCCAAGCCTAGTATCTCTGTCCTTGTTATAAGTTGATTGAACGCCGTAGATCAAAGAAATTATTCCTCTTACCCTGACTTTGGGGTACATCCAGCGTGACCCAGCTAACTATGGGACCTAGGACTCGAGCAGCTACCTAAACTCATGTCCATACAGGACTTTCGTATTTCATTGCGAGTACACTATCCACATGCACTCCATAGAATAGAGACTTATCAGAATTGAGCATCTATTGATAGCAGCCTGGTCCGGAGGCCTTCGATCGTCACGATTTCAACAAAAAAGCGCCGAGACGGACATCCACGAAGAGCTTACGAAGCGATATGAAGATAACGGCAGGCTAGATGCCATTTCAGAGTACCCTAAGAGCAAATGGAAAAGAAAGATGACTGCAGAATTCCCCAAGACTTGTGTACGTAGCAAAAGCGTCCCCCAATGGTCAGAAAAGAGGGCGTTGCAAAAGTAGCTGTAGCCTAGGTGGCTGCAGAGTTATATGCAGAATGATGATATACAGGTTATTTCAGAACATGACCAGAACTATGGTGAGTCGAGCGCACTACAGCCAAACGCAGACGATCATAATGAATCCAGATCTATCTCCTCCTTTCGTCTCCTGACCATGATTTGGCTTTTAGGGTCGACTCGAAGATCGAATCCCAGCTCAATGACCTTGTGGACGTAGTCCTTTGTGGGCTTCAGGTCATACTTGAGAAGTAGATGGACAAGCGCGATCTTGAGCTCGTTCGCCGCAAAGAATCTCCCAGGACAAGCATGGAGACCGTGGCCGAAGCCAAGCGCCTCGGTCCCAGTAGTCACGAGATGTGCTTGGTTTGATTTGCCATCGACGTCACGCATACGCATGAATCGAGCCCCGTCGAAGACGTCCGGATTTTCGTAGACGTTCGGGTCGAGGCGTTTGGTAGAGCGAACAGCACACTTGGTGCCCTTGGGTATGACAGTGCCATCTGACAGCGTGACATCTGCAAGGGCAATACGATGCATGGTTGCTGTAGCAGTCAGATGTGGTCAGTTAGATGACTAAGTAATGAGCAAGAGATGCCAAGCACGCTTACTCATCTTTATCGGCTTCAGCCTCTGTGTCTCCTTGAGAACGCTATCCATCAGCTTGAGATTGTAAAGCGCAGTCTTCGTGAGACCTTCGCTTTTCAGAACCTCTATAACCTCCTTGCGCAAGTCGTTGATCAGTTCTGGTCGCTGAACTAGGTTATGCAGAGTCTGGTTTAGTAGGTCCGATGTAGTGTGAATGGCGGCCATGGAGAGACCAATCTGATAGACAGCAGGGTCGTAAGGGTCATTCTTCGACTCCTCCTCAGCCCAGTCAATAGCATCGTTGTGACGTGGAATTGGCCGACCCTCTTTGCCAGCTGCGATCTTTTCCGCCCGTCTTCTGTCAAGGACTTCTTGAATGATACCCCGAGCTTCATTGAGCAGCCTGCGAATCAATCGGCATTCAGGTAGGAACCAGTGAACGAAGCGACGCGAGAACTTCGGATACAAGCGCAATCTCTTGACCGCGTGCATAGAATTAATGGCATACTGAGAGGTGGTGTCTAACCAGAGCTTATTACGGCAAAGTTCGTCACCCAAGAAAATGCGAGAAGACAGACTTGACACAAACTTCACGCTCGTGTGGTGGACATTGACCTCTTTCCATTCTGCGGGTTTTCGGAAGGTGAGTAATGTGGGATAACAACCCAGGACTATTCTAACTTACCAGGAGAGTCCCCAAGCAGGTTGTGCAGCGCATAGCTTGCCTCCAAGGATACCGGCTTTGTTACCTTCGCTATATAGACCATTTAGCTCGGGGCTATAGGAGGAGGCTGGAAGACACGAAGGTCGGATGAACGTGTGTCGCCACTTACTTAGGTATTTTGTCAATTGATTTCGAGTCACCTTAAGAAGCATGCCGGCGGCCTTCTCGGCGTTGAACGCCTCGAAGCCTGGAAGCTTGCCATGGAAGTCCTGTAGGGCATGTAAGACTAGTCTCACAACGGATAGGAAATGCATTTACTTCTTCAGAGCTGGCGAAAAAGCTCAAATTGGGTTCATTTCGGATCTCCTGGGCGAGGTGATTCGGTGGTAAAATAATCAAATTGCCAGTGTCCGTCGCAATGCGAACTGGCTTGTTGGCGTAATCGTTGTTCGCGGTTTTCAATAGGCTGGCAGCTTTCTGGAGAAAATCTAGCTTGGCCAGAGAATTACTCATGTCAAAACGACTGGGAGTGTTAAGGATCGGCGGCAGCTTTCGAAGTCTCGAGCTCCAGGCTGAATAAGCAACGAAGATAGCAGCAAGAATAGTCACGATCATAGGTAAAGGTTGTGACACGATATGCGGGACAGCGTCGGACTCCAGCCAGGACCAAGTGGTCGCCGGCGAAGGCTGCGCGGCATCCATGGCGAATGTGCTTTTAACGGACGGCTATGCCCAACTTCAGCAATATGGCGACCTGGACGTATAGCAAAGGCGCGCTGCGCTGGACCACTTCCCGCGATATCACGACTGTCTATGGAGACGGCCGGGGAAGATGGGGAACGCAAACGCCGGTATTCACTCGGGGAACGAGATGCGAGGTATTGGTCATCAAAACGGTCAATCATGCTACCGTTTAAGCTAGGGATCTCTTACTGTACACTATTCCAAGCCAAATCCGCCGCCAACCTTAATAGGGTAAGTCCGAGATCTCATAACCGAAACTCAGCCTGCCAGTAGGCAGTCCAGAGGAGTCCTACCAAGCACTTTATGTTAAGCTAGATATCATGACGATATCTCTGCGTTACCACATTGTGCCACCTCAGAATCTTTACCGCCGGAGGAGAAAGGTTGGTTGATAGGACGTTGACATAAGATTCCGGTATCCACAGCGGACAGCTACCCGAGACGCTACTCGGCCACTCCCTGCTTGCCGGTGCCAAGACAATTCAGTATGATTTAGTTTATGCTTACAAGTTACAGTTGTTAAAGATATCCAGTTAGTGAGGTTATCTACACTGTCCTGCATATGCAGAATACAAGAAAGCACGGAGATGCTAAGTAAGATCACGATCAAGTTATGGTGGTGATTGGCAGACGCAAATAACCCATCATGAGGTGTGTTGCCACAATGGCAACCAAATTTACACAATCCTCAAGTGAGTAAAACTTGCACAATTGAATCAGTGAAGGGTTCAAGCTGCTCAAATATGGCTCTGAATTGCCTGCCAGAGCAAATGATACCACATTAAGCAAATAATAAGCAAAGTGCAATGGTCAGACAGAGACAAACTTTCGGTTAGGTAGGTACTCACTATCTTCTACCTCAAACAGTGCCAAAACTTGTTCTCCTCCAGCCTGTGTGCTTTTATGTCGCTGCGTCTTCATGATTCCCTGGCACTGCAAACTCAAACCAACTGAAACCAGACTACTGCACATCTTCGCAAACCTAACAAAACACAAGTACGGCTGATGGAATAGCACAATCAAAACTCACCTAGAGATACGTCAGAACTTAGATATATTGGGTATAAATCTTGCCCCCGCTCTCCCTCAGGACAATCATTCTCTTTACTCCATCATGCACATTACTCAACTACTTCTCATCTCTCCATCATCATCATCATCATGACTTTTACAAACCGCGGTCTCTTGGGTGGCCTCTTTGGATGTATTATTTATTTGGCACTTATCCCCTATAGGATAGTGGTCGGTATGGTTTTGAGGAGCATTATTTCACTCGTTATTACGGTTATTATTGGTGCATTGGTATTCACATCTCCATCTCCATCTGTTTTAGTCTCAGAACTGGCGGCCGCCGTTTCCGACATACTAGAGGAAGAAGCAGAGGAAGAGGGAGAGGTGGAGGGAGAGGGAGAGGTGAAGGAAATAGAGTCATCCTTCCCAGAATCGATGCCACATTCCCCCGTTTCACCTTCCTTCACGGGATAACCATTGTCAACTTCCAATCTGAGCAGCTCTACGGTGAAGCTGAGAACTAGTCATAACTGGCAATTTCGGACGCAGTGAGTGTTCCTGACTTAGAAGATGCCATCCAGCAGTGAACTAAAGGTTTTATAGCTCGCCTTACAATCCAACTTGACCGGTTCTGCCCCAAGTTCTGCGTTAAGATCGTTGGCACAGGAGCGCTGTGGGATGAAGGGAAAACTTTGCGACCTTACAGACCTCGGCCCACTGGAGCTGCTGGTTAATATGCAACAAGTAACAGAAAGCGTTCAAATCCTTTCTCATCTGTAACAAGTCGCGACTGAGATTCTATTAAGGCCGACGCGCCATAACACAGTTTTAATATTCTCAAGACATAATAATCATACTTATATATATCCAACTTCAATGTTCTTTTCAACTTGCTAAGCGATGCTACAACCAGTTAGTGTTTGGTTTTCACTATTGGACAGATCTGTACTCGATCACCTCAACGCCGCGCCATTCCAATGTCGCCCACTACGTCCGGTTCCGAGCACAGCCCCAGTTTCTCGAATCAACATGGCGTGCGCCGTCATTGCGCAGAGATTGGACCATTTCCCAGACAAGTCGTCGATTGGCGGAGTTACGAAGAGCGACATCGCAAGCCCAATATTACAAATCACATCAATCTACTCAGTAACGTTGAGTACCAATTCATCATGAGCTAGAAAGCAAAAACTTCCCATTCCGCGATCAATGCTATTGATATGCACCGGGACATCGATCAACACGCACCGCACCACAATACAGCACAATAAAATACCACTCTGCTGCTCAGCTCGCACCTTCAAGCCTTCTAAGCTAAGAGGGGGGGAAGAAGAGGAGAACGAGTACAAACGCAAGTCGGGAGTCTACGTACGGGAGTCCTTTCTGAAAATCTATATAAGGAGTCTGTCTCCATCCCCTAATCTAAATATATAACTTTTCTTCTTCCAACTGCGATTTGCACGTCCGCCGACGCTTATCGGAGGCTCGATTCGCAAACCCTCATGCAAAATCTTCGCGCACTCTCTCATTACCCCTCATGAGGTTTCTCCCTCAAGGAAATCAGCCATACTCCACGATCTTCGCTCGCCGCAACCACCCAAGTCTCAACAGGCGAATAGTACAAGTATCGACGTGCTCGAAGGGAGAAGGAGAGGAAAGGGGATGAAGAAAAAGATTATGGAGAAGAAATACAAACAAGAACCTTAGTCATGCAAAGACAGCTTCTATTCTGATAAGAGCTTTTCGACGAAGCTTGACCAAACGCCAGTCCGTAGCACATCACGAAGTTCCTGAATCCATTTATCGTTATCATCAATGATCTGTCGTAACTTGGTCGCTCTGCACGTTGGGGAATTGCTTATGCTAAATAGAACATAGATCACCATGCAGTTTATCAAAGCGTAAAAAGAAACCTTAGCTCAGTTCTTTGAGCTCTCCGCCTGTCTGACGCATCAATGGCTGAATCTACACTTTCCCTCCTGCGATCGCGCGACAATGACCGGTTCATACATACCATGGACGCGTTCCGCCGAAACGACAATGATATCACGAATCATCCTCCGCTCTCATCGATCAATGGTACCAAGCCGAGGGCATTCTACTCGTTCCATAGACGGAATGTTCCTCTTGTCTAAAAAGGTACTCTGGGATTCTGATACTACAGCATATTTCACAATAGAACAATTCTACGATCGAGACGCATGGACGTGGATGTCAACGAAGAAAATCTGACGCCTGACTGCCTGCTTCTAAATTTATATATATATATACAAGATCGCACATATAATAGACCCAAATACAAGCGTCGATAGCCAATGATGGAAACCCCGACCTCGCCTTTGATATCGGCCTTGCGCTTTCTCGCTGGAGCAATGTTATTATCAGCCGGAGTCTCAGCATGACTCTTTCTACCTCGTGGCTTTTCCGAGTCCTCTCAGGTAATTTCTACCGCTCTAATCTCTTTTCCCGACCGTCCAACAATGTAAGTTGGTTTCGGTCCCATCGCTACGCGAATCTTATCCTCTGGCGTATCAAGGCAGAACTCGACTCGACTCAACTCAACATGATGAAAAGCGTACTCACCTGCCTTCTGCTTCTGCTAGTATAGCACCTAACCATCGTGTTTCGATCATTGATTCTCATTTCTACATCTCATATCTTCTCTCCGCCTGTACTTTACACTTTACACTTTCCTCTCCTGCCCGCATCCTGTTCATCAAGCTAAGGATAGGATAGGAACGTGGCAGCGATATTATCGAGGCAGACATATAGATAGATAGACAGGTGTTTAATACATTTGATAATGCGATGATAGTACATAAAGCCGCGTATACTGTCTGTCCTCAGTGTGAAACATCCGAGTAGTGTACGTAACCCATCGTGATTCTCCTGTAGAAGATTGACGTAGTCCCATTCTAGCTGGGTCTATTCCGCGGCTCTTTTGAAACCCCATCATCATCCGCCTACGAGGCTCAAGCCAGTCTACACATCCGCCCTAGTCGCATCCGGCGTCGTGGTCCCCGTCATCGTCTGCGCCCCGGCAGCAGCACCACCACCCTTCTTCTGCTCCGCCATGCGCTTCTTGTAATCCGCTATCTTCCTCATCTTCGCCTTGCGCTGCGCATCGAGCGCCTCCTTGCGTCGCGCAATCTTATCCTCCCTCATAGCCCTCATCTCCAGGCCAATCGCTCTCGTCTTCCTCCTTCTATGCTTCATCGCGACACGACGTGATCCCATCTTCCGCTTCTCGGTCCGGACGAGCGTGCCAAGACGCCAGTTCTCCTCGCGGTACGCGTACGATCCGTCTTGTACGAGCTTGATGATCCGCTCGTCGCGCGGGTGCGGCTTACGCCCGCGGCCTTGGCGGACGACTTGCGTGGGGATGCCGGAGGGGGATAGATCGGGTTGTGGCTGTGGAGGGGGGATCGGGACGGAGACCATGTTCAGCTTGCGCTTGCGGACGGCGTTTTTGGGGTAGGGGAGCTTGTCGGACTTGTTGAAGACTACCCCGATGTATTGTCGCTTGGGGTGCAGCGAGGGATCGCGGTAGTATTTCACGTAGCCTGTGGCTAGGGAGAAGATTGTGTGGTCCCGACCGATCCCGCAGTTTTCGCCTGGAAACCATTTTGTGCCGCGCTGTTTGTAGATTATGTTGCCTGGTATCACGTATGAGTCTGGAAAGCAATTAGTAAAATGTTCGTCGGTCCATCCATCTGGTTGTTCGCCTCGTTCATTCAATGCCCCTCTGAACTCTTGATTCGTATGCTGCAGGAGAGTTACGAGCCGATGTGTAATAGACGTACCTCCTGTCTTCTTCGCACCCAACTTCTTGGGAATCGTGCTCGAATCTCGTATTTTATACGCTCCCTGCGCCTTAACGGAAGCGTGTCTGCGGCCTTCAACCACGGCCCCGGTTCCTATCCTCAGCTGAGCGAATATATCCTGAACATGCCGTATCGTGGGAGTCGTCGCCGATCTCGTGATTCCAGATGTAGCGGCCACAAGCGGCCGCCTCAATTGAGTCACCCGCATGGCTTGGAAGTGGTCTTGTGGTGGTGAGGGTCGAACTGATGTTGAGCCCGTACCAAGGTGAGCTTTCTCATTGGACTGGGGACCAAAATTTCTGCTTACATAAGTCGGCGACCCCCATTGACTGCTGTACTTGTACCTGGCCTAGGCGCTGTATTCAGTGGCTGCGATAACGATAAGACCCATACCTTTGGGGGGATGTTGCCAGCGATGCAGCTACGTAGGCTAAAGCTGTCGCTGCTGTAATACCTACCTAGTAGCCAGGTGTAAGTGCAACAATATCTCGATGAGAATACCATACAGGAAATAAAATATCACGACGACAATACCTGGCCATAACGAAACACCATACCTAGACCAAATCTCGAAATAGCCATCTTATATATACGACAAGCAACACAACACCCAAATCGCATCAGCCGGCGCAAAAAAGAACCATGTATCCCCACAACCCATTCCCCTTGATCGTCCTCGCGCTCCTGGCATCCGTAGCCCAGGCACAATTCGGCTTCTTTGACCAAATGTTCGGGCAACAAGGCGGACAGCAGCAGCAGCAGCAGCGGCCACAGAACGTGCCAAGCGACTCCTCGTTCTATCAAGCGCAGTTTGAGCGCATGCATTGCGATAATTACTTATGTCCCGATACACTCGGTAAGCCGCATTTCCCTACACATCCTACATACATCCCTACATACATACATACATATACACATACATACATACACCCACGCGCACACATATATCTACATCTCCTACCGCTGTTTCTCCATGAATACTCAAATAGAGAATTAAGAACGTAACTAACCGCGTTCTCTATCTAGCATGCGTACACTTCCCGCACCACTGCCCCTGCGCCTGGCCCAACCACGAAGATAAATTCGAGACAGGCGACGGCCACAGGATATGCGTTTCCAAGGGTGGTTTCCGAGCCGGCGAGGCAAGCAGGAAGGTCGAATTAGCGCGGAAAGGGCTGCTCTAAATCCATAATTACAATATCTACTACTAAACAATTACATAGTTACACATCCTTTACAGACCATGTTACTTTCTGCATCTATATATCTACATATAGCTCTCGCGCGTGATAGCGTGTGATATGGGGATACCTAGGCATGGAGCATTTACGAATTTCACGATGGCGTTCTCGTTTTGTTTCACGAGGTAGAATTAGATAGATAGGCGGGACACTTATTTGAATCCGAATCCTCTCGGTCTATGCTTTCTTCTCATTGAGCCTCGTTTGTGATTTAGACCCGACAGCGAGGTCCTTGATATCATCCTATTGTACAATGAATTGATAAAAGAGGTAACCGCGGGGAACAGAGGGGATTTGGAAACTTTCATTTGCGCACATTGGAATGGAATGTGTAAGGTCTGCTTCTCCTTGCTTCATCCGAGTAAGGTACGTGGCAACATATATCCTTGACTCAAGCCAGCGTTGAATTAAGAGGGGTTGGGGGGAATAATTTAAACAAAAGGAAATATGGAATATGGTAATGTGGCACGACTGGCCAAATTCCATATAATATGCATTGGTGTTCGCGAGGACATCCGCGATAGAACCCTGTTCATCATCCCTTTCCATGTTCAACTGGGAATATCCTTCGACCTTTCCTTAGTATGCCGTATCTCTGTCTCTGTCTTCCGCTTCCTCCTCCGAGGCCGGGGGTGCTCGCGCGCCCTTGCTAGTCGTCAGCGCGAACCTCGGCACCATTAATGGTAGGCATCGGTGGCGGGTCGTCGTTCTCATCCATGTCGTCGAGCTCTTCCGGGTGGCCGAGGAATTTCGCAACGCCCTTCATCTCGTAGTGCTTCTTCCTCAGCTGCTCGAATTTGCGGTGCTTCTCCCTCTCCTCGGGTGTCATGCCGATGTAGTCTTGCTCAGCGTCATGTTGGGGCGTGGCATCCTCGTCGCTAACGTGAACCTTGCTCTGCTTTCGCGCGAACCCGGAGTCAGGGATCTCCTCCTCAGGCTCGCCCAGTGAAAACCCCGATATCGGATCCCCATCGGCCATCTCGTCGTCTTCGTCCTCTGACGGCTCGTAATGTCGGGCGTAGGGTGTCTTTGGCTCGGTGATCTTCATGGTCGATGTGCGCTCCTGTTCCGTCAGGTATAGATTTGCCTCGTCCCATTGTAGACGTTGGTTGCCGGCCGGGTCGTCTGCTCCGCCGTGGGAGAATGTGCGCGACGATCGGCGGCGGCTGCCTCCAGGTCGGCTGGCGCTACTAGACGATCGACGATGGCCGGCATTCGTCTGGGTGTTGAGAATGGTGAGTTCTTTTTCGGACATGTCTTTTTCTTTGACGGGTGACTCTGGTGGAGACTTTTGGTAGGAGTTCTTCAAGATGCCTGGTTTCATCTGCTGTGTTAGTATTCTACTGGCGATGATGTAATGAGGGAGAGAGACAAGGAGACGAGGAGGGAAGGGGACGAGGGAACCGATGGACTGGAGTGGGTGAGTCAGGCTATCTACATACCTTTAGGACGTCGCGCACTCGGCGCGGGAGGCGCATGAATGGCCTTGGGACTGGTTTCAACGGTGGCCATTTTGATGTTTATGGATTTGAAGAGTGATGGTAGGTTTGGAGAAGTAGCACTCGGTGAGTGTGTTGAGTGAGCGGTGCGCAGTGGGTCGAGGCGGGGAGAAGTACAGTAGGAGGTAGCTTGTCCTAGGCTGCTTTCACCAGTGAAGTGGCGGGGTTGGGCTGTCGCCTGAAGGACAAGATACCGATACCGTAGGCGGCGGTACGTTGAGGGGCTCGGGTAGAGGGGATCGTGAAGCGGCAGCAAAGCCAAGGATTGTTTATTTGTTTGGATTGACTGCCGTGTTCCCGAGGAGATGTGGCCAAGGATGTGGTGAATAGAGTTGATAGAGTTGGTTGGTAATAAGAATAGTATGCAAGCGGGGAGGATGGTGTGAGGTAAATTGAAGTAAGTTGAAGGTTATTTGAAACGCTCGGCCTTGAAAAGAGCAGGGTGTACTTTATGTCACTGGCCGTAGCCCAAGCGCAGGATATAAGCTTGAAGAATTATGCCGATGCTAATGAATGACTGGATGACAGAATCGATGGACAGGAGGGACGAATTGGCAGATGGAACCAGGGATCTGGGGTGGAAAATAAGTAAGTATGTATATAGGTGGCTAGGTCAAGTCTCAAGTGAAATATCGCGGGGAAAGCTCTTAGTCACTTGCGGAGGTGGAGGTGGAACGATGCGGGCGATGCAGCGTGGATGGAGAGAGGGATGGGATGGGATGGATGGATAGATACAGGTCACTCACTATCTACCAGCCCCTCTCGATTGTTTCGGTATCAAAAGACACGAGATTGACAGATCAGGTCAGGAATATTTCACTCCCTCTTTGATCTGTAGGCGAGTACTTTAAGCCTCTATCTACAGGGAAAGGACCTGCTTAATTCAGCAACAATGGATGGTCCAGCTAACGTGCCCCAACCCGCCAATCTCGATTGTATTGTAGGTATCGTGTACCCTAAGTGCGCATCAAACCGAGACATTTTATTGATTATTCTTTTCGGACACTTGCATGATTATACCAAGTAGCTACTGATAAGCGTGTTTAGACTATTCACAAAAAGTCTCTCAGTAGACAACATGTACTTCGAATAAGGATGAGAACGCTAATTCTTACCATTTTCATGCAAAATATACGAATCCGATGTAGATCTATCGATGGCATTGTCGATTACGAGGGTCGAATTTTTAAATTTTTTCTTATTCCGGCTCTCCCAGGATCATCCTACATATCACCCTACATATCACCCTACATATCACCATCGCCTATAAACGCGAGACCGTGGCCAATTGTGTGCGAATTCACACCACAAATCGTCTGCCTGTATGGGGGGTGTAGAGTACAAATGAGGAGGGGGAATGACCGAGCTGAAACCCGCAATCCAATTCCCTTTCTTCATACTTCATACACCCTACACCTCGTGACTTTTTTTTCCTGGGACCGTCGTATTCTCATTGTCGTACATCATTCATGTCCAATCTAGCGACAAATAGAGAACGCGAGTGGCCTAGGTAAGTACATATGTATCCCTCACTTAGCTTACACGTAGTACCTATTTACAAATCAAAAAGGAGCCAAATCTAGATCTTTCCTTTTCAGTAGCATTCGCGAACGACGTCCTATCGAGCACCCAATACAATTCCCCTCGCAAAGTCGGGGTCCAAGGTGTCGTCATTGCCAAGCATTGTCATGGTTGGATCGCTACTACGAAGTACCTAAGGTAGGCAAAATCGATGAACAATGGAACCGCGTGGGATGTTGGGTACTTCCACATTCCGCGCTTGAAGGGCATGTACCTACACGCTTCCGTGACTGACTCCATGAGAATGTGATAGGTATAGGATACACATTACCAACACCTGAACACCATGCAGAGTCATGGTTTGGAAGAAGTACAGTCTACATAGCCCACACTTATCCCAGAGTGCGTCTGCTGACATCATGATATGTAGCATCCCCCATTGTAGGAAGATCCTGGCAATCTGCTGCATCTGTTGTATTGGCTTGTATGAAGTTGTAGAAGTGGTAGTAGTCTAATTGTAGTACCACTGTATACAGGATGCTACTTATAATGGGGATAACCAGTGTAGGTTAGGTAACAAGGTGCCCCGGGCTAAAAATGCCGATACCCTCATCGTTGCTAAGATAATTACATTTTCTTAAGGGTTAATTAGCTTTTCCTAAGCTAAACCTTTTATTTAGCTAGTCTTTTTAATCTATAATTTATTAATAATCCTCCTACTTTATCTTTTAATTTTATTAAAATAACCTATTTATAATATTTAAATCCTAATCCTATATATTTTAATAAATACCTTTTCTTTTAATAATCCTTATTAACTAGTTTTTATATATAAAGTTTAATATATACTTTACTTATAAAGGGAAGATAATATTTAAATATATTTATAAGGGATATAAGCTTAAGGTAATTTATAAAGATAACGTTATAGATTTTAAAGTATAAGGGGAATTTTAACTTATATATAAAGCGGTTAATTCTTTTAAAGATTTTAAAAGGTTTTATAAATTGTTATCCTAATTTCCTTTTAAAAATAATAGCTTAAGGAATATTATAGCTTTTATATAATTTAAGTAAAACCTATTAATTAACATTAAAAAATATAGGTTAATAATATTAATTATAATAAGCTTTAATTATTATTAATAATAAAGCTATTATATTATATGTTTTAATTTTAAATATTAGGTTAAGTTATTATTTGTAAAGAAATTTTAAAATAAATTTAAATATAAAGCTTAAGATTATTTTATTTAAAGTTATTATAGGTAGGTTAAATTTTAAAAGTTAGGTATAATGTTATAAATCTTTTTAATTTTATAATAGGTATTTAATAAAATTAAAGCTTAAAAAAGGGAAAAATCTCCTTTAAAGTATATATAAAAAGGGTATAAGATATATATAAAGTATATATATTATAAGGGCCTTAAAATACTATAGTATAATAACTATTCCTTTTTCCTTAATTAAGTTATTTTTAACTTAATATATAATTAATTTATTAATTAAATATAAAATAAAAAGTCCAATTATATAAATATATAATATAAAATATTATAATAAATATATTAATATAGTTTATTTATATAAAGCATTATTATAATAAAAGTATATAAATATTAAGCTTATATTTATATTATAAATTATATATATTATATATTACCTTTATAATAAAATTTATATATATATTCCTATTAATTATTTATTAACTTTTTCTTTTCTTTTTTTCTTTTTTCTTTAATTGCTATTAATTTTAAAAATTAGTTTTAATTAAAAACTATTATATTACCTTTATCTTTACTTTATTTCCTTTTCTTTTTTTATTATATTTGTATTATTATTACTATTGTTTAAATTATACCTTTTAAAGGTAAAAAGGGTAAAGGTAAAGCCCAAGCCCTAAAAAATAACCGCATTACCTATAACGGTAAGGGTAAAGCATTACTACCACCACCGCTATCCAAACACAATAAGGATATAAACGAAAAACGCGTTAATAACAAAATACTTACGCCGCCACCGCTAGCACCACCAACACCGCCACCAGGCGGCAACAACAACAACGATAACCACAAAAAGGGTAGTTTAAGCTAAAGCTACAACAAATCTATTAACCCTCCACCTAATAATCATTCAAGCTATAGGGGTAACTTAAATATTAAAGGTAAAAACCCCTAAAAAAAATATAAATAATTTATAAAGATAAAAAATTAACGTTATAATAAATATATTAACCTTATAGCTATATTATTTATATTAATATATTATAGTTATATTAAATATATTAAATATATATATTAATTTAATTTTAATTTTTTATTTAAACTTAATTATTTATTTAATAAATTTAGCTTTATTAATTATTATAAATATATTAAAGTATATTAAATATATAAACCTATTAATATTTTTATACTTATATTATATATAAATTATTATTTATTTAAATTTAACTTTTATTTATAATAACTTTTAAAATTATCCGCTTTATTAAACTCCTTAAATAGAATTAATAAACATTTATACTTAAAATAATTATTAATAACATTTAAGCTATAAATAATAATAAAGTAAAACTTTAATTTAATTTATTTAAATTTTATATTAATATTATAGCTATTTAATATTACTTTATTAAATTATATTTATACTTCCTTTTAACTTATTAGAATTATTTTAATATAATTAATAATTAAACTAATAAAAAGGTATAAAGCTATTTTATACCTATTTTAAATTTATTATATATTATAATAATATTATA